>NC_071391.1:30175976-30481992 GCF_022682495.2 Desmodus rotundus | reverse complement strand
TACCCAAACTTAGGTGTGTGTGGGGGTCTGTTAGCCCGAACCCTTATCTTATTCCAAACTCCATTGGTTCATCTTGTTGTAAAACAGACATGACAGGAGGCAGTTATTTATGGGCTGCTGCTTTGGGCACTGTGGACCCTCTCTCACATTTCAGGCCTTGGGATGAAAGCACGGTTTCAAGGCTTTCTTTCCCAGATGGTGGAAACGCTACATAGAATTTCAGGGACTTCCTTCCTTCCTTGCTAACACAGTGTTTCCTGTGATGCTGGAACACCTGGCAATATTATCGGACCAGGCTCAGGACTGCTGAGTTAGTAGGTGAGATGTGTCTCCCTCCTCCTCCCTGCCTTGGTTTGCTATTCATTCTACCTAAGTGATAAAAGGCGTTTCCTGGCAACCGGGATGCTAGACGCTGGCTGGTGACAGTAGTGCAGTCTCAGTCTCCTTGAACCCTCAGAGTTCTTCCTATGCTGTCCCCTGCCTCAGTGATAAAAGCTTTGAAATGGAAGCCAATCTTCAGCAGGAGAAGAGAGAAGCCAAGGAGAGTGATCTAAAAGTAAATTTTTGATGATTACTTAGTTCCTGGCAAGATCAGCACCACTTGCATCACTGGGTTCCTTGGAAGTTCTCTACATGTTTTTAAATAATCGTATTTCCCCTTGAATTTAAGTGAGGTTTAGGCAACCATATTAATTCCCAGTTGGGGCATTTGTTTTCCTGAATTGTCTAATAATTATACTTACTGCAAGAAAATTATTAAATGATTACTTTTTCCCAGTTACTATATTACTTGGTACTTTACCCTAATTAACTTCCCAATTTCAAAACACCCTTATAGAATAAGGATTATACTCTTCGTACAGATGAGGGAATGAAGCTTAAAGAAATCAAGCATGTTGTCCAAGGTCGTTCCGAACTATGTCTGACTTTAAAATTAGGGAATTAGCCATCTCACTAAAGTGTTTCTGTATTTCTGTTAAGGCTACTTTTATCACTCATTCTAAAAAGTTGAATATTTTTCAAAAATTACTTATTTTGCATCATTGACATCAAGTTAATTCTTCAGATTCTCTCGTGCATCGAGAGCTCTAGCCGAGGCCTCGGTGCTCCCAGCTCGCAGTGGTGCCGCGGCAGGTCTCTCTTTTCTGTGAGGGTCTCCGTCACGTTTCTTCCTATGAACTGTTTGCCAGATCATCCTTCCAAAGCCCACCTTTACTGACAGGACTCTCTTACCCGCCCCTCGCATTCAGCGCCTTACCCAGGCTCTCCCCAAATTAACGTTCCTACCTCATGTCTCGTGCCTCTCATGCGTTCATCTTGCCCTCCTACTAGATAAAAGTACTCGTTCCTCCAAAGACTCAAGCATTGCCGCTTCAGTGCTTTTGTTTCCAGTTTCCTCTACCTCGAAAGACCTTTCCTCTTCCTTACCAGCTGAAACCCTATTAACTTTCTCTCTCACAAAGTGTTTTCTGATTCTTCAAGTCGGTTATCGTCTCTGTCTCCTTAAACCCTCAGAGTATGTTTCTTATATGCTTCCAATGTAACATCCCTTCTTTTTCTTGTGCTACAGAGCTATTAATTGCACACACAGGGTGGCAAGTGCTTGGCACGCATACGATACCTGTGCCCCTGGCGGGCAGCATGAGGTCACGAGGGCTCTTGCTCTTGGGATCCCGGGCATGACCTCAGAGTCCTTTCTACCATCACACTCACGGAGGCCACTGTCAGCTGATTGGAGTCATCATGCAAAGTGAGACTGGACTGGCACCCTGAGTGTAGCAACTCCTGCTACTCTTCATACCTGGTACCAGGCCCTGAGCTCAGCACAGCTGCAAGTTCCCGAGCCTTTGACGAGGACTATTCATCTCCTTATTCCCCATTCTATTAAGTCAGGGCACTGTTTCAGGCTAACGAGGAAATGTGGCCAAGTGCTCTGGGGCTTCCAGTTCTTTGGCTGGAGTTTTCCCAGTAGCTCCATTTATACAGATATAGATAGATGGTGGGCTTTTAATTTTTTAATTTCAGACATAAGCATTTCATTGCTATTTCATTTGTGTTGAAAGTAATTTGAGTAATTACATATTTGAGATGAATATTTCTTTTTAGAGAAGAGCTTCCTTGATCACTGTTCTTAACTACTTTCTACAGTGCAGTGTAGAGTCCACAGTCCCCCCGTCTTTCTTATGTGGGACTTTTTTCCTTCTGGTACAATGGAAATGTCAATTGCTCTTTCTTTTTCCATTGTTCCATCCTGTAGATACAAGAAAACAACCCTGTTTGAAAGAACAAGGTGATTAATTGTCTACAGTACAGCAAGTATTACCTGCTTATATCATTCATTTCATTTCCATTCTGCAGTAAACTGAGAAATCTTAAGTTATTTGGAAATTGCATTGCCAACTGGGGAAACGCATTCTGAGTAAATTTCAGGTCCCACTGGGTTTTGCTTTAAAGCCAAGAGAGGGAGAGGGGTAGGGAGAGGAGAGAAGAGAGGTTTTTTTCCCCTCCACTTCTTATTCCTTTTTACATTTCCTGTTCTGGGCTCCATTCCAGCAGTATATTCACATGACTCAATAATTTGTCACCTAACATAAATCAGAGACCAGTCACAGTTGAGTGTGATTTGTTATGTGTGTGGATTTCTGTTTATGGTATCTTTATTGAGATTTTCAGCAATAAGATATAATATGTAATCTCTACCGATTTAAAAGCTTCATGCTGTTTGATCACAAAAGTGATTTGCTTCTTCCTTCTATCAGTGGAGAAAATATTTGATACAAGTCTGCCTCCCGTGCAGTCCCCATGGTGCAGTGCGCCTGGCGCGCTCCGCGCCCTGCACGGGAGTGTACGGTGCGCCCGCGTCTGTGGGATTGGAGAAGCTCTGGCTGGAGGCTGATCTACTGCAATTTACTTTCAAAGAGATTAATTTAATAGAAACCCAGAACATTTCCTTCCCCCCACCCCTGACCTCTCCCCAACCCCACAGATGGCATATATGGTGATATTTTCTGAAGAGATTATAACCTGGACAGATTTTTTTTCTCTTAATATACCAGATGTGATAAAGATAGCACCAATTTGGGAGTCAGATTTCCCAAGTTCAAACACTGGTTCCTTCATGAATTAGTATCATAACCTCAAGGGAGGTATAGAACTTTTTGCATCTCATTTTGTTCCTCTGGAAGTGAAGAAAATAGTGTCTAATTGACAAGGTTGAGAGACCTGAATGTCCTCCTTGTGAAACGCCCGTGCATGAAGTCTGCCCCAGAGCAGGCGTTCAGCAAAAAGACGGCGGTAGCATTCTGCTGTACCCCGGCGGAGCACGCCAGGCTGGGGTGGGGGGCGGGGAGGAAACAAGACACTTGTAGTTTCATTGAGGCTCTGTGAACCGGCTTGTGGGCTTGGCTTTGTTGTCCAGTTCTCAGGAATTCCTTTTTTTTTCCTTCACACACAACTTCGAGGAATGTTTATTTCCATGCAATGGCTTTGATGTTCACACCTGTGCACGAACATGTGTCTACCACTAACAATAACTAACAGTGGAACTTAGAGTAAAGGAGAGTAAAAATACCTAGTGGAGGTTTGTGTTGAAAATTATTTGGGTTCCACCCCTGGCCGGGTGGCTCAGTTAGTTGGAGCATCATTCCCTATACCAAACGTCTGGGGGTTCGATTCCTGGTCAGGGAACAAGCTGGGCTGTGGGTTTGATCTCTAGTCAGAGTGTGTATGGGAGGCAGCTGATCGATGTTTCTCACATCGACATTTCTCTCCCCCCTTCCCCTCCCCCCTCAAATAAATATTTAATTTTTAAAAGTTATTTGGATTCCATAGCATTGCTGAAACTAGGGTGCAGTGAAGGAGGCACTCACTTGAGAAGCAAAGTTTAAAAAAAAATCTCAGTAATCAAGGAAATGATATTCTAATGCAGTATTTTTTTAAAATCAAAATTAATATAAAAAGCTACTGTGAATAAAATACCAAGTTTTCAATACAGAGAGGAGCTAACAGAGGCGGTATTCAGGCGCAGTGGGTGAGGTGGGTGGGAAATGCTGGGGTGAAGGTCAGGGAAAGAGTGAAGCCTCGAGCTGGGGCCTTGCTGGCACTGTGAGTGTGGTGGGGAGATTTCCCAGAAGCACTCGGACAGACCCCACTCAGTGACTTTGACTGTGAATGTAGTCAGTGTAGCGTGAGGCCTGTACTGCTGATCTCCATCTCGTTGCTTCTCAGTAACAGGGATATGTGGCCCTCTAGATTTTCTTGTTGGAGGAGCCTTAATCAGAGGCCGTAATGGGAGAGGGTAATTAACGGTGACTGATTCTCAAGTACAATGTCGGCAAGTCTGCAGTTACGTTTCAAATGTTTAGGCATTTTCAGACTCAAGGAAAATATGAGTTTATATTTTTAAAACAGTTTGATGGAAAAGTGATAGAATAGTATCTTTTCCATTTAGTTAATTATTTTCTGTGAATTTATAGTTATCAAAAATTATGTTTGAGAGAGAGAAGTTTTCCTCTTCTGAACCTAGTCTAGGTATTAGAATCTTGTTAATTCTGTATGGGTTGTATTCTGTAAATTTATAGATTAATAGAAATTAATTTTTATTGTTATTAAATAATAGCAGCTATAATTTCTGAGTGCCTACACTATACCAAGCAATGAACCAAGAGCTTTTCCACTTTATCTGCTTTAATATGCAGATAAGCTCCCCAAGATGGGTCATATACACAGGTAAAGAAAACAAACTTCGGAGAAGGTGAGTGAGTTCAAGATGACCCAGTCAGTTAGTGACAGAAGTAGGATTTGAACCCAGGTCTTTCTAATTCTGATGCTCATGTCTGGTAAGTAAGGAATGGGTTGAGTCTTGAGCATCTGAGCTTTGTGTTTAGAGGCAAATGAATTCACAGAAGATGAAGTATCAGGAAGAAAAATGATATCAACCTCAGAAATGTTTACTTCCTTTTGAAAAGCTTCCAAAAGTAACCTTCTATAGAAACCCACTGGATGGAATATGACCCGCTTCAGTATGTCTCCTGATGAGAGGGTGTGGGACATGGCGGGAGGAAGGCCAGGGCAGGCCAGACCAGGGCCTCACTCTAAGGTGGGTCTGCTTCTGCCTCAGGGCTTCCCCGAATCTCACCAGCCCTCCCTGCACAGCCTGGCCATTGCTCCCGGGTCACTTTGCAACTCTCAGGCAACCAGGAGGTATCACAGGCTGTTGGAAGTAGATCTCTAGACCTGCGGACACCCAGGGCAGTGGTCCTAGCTCCTGACCGCGGTGCACTCACTCTCATTCCTCTCCCACATGTATGTAGGATTCTGGGTAATCCAGTACTCTGGCTGATGAAGAAGTGGGCAGTAACAAAACACACAAGAGACTTTATGAAATCCAATAAAACCGTGATTGCCAATTCTGAGGGCGCGCAGACCTTTGCAGTGGCTCCCTGTCCCTGTTTTAATGATTGGTCACGATTTGACAGGGGTTCAGGATTGCTGAGTCATCAGTAATTCCCAGAGATGGGATGGGAGATACACTGTGACCCACAGTGACAACTCAGGCTGGCTGGGGGCGGGATGGGTATAGTAAATGGGCTTTCAGCAGCTATGTCAAGGTCAGTCAGAGATGCTTCACTTGTATGTTTCCACATATTAGGTTCCTATGTAAGGTTAGATTTGAAGACAAAAATTGACTGCTTGGAAAGACCAGCTTAAGTAAATCTTTAATCAAATCCTATTTTCTCATCTCACTTTTATGAAATCTGAGTCCCAGAGGTTAGGTGTCTTGCCTGGGGCCTCACTGGGTTGGTAACTAAGCTAAAATAGCAACCTGAATCTTCTTTTTTTAAAGTATATTTTATTGATAATGCTATTACATTTGTCCTAATTTTTCCCCCTTTGCCTCCCTCTGCCCAGAAATCCTCCTTCCCTCCAGCAAGCCCCCCACCCTTAGTTCATGTCTACGGGTTGTGCATATAAGTTCTTTGGCTTCTGCATTTCTTCTATTATTCTTAACTGTCTATTTTGTACCTCCCAATTATGCTTCTAATCACTGTACCTTTTTCCCCATTCTCCCCCTTCCCCCTCCCAGCTGATAACCCTCCAAATGATCTCCATATCTAAGATTCTGTTCCTGTTCTAGTTGATAGCTTAGTTTTTGTTTGTTTGTTTGTTTGTTTGTTTTTTAGGTTCAGTTGATAGTAGTGAGTTTGTTGTCATTTTAACGTTCATAGTTTTGATCTTCTTATTTTTTCTTAAATAAGTCCCTTTAACCTTTCATGTAATAATACCTTGGTGATGATGAATTCCTTTAGTTTTACCTTGTCTGGGAAGCATTTCATCTGCCCCCCCATTCTAAATGATAGCTTTGCTGGACAGAGTAATCTAGGTTGTAGGTCCTTGCTTTTCATCACTTTGAACACTCTTGCCAGTCCCTTCTTGCCTGTGAGATTCTTTTGAGAAATCAGCTGACAGTCTTATGGGCACTCCTTTCTAGGTAACTCTCTCCTTTCCTCTTGCTGCTTTTAAGATTCTCTCTTTATCTTTAACCTTTGGCATTTTAATTATGGTGTGTCTTGGTGTGGACCTCTTTGGGTCCAACTTGTTTGGAACTCTCTGTGCTTCCTGAAATTATGTATCTATTTCCTTTGCCAAATTAGGGAAGTTTCTTTCATTATTTTTTTAAACAAGTTTTCAATTTCTTGCTCTTCCTCTTCTCCTTCTGGAGTCCCTATGATTCAGATGTTGGCACTTTTGGAGATGTCCCAGAGTCTTTTTATACTCTCATTATATTTTTTTAATTCTTGTTTCTTCATTCTGTTCTGGTTGAATGTTTATTTCTTCCGTATGTTCCAAATCATTGATTTGAATCCTGGCTTCCTTCCCTTTACTGTTGGTTCACTGTGGATTCTTTATTTCACTTAGTGTGTCCTTCATTTTTTATGTTGTTGCCATACTCAGTGAGTTCTCTGAGCGACCTGATCACCAGTGTTTTGAACTCTGCATCTGATAGGTCGTCTATCTTTATTTTGTTTAGCTCTTTTTCTGGGGTTTTGCTCTGTTCTTTCATTTAGGCCCTATTTCTTTGTCTCCTAAATTTGGCAGCCTCCCCGTGTTTGTTTCTGTGTATTAGGTAGAGCTGTTTTGACCCCCTGTCTTAGTGCACCTGTTATGCTGTATGGGGTTGGAGCCTTAGGTAATTGCCAGGGTGGGTCAACCCGCTTCACCACTTTGTGGCTCAGGTGGGGAGTGGTCAGAGATGGGACAGTGCTGCTGCCTGGCTTTTTGAGGCTTGCCTGGCACTTGCCCCATTTCCATTCGTTTCCCCCACTTCCTGTCTGTGACTGGCACCCTTATAGCTGTTGCCCTGGTGGTGATTCCCAGAGTGGGTGATTTTGCATATGTTCTAAGTCTGTGCAGGTCCTTTAAATGGACTCTCCTGAGAAACCAGCAGTTTCTTCCACCACCACAACTCCCACCAAGTTTTACAGCCATAAATTTTGAGGTCTTATCTTCCTGGTCCTGGATCCCCAGGCTGCGTGGTCTGGCCTCGGGCTGGGATCACTCTCTCCCAACCTCCCAAGGTATCCCTCCCAATTTTTTTCCACCACACACGAATGTGGGACCACCCATTCTGCTGCCACAGCTGCCACCTCTCCACATCACACTGCATGCTCTCTGTTCCGACTCCCTGTCATCTCCACCCCTCCTATCCCACTGGATGAATATGGCTTCTTTAAGTCCTTGGCTATTGGACTTCCATGCAGTTTCATTTTCTGTCAGTTCTGGGTGTTTTATTTTATTTTTATTTTTTTGAGGTTAGTCGTGATTCTGCTTGTGGTTGTGCGAGGAGGTGAAGCGTGTCCACCTAAGCCTCCATCTTGACTGTAATTCGAAACCTGAGTTTTCTGACATCTGGCTTCAGGTTTCTCCTTATTTTGGCCTGGTTGGTCTGCTACCTGTTCCAAGGCGTCTGAACCACTGTCACCCACCCGCCTCAAATCTTAGTTGTCTGTCATCTGTGGGGAATAGTAATTGCTTTGATGTAGAAAAATATTTTTGGAGGCCATGGCAAGACATCAACATTTATTTCCTCTCATGACCTGCCAACATTTGAATCAACCCCTCTCGAGGTAAAATGCAGGACACATTTCATCAGCTGTCAGGAGGTAGGGGCCTCCGTAGGGGCATATGAAAGGCATTTTGGTTTATATTCCTCCTGTAGAGACAGGGAAAGCATAATCACGGCTTGTGTTGCACGAGATGGTAGTAAAGTCTTTACAACCCTTCATTTAAGGACAGGCTGGCTTTCCTAAAGCCTTACAGCACAAACCTACCCAGAACCAGAGATTAGGGAGAAGGACACTCATGAACTTGAGCAATCGTGGTTATCATCCAGAGAGATTAATTAATATGTTTAATGAGCTTGCAGTAGGTGGAAGATGCATGGGAGTTCTGTGCCACTAGGAACCAAGTTAATTTGAGTATTTTTATGAAGGAGGGGTGAAGGGTCAAGGAAGAAAGAACTGGTGGGCATAGAGTATGCAGGGTGTTTGGGGCTTTTTTAAAAAACATTTTGATTCACCCACATGTGTGCACACACATCACTCTGGGAAGCTGGTGGAAGCTATGCAGAATCTCCCCAGAAGCTTTTGCATATATCCCCTGAATGTGTTTGAGAATGAGAAAAGGGTTTCAGTGACTGGCTAGGAGTCTCTCTGTTGGCTCATAGCATCCATGGATCACAGCTTCAGCATCACTGATGCAGCACAAGACAAACCCAGGAGTGAGTTGGTGTATATTGTGCCTGATAAACCTTTCTCTTCTCCCACACTCTTTTGCTTTAATGAGAAACTTCCAGACCTTTTTAAAATATACTGCTCCTTTCTTCTGATATATAATCATTTTTCACTGACTCTTTTGGATTTTAAAGGGCATTTTGTGGAGCGGGAATGGGGCTATTCGGCAATGGGACTGTGATTATCAAGTCTCTCAATATGGGATACTTTGGGTAAATGGACTCGCAGATCATTCTGGAATAGTTGCAACCTGTGTCAATGCAAAGGTCTCCCTCCCCTCCCGAGTTTCCCACAGACAACCACGTTTTTTGCAGCAATTTCCACCTTTCCCTTGTTCAACCTCAGAATGTGGCACTAAAGAATAAATGCCGAAGAGAAAGACATCAGCAGGAAATGAAGAAAACCAGAGGGCCGAGATAATCTTTAAAGTACCCCCTGAATGACTCAGTTAACCATGCCAAGTAAATGCTTTTCACTCCTTCAGGGCTGTTAGAGCTCCCTGACACTAGACTGAGTTTGAGCTTTGACTGAGGAAGCTGAACTTGTCTGAGAAACTCATATCCCTGAAAGCACAGTTAGAGTATTCTTTCTCCCACCTTCCCTTGCCCTTGCTGTCAGCAATTTTATGGAAGACAAGGCCAGAGCCATTAGAGAAGATGGGTAAATGTGCCTTTGCTTTGGCCAGCCGTGTTCAGAGGTGCACCGTCTGTGGCTGCCTTGAAGCCAGCTGCCGATTTAGGTAGTGTGGGGTAGGTGCCTCTTTCTGAGATTTAAAAAAGATTGAATTTCTCAGTATGAGGTTAATAACACCAGGCCATCTTGTTTTTTTTTTTCTTTCTTTCTTTTTTTAGTGGCTTGATTGACAAGTCTCTTTTTCTGTTGAATCTGTACACATCCAGATTAAAAATGTAATGATGATACTAGATTTATTGATCTCTGTTTCTTATGGGGTTTTTTGGCCCCTTATTTTTTTCATTTCTCCCCTAAAAATCTTTTCTAGATTTTATAGCAATGGTCCAGGGTAGTAGCTGTGTTACTATGATGTCCCTCCTTTTGATGACTTTTGATGACAACTAGGCGCTGAGACTGGGACTTTGTGAAAACAAGGATTTCTTCTTCTTCCAGTTGCTTTACCAAAAAAAAAAGAAGAAGAAGAAGTTAAGCAAAAGGAGAAGTGTTGGAAGGGAGGGGCTTCTATTTTATTGTTCTTTGGCACAAATGCTTGAAAACAAAGTTAGAAGCTATGTTTTGGGGACTCAGAGACCCATGCCAGGTGACATTTTAGTTGTCACTAGTTAGGTTCCATTCACCAGGAACTGATGTTTCCACAGTCCTTAAAATTCAGCATGCTCTCCAAAGTCAGGAGGGGTAGGGATGGATGGAGGGAAGCCTTTCGGTAAACCAACTGGTACTACTTTGTGCGTGCCAAGAAATGATGCCTGTTGCAACAGCTGAGCTATGCGATGTGTGGTCTCCTAGAGCCCCTGCTGCTACCACACTCTAGGAAGCAAATATCTTCCTTCACAGAGAAAAGAAAACTCCGTGCAAGATGTCTCCGAGTGCATGCTGATTCTCTACTGAGAGCAAAGCTTGTTGACTATTTTCTGACCACCCTTTGATTATAGTTGATCTATCTCTTTCAGGCCTGGGAGTAAGTTCAGAAAAGTTGGAGCTTAAAAAATGGGTACGCATTGCAGGGTAATATGCTAAAATGAGTATTGCCTTGGTAGGACGATTTAGTGCTTCTAACTTCAGGGCGAGGCCGCCTCCCTAGTAATTAGTGAGATGGCTGGTTTCATAAATGGTGGCCTCTGTGGGCCTTCACTTCCCCTTCAAAATCCCTCAGCCTCTGCGCCTATACTCCCTGCATTAATCGGTTATTTACAAAGGAAAATGAGAAGGAAAAGGAATGAAATAGACTCTTGATCATAAGTATCTTTTTAAAATTTTATGTAATAAGGCCAGAATTCTTTGAAGGAAGTTGAGATAACAGCAAGATATATGGATTTTCTGTCTTCCCCACCTTCCTTTTACTCTTAAACTGGAAGATGTTAATTTGATGTGATAATTTTTACATACGGGATCTCCTACCAGCGCTGAACACAAAAACCATACAATGGGGAATTGGCACTTCAATCATCCACCTAAACCAGGGGGCTGATGACAAGTGATCCTAACAGGAAGTGGCACTGGAGGCAACTTGTGGGCAACCTGATCGAACTTCCCTTGCTGGGACACTTGTGGAGTAAATTCTAGGTCCTTTGCCTTCTTTCAATGTTTAGTTGAGTCAGGACAATAGTTGTGTAGAGTGCATCTTAGTTAATTTATATTCTGTCTCATGCTTCATGTTGGTAGTTTATTTAATCCATATAATCCCCATAAAATTATGAATTTACACCTTTTTATGGGTCAGGAGAATAAGGCAGTATGAAATTACATAATTTTTAAAGAGCCATAACTGGTAAGTGGCAGAGTCAGAACACAAACTCAGAGAGCATAGCTCAAGTTCATGTTCCTCAACATATAGATACTGCCTCTTACAATTGAATGAGTTACTACTTGTAAAGGATTTAGAACAGACCCTAGAATGTAGTATGTGTGCATAAGTACATGTGGTTTCTGCATGTTCTTGTTCTTTTACTCCTCCCCTCCTCTTCCTCCTCCTCTTCCACCCTCTCCTTTTCCTCCTTTCTCCTACTCCTTCCCCTGTTTCTCCTCCTCCTCCTTCTGCTCCTTCACTTTATAATAATTATTACTATATTTATTTTATCAATGTGGTGTACCAGATACCATTGTTGCTGCATTTAGGACATTTACTGAGAAATAACTAAGAAGTTCTCATTCATTTTTCAAAGTTTCATATATTTCTCATGCCTTTGGTGATTTTTACATTAACATTATTCATGATTTTTCACAAAACTCAGAATCCTTGTTTAAGGAACTTCCAAAACAAAAAGAGGATAATTTGCTCATCTCCCAAACATAACTCTACAGGTAATAAGTTATCTGTGATGCACTGTCAGGGTTGTTACAAATCAGGCTGGTTTTACCACAGGACGTTCCTATGTTCCGCATTTTAAAGTGGAACAAAGGAGTTGATGGATTAGGAAAGCTTGATTGTTTTCTCCAGGATTAGATGATTATCAAGGGCAACTTCTTCTGACCCCATGCTACCTCTCCCATTCAATTTCTTTCTTTAAGAAAAATGTTGTATTTTTTCCATTACCATTACCTCCCTTATGTCCTCTCCCCCTGCAATCACCACACTGCTGTCCATGTCCATGAGCCCTTTTTCCTTTTGGTTTTTTTTTTTGCTTGATTCCTCCAATTTCTGACCACAGTCAGACGCAGTTATGAAATGCCCCCTCCACTGCCTGTCTGTCGCACCTCTGACCCAGTACCCGTGTTGTTTTCTCGGAAACAACATGCGTCTGTCCTCTCCAACCCCACCCAGTTCAACCACACCTGCTCCTCGGAGTTTTCTTCTTCCGAATCCCTGTGCATTTAGAGGCCTGCTGTCTCTCCAGCACATGCTCATTCTTCACACACATGCCTCAGGTAATCCTCACAATAGTTGGACGAGCTATTCGGCAGTACGATTTGCATACCAATGAGGACCTAACTGATGTCTTTTTTAGCTCTAATCAGTTGGTTGGTTTTTCATATATTCAGCAGCCATTGAGCATCCACTTCTGTTGGACTCTGTCGGGTGGTATGCTAGATATACAACAGTGAACAAAGGAGTCGGGGTTTCTGCTCCGGGGGAGGGTGGTGAAGGACATGAAACAATCATGCAAATGAATATGTTATTAACACTTTTGTCAGTGAAGTGGATGGAGACTGTAGGGAGTTAGGAAGAATAGCCTTTCAAACCAGGTAGCCAGTTTCAGATCCTAGTGGCTGACTGTTTGATTTTGACTCCATTAGCTATTCAATTGCAGCTAGTGTTACACTGTGTTCTGTACAACCACCGAGGAACTGATAGAAATGAATAAACCAGAACTCAGTGTGTGAATGGAGTTGGGGAGGCAGAGTATCAGTTATCCCCCTGCACACCTGTGCTGACCGTCTGTCAGTGCAGCGCTGGTGATGCGGAGATGAAGGAAACCCAGTCCCTACCCTTACCTCTTAGTCTAGCAGGAGAAAATAAATATGTGAACCACTAGCTTTCCTTATTACTTTATAAAAGAGAGTCGCTTTGATATGTATTTCGTACTTAATTCAGACAGTCATTGAAGTTTACCGGTCAGCTCTCATCGTAAGGCCACCTTTCCGTGATAAAGGTGAGCAGTATATCTGTTCACAAAAACCAAGAAATTTTTGATGCATTTTAGAGAAGATAATATAAATTTGATTCTCCTAGCCTGTGTGGTCCATAAAGGCAGATGCTGTCTCTTTTTATTTATGCATAGTAGGTATTCAGTGGCTCTTAAATAAATGATGTTTACATCAATAATTTAATGAATAAAGATGTACTAGAATTTATGCCTTCTCTGGTAGTGCCATGTAATTCAGTTCAATTCAGTTCAGTCCAATAAATATAGATTTGCAGCATGTACTGAGTTTGATACCATAGACACGAGGAGTTTAGCCTGGGACAAGGGCACCAGTGGCTAAGTCGGCAGTTTTCACCTATGTTTGTTGAATCCTGTACCTGAGATCAGAGACACAAGTCTCATTGCCTAATTGATGGAAAGGGAGAGTCTTTGCATCAGAATAAGGACTCTTCTGAGCCAGGATATCACTGAGGACCCAGGGCTGCAACGTGAAAAACAGTATTTCTTCCCTGAAGTTGACTATATTACTTATTGAAAATTATTGTCTTATCTTTTTCTCTGGGTCTTTTTCTTCTAGGTTACTAAGCTGTTCCTTATAAGGTCCCTCTCCATGGAAGAAGTGTACTTCCCGTCCTGAGGGCATCAAGCTTGGCCATATGACTTGATTTGTCCAATGGAATATAAGTGGGAGGAACTTGTGGCACTTCTGATCAGAAGCGTTACAAGCCATTGCATGGTTCAGCTATCTCCCTCTCTCTCTCTCTCTCTCTCTCTCTCTCTCTCTCTCTCTCTCTCTCTCTCTCTCTCTTTTTTGTCTCTGCCATGAGGATGGCATGTTTAAAATATACATTGTTCATTCTGTCTGGATTCCAGAGTGAAGAGCTGCCAGCCTACACAGACATGTAAAGTGAGTGGGAATTAATCCCCTGTTGTAGAAGCAGAGATACTATTAGGGTCGTTTATTACTGCAGCATGCCTAGCCTAAAATAACCGATATATTTCCCAAGAGCAGAGAGAGAACATCCCCACCCAGCCTTCCTCTTAATGATCCCTGCTCACATTTGCCTGTTACAGAAAGTCTGGATAAGTGAAGAAGAGGATTGGGGCAGAGTTGCACACTGTGTTCCTTTGGTTACATCACACTTAATATAGTACCTTTGACCAAGGCCCTTGTACTTGGAGAACTGGTCATACCACCCAATTTATAAAATAGAGGCAGCAGATCCTGAAGATAAAAGTTATTGAGACAAAGGGGTCTTCATGAAGACAAAGCCCAAAATGATCTTTTATAATCATGCAAAGGCAATTTTCAGAGTTCTGAAATTGTCACATAAAATTAAAAAAAAAAATCTTACCAGCTAAGTTTTCCTATCTGTTGTTATGGAAACCATCAGGGTTTTTTCTTTTTTTTTAATAATGCTGAGACAATTAAATGTTAACCTAGGTGTTAGTAGAGAGAAACCGCTATGTTGCAGAAGAAGAGCCTTTGATGCATCACAGAAATAGAGTCCCAATCAGTCACGAATTCAGTTTTTCTCTGTCATTTTAGCTACCATTGTCATCACAGGCATGTGCTGATACTCTCCTCTGAATATTCTCTGTTGCTGGTCCCAAGGAAGAATGGTTTTCACTGAAGCAGTTAGTATGTTGCATGTATTTATAATATGAAGCCAGTCCCTTGGGGAAAAACACCAAGGTTGACACTTTAATGAGAGAAAACCTCAACTGTGTAAGTAAGAGCACACATTGGTGGTAGCAAACCCACAGTTTCAGAAAATCACTCATTTAGTCTAGGGGAAACTGTGCTTTCACCACATACAGATCCCATCGCAGGAAACAACTGTCTTTTGTGCCTAATGCTGATGCGAAGCTCTTTCTCCCTGCTCCGACCTTGTCCATGCTGTGGCTGTTCGTGATTCTGGCTACTTCCTAATGGTGTGATTTACTCCTACTTTTCTTTTCTTCACTTGTTGAGTTAATCATATCTACTTTGCTGTTCTCATTTTATCTATCTATCTATCCATTTTAATCCTCACCCAAGGTTATGTTTATTTATTTTAGAGAGAGGAGAAGGGGTGGGAGAGAGAGAGAGGGAAACACCAATCAGTTGCCTCCCATATGTGCCCCAAATGGGGACCAGACTCACAACCCTGGTATGTGCCCTCACCGGGAATGGAACCTGCAGTCTTTTGGTGTATGGAACGATACCAAAATAAAAGACCCTTAGGTATACTAGAACTTGAATATCTTACAACAGAGTACCCAGGAAAGCCTAAAAGATGAAAGAGACAAACCAACCAAATTGGATAATAGACACCCACAGAGAATGAGAAGACATGAGGAGAAGAAAATGCCAACGGGAAGTCTGTAATATTTGCAGAAAGAGAAACAGACATTGCATTTATGAAACCATAGCATGGTGCTATAAAATGAAACATTCAAAGAATAAAAAAGAAGTTTTGGAAATTAGAAAAGTGTGGTAGAAATACAGAAGTTTCTTAGACGAGTTAGAATGTCAAGTTGAGGATGTCCACAGAAAAGAGAAAAAAACCCTCCCTGAAAAAAGGAAAACAAATAAGAAAATTAGAGAACATGTTCAGAAGGTTAATCCTGGACAAAAGAAGTTTCAGCAAGAAAGCAAAAAAAATGAGAAAACCATTATCAAAGACTTAATGAGTAAAATTTCGCAGAACTCAAGGACATGCATTGCCATACATATCTCTAAATGAGCTCACTAAATATCTAGGTACAATTTTTAAAAATCACATCATCGTACAATTTTAAACAGCAGAGGGAAAGGGAGGGATATAAATGCTTCCAGAAGAGAAGGGAAGACAGGCCGCACATCAAGGATATAGAATCTGATTGGCATGGACTTCCACCACTAGTACTGGAAACTCAGGACAAGAGGAGGTGTTCAAAACCTTAAGGGAGTCCAAGTCCATAATTCTATACCTAACTAAATATCAGTAAGTTAGGAAGATTGCTGTAGACACATTAATGTTCCCCAAAGATGTCCATGTCCTAATTCCCTGAACCTATAAATAGGCTGCCTTCCATAGCAAAAGAGATTTTACAGATGTTATTAAACTAAGGATCTTGAGATGAGATTGTCTTGGATTATAAAGGTGGGCCTAATATAATCACAGCATTCATTTAAAAAAATTTATTGTTGACACTATTAGAGATGTAACCCATCCCCCCCCCCCCCAGCCACTTTAGAATGATCAGGGTCAGATAAGGAGATTTGAACACAGAAGGAAAAAAGGCTTGAGTGATATCTCTGCCAGAAGGAGGCAGTGAACCAAGGAATTCAGGAAGCCTTTAGAGGCTGGAAAATGGCAAGGAAATGGATTCTCCCCTAGAGCTTCCAGAGGGAGCACAGTCCCTCACATATTTCAGATTGCTGATCTCCCACACCATAAGGAGAAAATTTGTATTGTTTTAGTTTGTGGTAATTTGCTACAGAAGCAATTGGAAACTACAGAAAGATAAAGACACATTTGAGGGGAGTTATTTAGAGTCTACAGCTCTGCAGCTCCCTATTAATCACTCGTGAAGATAAAGACAGTGCTAGGTTTTGAAGACAGTTCCCCAAGTGCTTCTGTGCTTGCTTTCTGCGGAAGCTGCTGGAGATGGGCTTCTCCAGAATGAGGCTGGAAACCATGAATATGTGGAATTTGGCAAAGGGAACATCCACAGGCAGTTGAGAAATTTGAAAGGGTGGAATACAGAATTATAAAATCTACTTGGGCCAAACATCAACAATGTTTATATAGCCATAATAATGTAAGCACTGAATATTGGCAAACAAAATTGGGGATAACTATGTTGGGACATGTATATAGCAGAGGACACAAAGGCGTCTTTACCTTCCAAACAGAAAAGTCAGTTTTAAAAAGTTAAATATTAGAAAAATCAAGAAATCAGCTTTAGCAGCAAGCTGCCTATAAATATGGGGGTAAATAGAAGACATAGCTAAAAGAGAAGAATATGCTTGCCTTTGGGGCTGGAAATTAGAAATAGGAAGGATTTGACACTTTTAAACCTGTTTATATATTATACAGGCCTTGAAATACACAAAAAGAAATACAATGAGATGAGATAGGGAAGGAGAAAACCTTTTGTTCACTGGTGGAGGCCATTCCTTTTTTTTTTTTTTTTTTTTAGTAATTCTACTCTTCCCTGAAATTGAGCTTTCCACTGGACATCTCACAGCACACTGACAAGTATCTATTTATGGGCCTGTTCCCTGCACTGGTCCCTGAACTCTGCTGTCACAGAGCCAGCACGCGGCGGCAGGTGGCACGTAATCTACCTGGGCCGAGTTCTAGTCTCATTCATCATTTCATCCCAGGGTCTAGGAAAATGCCTGGCACACACTATATAGAGGTTGACTAAAGAAACTCTGCCTGAAACACAATGAATGTATAATCATTATTATGATTTTTTGAGCATCATAAATCACAGATTAATATAAGAAAGAAGCTACTTTAAAGATTTTTCATGGAAAGTGTTTGCAGTGTTCTTGAGGGGATGTGCACACGTACGTCTATACCGGTACAAACATTGTTTCGCCCTCAGAACTTCAACATTCATTATGTCATCATGCACGCTTTTAACAAGGTCCCTTTGTACTGTTTTGAGGAGGTTGGTTGCACAGCTGCATCACTGTGGTCACCTCAGTTGCTGAACACAAATTGCACCACACTGCTAGCGTCTGGAGTTGACTTCCTGTCTGCAGTTGTGATACATTCCTCATGACAATTCCCAAGTGGTAGCGATATGAAACTGTCTATGATGATTACAATTATTTCAGTCTATTAGAGGATTATATAATATTTTTATTTATTTATTTATTTATTTATTTATTTTTAGAGAGAGAGGGGAAGGGAGGGAGAGAAACATCAATGTGTGGTTCCCTCTCATGTGGCCCCCACTGGGGACCTGGCCCACAACCAAGGTATGTGCCTGACTGAGAACTGAACCAGCGACCCTTTGGTTCACAGCCCGTGCTCAATCCACTGAGCTACACCAGCCAGGGCTACATAATGGTTTTAAAACAATTTCTATTTCTCCCCTCCCCCAGTGATTAGGATTACCAAATCATTGGCTGCCAAGGCAGAGCAAAAAAGCATTCTGGACTTGGATATGAAAACCTAGATGCAAATCCCATCTTTATAAATCTTAATTAACCTCTGTGAGTGTGTTTGTCAATTATTGTTGCAATAATCCTATGTACTAATTCCAAAATGCAGTGGCTTACAAGAGCAGACATTTATTTTTCTGACTACCAGGATGGCTAGGGCTCTGATGGGCTCATCAAAAAACTGGCTGGACTGACTCCAGGCAGTTACTGGGTTTAGTTATATTTCAGAGATCTGCTCATTCTCTTTGAACTTTCGTTATTGGACATGCTCTTCCCATGGCGATGGCTGAATCACAAGAGCTGAGCCGACTTATGCAAGAACATTTAAATCCTTTGCTTGTGTTTCAGTCTCTAAGCTTTTATTGGGCAAAGCACATGGCAAGTCCAACATCAGTGGGGTTTATATCAGTCAGGATTTAATTAGATAAATGGGCTATTATAAGTATTATGGCAATAAGGGTTTTACTATAGTAAATTGATCTTACACCCATGTGGAAAGAGCTGGTCAATTAAGGTCTCGTAAAGAGGTGGAGGGGAATCAGAAGAAGAAGCAGCAGCAGCGGGCAGGGGCAGGGAGGTTACACCAATGAGTCTGACCTGGTTTGGGCTTTTAAGGAGCTGGTCCTGAAGCTAGGAAGAAAGGCCTGGTGTTCAGGTACCCATGATCAAAGGTAGAAATTCTTGACTTGAAGATAAAGTGATATAGATTTTCAGTGAACTTACAGGGTACTTCAAGCAATTGGCTTTGTAAAAACTTTCTAGTTTAAACTTACTTGAGAGAGAAGGAAGGAAGAGTTAATAGAGGGTTAGTTATATTCTGAGGTTGAGGGAGAGCACGCAGGGCTAATATCTTTTGTCTTGGGTTTTCCTAGAGACCTTAGTAAAGCCAGGGCTATGGTCTTTCGTGGAGAATAATCATTAATGCAAATAATTATCTGGCAAAGGAGCAAAACAGAAGTGTTTTGTGATGCCATTCTTAGCCAATTTAAGTCCTATGAACTCATGAATTTATTTTGGGAACTTCTGATCAAGTTATATTTAATCTAGGCCAAGGATTTTGGATTCAGTTATTGACTGATGAACATTTTAGGAATACAAATTCTTTTTTTACTTCCCTCCAACTTTCTTAATTATCTTTGACTGATAGAATGTTTCAGGTAGAAAAGCAATAATTGTCCTGCTTTACTTGAAAGGGAAACTTCAGCAATGCATTTATTTTTGCAAGATTTATGACTTAGGAGCCGTTTGCTTCCTTAAAGGAACCGTAATGACCACCCTTCCTCGCTGAGCTGCCACCGTTGAGGAAAGACTTAGTGATCTCTGTGGGAAAGTGCTGAGGAAGGAAGGAAGGAAGAAAGAGGTGAAAAATGTGCCTACTTCACAAATGACAAAATACGGCCCAAAGGTTGTTAAATCCCACGCCCTTGATCTAGGAGTTCTGGCAGGTTTGAAATGTAGCAACATCGAGTGACTTGCTGGGCTGTGAGAATCTGTGAAAAAAAAAAATCGATGGCTGATCACATCAGGTCTTTAGACCTGCTTAGCATTGCTACTGGCATTTTGAGTATGGGCAATAATAGCCTCACGGTCACTTCCATGATAAGCCTTCGTACTGCAGTGTCCGATTCGTAGCCATCATTTGAGGCTTTAGACCCCAGACCAGTTCATTGTGATTCTCTTTGGACCTACTGTTTCTAAGGACATTGAATTTTTAAAGCACTGATGTGAGTTCCACTTTTACATTCACAAGTAGTGTTTTTAATTTGCTGATGCAAAAAAGAAATTGCTTTAATGACTTGATTGCTTTGTTCACTGAAATAGTGCTCTTAAAGCATTTAATATTAAACTGAAAAGTCACAAATGTTTTAAAACATCTTTAAGACAATTATATAAAGCTCATGGGCTTAACTACTAAAGTAACATTGACAAGTGAGAAGGAATGAAAGATGATTCATACGTCGTAACTGATTTTCAAACGGGTGCTTGAATCTGGGTTTCTTAATTTAGCTTTTAAAGTGGTAAAGGGGAAATTTTTGACTTTATTAATACTGGCCTATGAATGAGAAGCTAGTTTCGTGTAGGCATGGAAGTTATGTCACGCCAAGGGGGTTGAGCCTGTGTTGACTGTTAAACGTCCTGACTTTAATGCAGTCCACAGCCAAAGTACGGCTTGCTATTCTGAGCAAGCGCGTTGTTCCAAACCCACACATTCTGAGCTGTGTGATCTTTGAAATTCAAATGTCAGATAAATTGGAAGTCACTTTGGAGGAGGAGAACATATTATGATGTATTTTCCCTTGTCAGACTGGGGTGATGGCAAAGCCTTTGCGTATTTACTGGTTAGGAGGGGCAGTATCTGTGAGATAAACTGACCGGCTTGGTCAGCTTGGGATGTGGGTTTGCTAGATTTCAGAGAACATCTTTGCCAGAAACCCTAAAACCTCAGGCACCTCCCCATTGGAAGCAGGAAGGATCCCAGACTTTGTCTACCTTCATCCCTTGATTTGCTGATCTGTAGAATGGTAAGAGTAACATCTGTCTACCTTAAAGAGTTGTGGTGCAAATTAAATAAAATAAGATAAATTCTATGCAGTGCTTGGAACATCTGTATGCTTGGGACACTTGTTACACGTTCTTCCATCCAGTTCCGCAGGTGTTAGGCTTCCTTGGTGGTTTCTGGCAGATAACATAAATCCATGAAACGCATGTAAGACAAAGATGTTACACTATTAGTATCACAACTAAACACAACACCTTTCTAGTTACGCTGCCTGTTACAATAACCTATTGACTCTCTCTGACCAACCTTTCCAGGTAAGAGCATACTTGAAATCCAGTATGAAATACAAAATCCTTTTTGGACCATTCTTGCATTTCTTTGGTTATAACACTATATTTTGACATTGTGGGATATATTTAAGGATTGCATTTGTTTTGACTAAAGATACTTCTTACTTGATTTTAATAACATGTATAAACTCTGTAGCATTTTATGAATAATGGGAATGTTTTGAACTCTTGTGCACATCTTCTTCTACTTTATGCAAATTGGAAAACTGAGAACTCTTAGCTATTTTGCCTAAAAATCTCTACAACAATCTTAAGTTTAATTTGTTAGTTTAATTTTTTAAAAGATTTTATTTATTTATTTTTAGAGAGAGGGGGAGGGAGAGAGGAAGAGGGGGAAAGCAACATCAACATGTGTGCAAGGGAGAGAGAAACATGGATGCCTCTCCCACGCGCCTGAACCGGGGACCAGGCCCACAGCTCAGGCATGTGCCCGACTGCGAATAGAACCAGTGACCTTTCACTTTGTGGGACGATGCTCAGACAACTAAGCCATGTCAGTCAGGGCTTCATTTTAATTTTTGAAACTGGTTTAAGCATTAAAAAAACAGGTTTTAGAGGAATTTTTTGATGAAATGCTCTGTTAGCACCTCAGATATGAATTAAATCCCCTTACAAAGAGCCCGGGGCTCCTGAGATGCAGCACAGTGCTCCTGCGATCACAGAATGTGACTTGTGGGGTGAGACAGGCTCACTTCTCAGGCTTCATGAACTTCGTTTAACAAGAAGTGGTAAAACGGAAAACCCCTCAGCCTGCAGCTTAAGCCACCAGGAATCCCGCGTAGCTTCAGGAGGAGTGTATTTGTCCCACTGTCCCCTGCGGCGTTTTTCACGTGTGTGTTTCCTTGCTTATCACACTGTGCTATTACAATTATTTCTCCCCCACCAGACAGCGACTTGAAAGGTAGTCATGGAGTCGTGTTCATCAGTATGTCCTTTACAGCCATGGTCTGGAGTACAGTAGATCTTCCATATACACTTTAAAACAAGAAGCAAATGATTAGGGGGTGAATAATATGTATATTTCAGAAATACTTGGGTGACTTTCCAATTCAAAATACCTTTTGTCTAATTCTTTCAATTTATGGAGCAAACTATATTGGAATTGAATGATCTATTGATTCAGAAGGTTGTTTGAGATACCTGCTTTCTTCTTGCCAATACCTGCTTGGCTAACTTCCCCTACTTCCTTCACATGTATGCGCCTGCCTTGCCTTTTCAAAGAGGCCTGTCCTCACTACCTATTTAATACTGCAGCATGTTCTCCTGCCTCATTCCTGGCACTCCCAGTGCCCTTTACCTGTCCTCTGTTTTCTTCTTCCAAAATCTGACATCATCAAATTGTTTATTGTAATTACTGTTCACCATCCTTCTCCGGCTGGGAGCATGCAAGTTCCACTGGGCTGGATCTGTTGATGTGTTTCATTCACTGATACATCCCAAGTGCCTTGAATGATGTCTAGCCACAGTAGGAATTCAGTAACTACTTGTTAAAGATCTGTGTGTAAGATATTTAAGCAACAAACTGAGAGTCAGCTCTGGTCTTTATGCCACGTTCCTAAGGCAGCAATTGGGATGGAGACATTTTATATAGCGTTTCCATAGTAATGTTGAAAAAGTAAGAGGTCTAGCGATCAGAAAAGTAGTTTATCCAAGTATTCTAATTCTGACCTGCTGAAGGCCTGCCGTGGTTGGAGGGAGTCCTTTCCATGTGAGCCCCAGTGGGACATCCGTGCTTTGAGGGCCGTCACCTTTGTCCTGCCCCTTCTCCCTCTTCCTTTGGCTCAACCTATTTGACACCTTTTCATACTTAACCAGGTTATGTCTATATAACTGCTATATCTATATAACTGCTATTCAGCTGCTATCTCTCTATCAAAATGAGTAAAGTTAAGGGTTTGTGAATGTGGACTGTGCATTCAAACTGCCTGCGTTTTTTCCTTGAACCCATCTTTACTCACCGGATGTGCATCTCTGGGCCGTTTCCCGTACTGCTCTGTACCTCAGTGTTCTCATCTACAAAATGGGGGTGATCCCTGCATCTTCTTCCTCGGGCGGTGTTATGGATGAATAAGGTCTTCTGTGTAGCTGCTCTAATAGTGTGTAGCATACAGTAAACTCTCAAGACTGAAACTGAAGGATAAAATAAAAGCTATTTGGTTTAAGTGTACTATGAATTTCTTGAGTGCGAAGACCATCTTGGCCTCACACAGCTTTCTGTGTGGCTTATAGAACATAGGAGCAAATGTTATGCCTATTTATGGAATGATTCTTTCCCTTTTCAGCACCCTGTTTGGGTGGTTTTAACTGCTGCGAAGGCACATGCTCTCATGTTGTCCCTGAAGATCCCTATGAAAATATAGAACAAAATGGATTTCACATACTAATGATACTAGCTCTTCGTATAGTGACATTTCTTTGAAGAACCTAGGGTGAAAATACTTGTTATTGCTGGTTCTGAGAGCTATTAGCTTACTGATTTTCTGCTCTAACTAAACCTGACATCCCTCAGCTGAAACCCTAACAGTCGTCAGTGCCCACCAGCTAAGGGACATCAGGACAGCGTCCTTGAAGCTGTGTTTGTTCCTGCTGCAGCAGGGCTGTTGGATATTAATGGGAATAGCAGTTTTCTCAACAAGAAAGTGCTGGAGTGTGGCTGTTATGTGACGTGGTTTTGCATTAGGTGGTTTGGGAAGGTTTTAAGGAAGGAAGGGTCTGTCTGGATTGTGTATTTTGATGAGGAAGGGATAATTGCATTATTGGGCTATCTTAATAAATTTTATCCGATAAAGCAGTCTGTAGAAATTGGGCAGAGATAAACCTCAATAATAGTAATATGTGAAAATGTGTATTGTTTTCTTTGAGAACTTTGCACTTATGGTCACCAGTTAGAGCCTTAAGAATGTACATATTTACTACACCTAAAAAAATACATGTTTGCATTCGCAGTACAATTTGTTGATTTTGCCCTATTCTTGGTATTTTTATTTTTTTACAAAGAAAAGCAATGAAAGGAAAACATTTAAACTAGAGCCTTCTGAGAGTAGAAAATACTTTATCCTCCTATTTTTTTAATCCTCATGTTTAATTGATAGGAAGAAGAAGGCGGGGGAGAGAGAGAGAGAAACATCAGTTGGTTGACTTAAACTCTCAACAGCAACCTGGTCCGCAACCAGGCATATGCTTTGACCGGGAATCGAACTGGCGACCTTTTCTGTTGCAGGACAAGGCCCAACCCACTGAGCCACACCAGTCAGGGCTCAAACTCTTCTTATATCACACTGTGTGGCTGCCTTGCACCCTGGTAAATAATGCAATATTTAGAACATTAAACTGGGTGTTCTTGGGAAAGAAAAAATGATGTATATTTTCCTTTCAGGGGCTTTCATTTTTCCAAAGGGAGGCATGATGAGAATAAAGGATAATATAGAGCAGGGAAAGAACACTATTAGTGCTTGGAACATAGTGCATGTGAAAATGTCCATTGATTCACTGGTGCCGTGTCTTGGAAGCTGAGGAATTGTCTTGGAAGCTGCAATGACAGGCAGCATCCAGAGCTGCACAGTGAAGGAGGTTAAGAAGGAATAACAGTCCTGGGATTTGGGAAGATCAATGACATTGGTGCCCTGAAGAGAGTAGGCTCTGCGGAGCATGGAGGTCCCATGACTATTCACCTTCCTACGACGTCTGCACCTCTCATGTATTACTTACAGAGCAGATATACATGGAAGGCTTTCCCTCCGCCCGTCCCATGTGACTGAGTGAATGTTGGACTCTGTGAAATATATGAAAAGCAGGATTATAGGAGTTATCTGTACTTAACTCACAGTTCTACAGCGCCTGCTGTGTTTTTGCAAATGTTTGAAACTCCTTTATTGTTCAGTCTCTTTTATCTTGCTGCCCACATCTTGCCTACTCGGATTATATCCAAACCAACATCGAACAGCCTCTATTCTCCAGAACTCATTGTTTTCCCAAACCAAACTTTGGCTCCTGTCATTTCTTCTTTCTCAGACTTCTCCCTGTTCTGCTTTTCAGAAAATTGCCTATTTTTGAAATCCCTCCTATTTATAATGTTTTTCAGGAAAGCCCTGAACCACCAAATTATCTCCTATTCAGGGCGTGGGGGTGTGTGTACCACTCATTTGTCACTTGGCATATACTTTATTGTGTTCTGAATTGTGTTTCGTTGCGTTTCGTCCGCCCAGCTATATTGCATAGCTCTCTGGAGTCAGTATTCTGCCTTGTACTTTGCATTTTCATAGTATTCTACATGAATATCACATGCACAACCGTTAACGTCTGTGTGATGTTGTAGCTCTTGCTTTAGACAGATCTGGATTTAAATCACCACCCTCAGGCCACAGTCTTCCAGCTCTAAAATTGGGATAAAGATACCTGCTTTACAGAAGCAGCTATGAAAATTTAAATAATGTATGATAAGGGTTTGGCATTTTAATTTCTTTATAAATGTTAGTTGTCTTTCCCTGTCAGTCGTTTGACTGACAAGATCTGGCATCAGTAGGAAGTCCATCTTAAACACGATGTCTCATTAAGCTGTGGCTCAGCGGATAGCCCGGCATTAAATTCATTTTGACCTTGTTTTTTTTTTTTTATTGGCAACACAGTGAAAACTTGATTAAAAAGAGCCTGACTTAATGGAATACATATTTAACCAGTAATTTTACTTCGCTACTTTTATCACCCCTTAGATAGATATTTTAATAATGCTCAGAAATTATTTAATTAAAACAAGTAACAGAATAAGAATATCTTATTCTTCAAGTTCCTATAACGTAAGTTTGTCTTCAGGTTCAATATTCTGATCCTGAGTCATCAGAAAAGATTTATTTTGTTTTACTTATTAAAATAGAAAAGAAAGTAGACTGGCTTTTTAAGCCATTTACAGTCTCACCTCGTCACCCTGCTCATGTGGTTAATCCCTACTTATTTTTCAACTGTCAGTGAAGTTAAATATGTGATGAGAAGCCTTTTCTGCTTGCCTAGGGTTGTGATTCAGTGCCCTGCTTCTGAAATCCTACGAATCAACCCTGTATTAACCCTGGCTCAATACTTCCCGATCTGTCATACCCAGCACTGGAGAATGAGGCTCACGAGTGCGTGGTTCCTGCTCATCTCCATCATGATAATCATCCACCGCCTCGCACTGCAGCCACCTCAGAGGAGCCACTCAGTAAGCAGTTGTTGAAGAGAGTGCATGATGGGTCAGCAGAAAGGAAACTGGACTAAATTAATTTTAATTGAACATGAAATTAGGTTATTCGGGGTAGTCCGCTTGTGTTAAGTACTCCAATTAAATATGGGGTGGGGCATTTAGATGTGGTCCCTCAGCATTGAGCATACTGAGTTATTTCACATATACTGATCATGTATTATGTGCGTGGAACTCGGATAGATTCAGCAGAGTCATGTCCTGTCCTCAGAGATACACAAGGTCTGTCTAGAAGGTATCCCGCCGTGCAATATGAAAAATAGAGACATTTATCGAAGAAGAATAAAGGCCAACAATGTAAAAAAAAGTAAAAATGGATGAGGACACTAATAATTTAAGACCCTTGTTGAAGTAAGAAACATCCAAATCTGTAGAGAATTGTTACGAGTTTATTTGGGCCAAGCTGGTGACAGTTGCCAGGAAGCAAAATCTCAGTGGATTGAGAAAATGCTGCAGAGAATTGCAGTTTTGCAGCTTATTTTATACATTACAATCAAAGGAGGAGACGTAAGGGAGAGTTACATGAAATTCACTGAGATCGGTTGAGGAGGCTAGAGAAAAAGGGGAAATCTCTGAGGCTGGGTAGAGAGTTAAATGGAGAAGCAAATGCTTCTTTGCATTAGTGGGTATAGGATAGTTCATAACATTCTTATAGCATTTACAGATGGTTTTTAGGGAACAAAATAACGATGAAGGGTTCCAGACTCAGCTCCAGTGGTAGACTGTGCCCGGAGGGGTCTGGAAAAGGAGATTACTCTGACATTCCAAGGGGACGGTATCTTAGATGCAAAAAGACTATAGGTAAGGTAAAGATCCAGCTTTGTCAAGGAAGCTGCAGGCCTAGGATGTGACTGCCCATCGTGACTCGCTTTCACTTAGGAAGTTTTACGATAACAATACTGTGTGATTACTTTCAGGCCCTGGGTTTGTAAGTCGTGCCATATAAGCCTCCCCTCAATCTGTCAGGTTTAGTATGTGGCCCCTTTTTCATTCACATTGTGAAGGGGAAATGCCACCATTAGCTGCACTGTTCCCTATAAGAAGTGTTTTTCTTCTGCTTTTGTTTGTTTGTTTGTTTTCATTCTGCCCTTATTGTGCATTTATTGTGAACTAGAGGGCTGGCTAATGCTTAATGAATGATTTTCAGTGTTCGTATTATTGAATGGTTGTAGTTGTTTAGGTAAAGACCTGGTGAGAAGCAAAACATAATAGTCATGAAACTGAAGGATCATTTGTCCTTTTTTCCCATTCAAAATGGAAATGGAAGGGGGTTTTTTGTTCTTATTTCATTTACAATGGAAATCTTTTCTCCTGATTTTAAAAAATGCTGCAGTTTCATTGTAGAACATGCAGATGAGTCATAAAAGGAAAACATAATAATCACTGTTTTTCCTCTAACCAGCAATAACCCACATTAATATTTTATGTATAATTACACACATGTTCTCTCTCTATACACACATATACACTCCTCCCAACAGCACCTTCCCAATGCATATAAACCGACATCACATTTTACAATGTAAACTGAGATCATGCTATAAAGAATGTAAAATTTTTCCCTTTCCAGAATATCATGAATATGTTTTCAGACAACAGACCTACATTTTCACCGCCCTAAGCAGCTTCTTCATTGAACAGCAAAGGGAAGTGTGGCCATTCACTAGTAGGGCCGCCGTGACCATCCATGTGCTTCCTCTTCGCACGCTTGTGCCCTTCGGTCCTCAGATAAAGTTTCTGGAAGTGAAATTGTTCCCTTGTCTGCACGAGTTTTAGGGTCCTATTACACAAATTGTTTTCCGTAGGAGTCCTGCCCATTGCTACCCCCACCAGCTGGGGAGGAGAACGCCATTTTACTCTCCCACCGGCATTGGACATTATCGTTATTTTGATTCTTTGTAATGTTACATTTGAAATTCAATTAAAAATAATTTTTCTGATTATAAAATAATCCATCTTATTGATCTCAGAAAATTTGGTACTACTGTTGATTACAGTTCTTACGTTTTTTTGCATTTTGCTCACAGTTTATTCTACCCTGTAAATCTGTACAATATTTTCAACTTTTTAACCTCATAATCTTTCTTAAAATATATCTTAGGAATGCCCCATGCCATTATAACTTATTTTTAATTATTGGAGTGTTGCATAATATTGACCAAATAATGTACAAAGTTCACCTGAATACAGGGCGGGGCAAAATTAGGTTTACAGCTGTTTGTGTGGAGAATAATACAATAATTTGTGTAATTAATTCCTGTATTAATAAATAATACAAGAAGAAACTGGTTCACATACAACTGTATACCTACTTTTGTCCTGCCCTGTACATATGCACACACACAGGCACGCTTGCCTCTATTCTCTTAAACACTTTACTGAGTCCAATTGACATAGAAAAGAACACCTATTTCAAGTTTACAGTTAGATACATTTTTATATGGGTACATACCTATAAAACCGTCATCATCACAATCACTGTGGGGAAAATATTGATTAATCTTAAAGTTTCCACATCTGTCTTTGTAATTTATTTTCCACTCTTCTCTGTCTCCGCTGCAACCAAAACTACTTACCTACTTTCACTCACTATGTGTTAACTTGCTTTTTCTAGATATTTTAGTCAATAGAACCATACAGTATGTGCTCCTTGTCTCATGTTTTCCACTCGGAATGATTATTTGAAGTGCCTAGCAGTATCGTGTGTGTGTGGGTGTGGGTGGGTGTGTGGTTGTATTTGTATCTCCCTCCTGACTGACAATGTTCGCCACCCTTCCAGGCTTATTTGCCACTCAGATGTCTCTTAGTGTGAAATTTCTGTTCAACTTTGCTACCCACTTTAAAAATTGTGCTGTTTGTTTTGTTTTTATTGAGTTTTGATAGCTCCTTCTATAGTTGCATAAAATTTCTTTATCTGATATACGTTTTGCAAATTCTTCCTCCCAGTGAGAATAGTCTTTTCATTCTCTTAACATTCTCTCTTTTTTTAACAGGACAACTTTGTAATTTTGATGAAATCCCATCTGTTCTTCTATGGATTGTGCTCTTGGTGGCATCTAAGAAATATTTGGCTACCCCAAATATTGCCACAAAGACTTTCTCCAATGTTTTCCCTAGAAATGTTAACGTTTTAGGTTTTGTATTTAGGTCTGTGGTACATTATGAGTTAATTTTTTTCAAGAGGAAAAGTACAGATCAGAGATTTTTTCTTTTGCGTATGGATATCTATTGTTTCATCATCATTTGTTGAAAAGACTTGCCTTTTGTCCACTGGATTGCCTTTGAGTCTATTTCCAGATCCTATTCTTTTCCATCGATCTGTTGGTCTATCTTCAAACCAGCACCACATGAATTTAACATTGTAGCTTGATAATGTCTTGGAATAAGGCAGATTTAACCCCTCATCTTTTTTCTTCTTTTCAAAATTATTTCAGCGTATTTAAAGCTAGCAAAACATATTTTCAATTTGCTTTGATGGTGACCTGTTAACACTAATGAAAATGAACTGTTACAATGCATCTGTAGCTTACTTCTGGAAGGTCAGATAAAAGGAGAAATTTACTGTCATTCTATTATTGTTCACTTGATTTTTAAAAATAAGGCACTCATTCAAAAAATATAAAGGCTCTTTTGATCTGAAAGTATAACTAAAAAAAAGGGTACCATCTGTGCCCTTCTCTTTTTTCTTATAATTTCACTGTTATCACCCGGAGGGGCAAATCTGGGGGATATCCAATGAATGCAGTCTGCATGGAAATGATGGAGTCACGTCACAGAAACCTTAACGACTTTGAAAGTACAATTGGAAAATGTACTTTTATACAAAGTCACTGGAGACCCACATTCCCTCCTGAAACACCATCAAGTCCATTTCAAGTCTACACAGTGAGCTTGGAGAAAAGGCTTTATGTCGACGCACTTACTGGAAGAAAGCAAAACCTGCACACACCGGAAAGGGAGAGCGGAGCCGTGCCCGGTGTGGGCCACTTCTACATCTCTTATTGCTTATGAAGTGCTTTGGATAACCCTTTCTTGGCATTCCTGTTACATGAAAGTGCCTGATTGTTTATTTAGAGTAGGTTGGTTACTGAGATCATACATTTTATTACATAACTGCAAATATATTTAGAAACAAAAGGTAGGGGATGAACAGAAGAGAGGTTCTGTGCCATACACTCCGCTAGATATTTCATTTGTAATTTTGTTTAATTCTTTGAACAACATAAGGCTGATATGTCACTTTAGTGATTATGAAATTAAGGCTCAGATTGGTTCGAGAACTGAGAAAACTAGTTAAGTGTCAGAAACCGGAATTTAGCCTCAGGATTTTATGATTCCAAAGCCTGTGTTCTTCCTAGGACAATTATATAAATATATTGACTATTATAAAATAACTGTGATCCAGATAACAAAGAGGCTATTTTTCAGAGGCTGCATTCGTACTACTGAGTTGGTAATCCCATCTATATAGAGTCCCCAAAAAGAAAAGTAAAATTTTCTGGGAAAATAGGATCAGGAATTCACATTAAATGGTACTTGGTGGACTAAAAGAGTATGATATGTATTTTGTCCTTTTACTCAATTTTATTTATTGTATTTTGCATTACCATGTATCCCCCCTATAACTCTATATCCACCCCCACCCACCCCCTCCCACACAATCACCACATGGTTGTCCTTGTCCATGAGGTTTTCTTTCCTTTTTTTTTTCTTTTTTGCTCAGTCCGGTCACTTCCCCTGTCCACCGCCCCCATCAGAGCTGTCAGCCTGCCCTCTATCTATGAGTCTGTCTCTATTTTGCTTGTTAGCTCAGTTTGTTCATTAGATTCCACATAGGAGTGAAGTCATATTGTATTCATCTTTCTCTGACTGGCTTATTTCAGTTAGCATAATGTTCTCTAAGTCCATCCATACTGTCGCAAATGGTAAAATTTTCACTATTATTACAGCTGAAGAGAATTCCATTGTGTAAATGTCTCACAGTTGTTTTAACCACTCATCTATAATCTACCAATGGGCACTGTGGCTGCTTCCGTATCTTGGTGACCGTAAATGATGCTGCAATGAACGTAGGGGTGCTTATGTTCTTTCAAATTAGTGTTTCGGGTTTCTTCACCTGAATTCCTAGAAGTGGAATCATTGGGTCATAAGGCAGTCTCATTTTTAATTTTGGGGGGTAAGTCCATCATGCTTTCCACAGTGGCTGCACTGCATTCCCACCAACAGTGCAGAAGGGTTCCTTTCTCTCCACATCCTCGCCAGCACTTCTTGTTCGTTGATTTAATGATGATGGCCATCCTGACAGGTGTGAGGTGATGTTTCATTATGGTTTTAATTTGGATTTCTTGGATGATTAGTGAGGTTGAGCATCTTTTCATGTGCCTATCGGTTTTCTATATGTCCTCTTTGGAGGAGTGTATATTCAGGTCTTTTGGCCATTTTTTTATTGGGATTATTTGCATATTTGGTATTGAGTTTTAAAAATTCTTTATAAATTATGGATGTTAACTTCATCAGATGTATTGGTGAAAATGTTCTCCCATTCTGTCAGGTATCTTTTCATTTTGTTGATGATTTCCTTTGCTTTGCAAAATCTTTTTAGTTTGATGTAAGTTTGATTTACTTATTTTTTCCCTTTGGTTTCCCTTGCCAAGGAGATATATCACACACAAAAAAAATAATGCTAAGAGAAATGTGTGAGATTTTACTGCCTATGATTTCTTCTAGGATTTTTATAATTTTGGGTCTAACATTTAAGTCTTTAATCCATTTTGAGTTTATTCTTGTATGTGGTGTAAGAAGGTGGTCTAGTTTCATTATTTGGCACATAGCTGTTCAATTTTCCTAACACCATTTATTGAATAAACTATCTTTAGTCCATTGCCAAATATTTAGTTCCCTTGTCAAATATTAATTGACTATAAAGGTGTGGGTTTACTTCTGAGCTCTCTGTTCCTTGATCTATATGTCTGTTTTAATGCCAGTATGTGCTGTTTTGATCACTATGGCCTTGTAGTATAGTGTGATATTCGGTAGCATGATTCCTCCAACTTTGTAATCCTTAAGATCGCTGTTGCTTGGGGTCTTTTGTGGTTCCATATAAATTTTTGAAATATCTGTCCTGGTTCTGTGAAATACACCATTGTTATCTTGACAGGAATTGTATTGAATCTGTAGATTGCTTTGAGTAATATAGAAATCTTAATGTTTTTTATTCTTCTTATCCATGAACACAGTATATACTTCCACTTATTTGTATCTTCTTCAGTTTCTTTCCTCTGGCTCTTAGAATTTTCTGAGTACAGATCTTTTACATTTAAGGTTAGATTTATCCCTTTTGAAGCAATTGTGAATGGGATTGTTTTCTTAATTTCCCTTTCTGTTCATTATTGGCATGTAAAAATGCAACTGATTTCTGGATATTAATTTTGCATCCTTCTACTTTGCTGATTTCATTTATCAGCCCTAGTAGTTTCTTGGTGGAATCTTTGGGGTTCTCTACATACAGTACCATGTCATCTGCAAATAAGAGAGTTTTACTTCTTCCTTCCCAATTTGGACATCTTTTACTTTTCTTCTTGTCTGATCACTGTAGCTACAAGTTCCAATACTATGTTGAATAAGATTGGTGAAAGTGGACATCCCAGGCTTGTTCCTGATCCTAGGGGGAATGTTTGTAGTTTGGGCCCATTGTTCAGATGGTGGCTGTGGGCTTCTAATATATGGCCTTTACGATGTTGAGGTATGCTTCCACTATTCCTATTTTCCTAAGAGTTTAGCTGGGCTTTATCAAATGCTTTTTACACATCTATTGATATGACCATGTGGTTTTTATCCTTCTTTTTGTTCATATGGTGAATCACATTTATTGATTTGCAGATATTGTACCAACCTTGCATCCCTGGAATAAGTTCCATTTGATGATGATATATGATCTTTTCGATGTATTGCTATATTTGGTTTGCTAATATTTTGTTGAGGATTTTAGCATCTATGTTTATCAGGGATATTGGCCTATAATTTTCTTTATTTGTAGTGTCTTTATCTGGTTTTTGAATTAGGATAATGCTGGCCACCTAAAATAAGCTTGAATCCTGCCTCTTGAATTTTTAAAATTGTTTGAGGAGTGGTGTTAGATATTCTCTGTGTTTTTCGTAAAATTTACCTGTGAAGCCATCCAGCCCAAGGCATTTGTTTGCTGGGAGTTTTTTGATTACTGTTTCAATTTTACTGGTTGTAATCTATCTATTCAGATTCTGCGATTCTTCTTGATTTAGTTTTGGAAGATTGTATGTTTCTAGGAGTTTATCCATTCTGTCCAGATTGACCAACTTGTTGACACATAGTTGTTCATAATAATTTCTTACAGTCCTTTGTATTTCTCTGGTGTCCATTGTTATTTCTCCTCTTTCATTTCTGATTTTATTTATTTGAGTCCTCTCTCTTTCTTTTCTTGATGAGCCTAGTTAAAGGTTTGTCAGTCTTGTTTATCTTTTCAAAGAACCATCAGAGGTTCTTTGGAACCATCCTTGGTTCATCTTTTCAATGAACCAAGTTCATTGATAATCCAATGAATATCTGGATTCATGGATATATTGTGTTGTTTTTTAGAGTCTATTCTGTTTATTTCTGCTCTGATATATATTATTTCTTTCTTCTACTCACTTTGGGCTTTGTTTGTTGTTCTTTTTCAAGTTCCACTAAGTGTAAAGTTAGATTGTTTATTTGAGCTTTTTCTTGTTATGAGATAGGCTTGTAATGCTATGAACTTCCCTTTTAGGGCTATTTTCCCTGTGTCCCACAGATTTTTGGATTGTTGTGTTCTCATTTTCATCTGTTTTAAGGTACATTTTCATTTGTTGCTTGATCTCATTGTTAACCCAGTCATTGTTTACTAATATGTTATTTAGCTTCCATGTCTCTGTGTTTCTTTAGTTTTCTTCTTGTGATGATTTCTAATTTCATAGCATTATGGTCAGAGAAGATGGTTGATATGATTTCAGATTTTGGAAATTTATTGAGACTTATTTTGTGTCCTATCAAGTGGTTTATTCTAGAAAACATTCTATGTACACTTGAAAAGAATGTATATTCTGCTGCTTTGGGATGAAATACTCTGAAGATGTCAATTAAATCCATGTGGTCCAGTGCTTTTTTTTAAGGCCATCATCTCCTCGCTCATTGTCTGTCTGGAAGGTCTACCCATTGCATTCAATGGGGTGTCAAAATCCCCTACGATGACTATATTTCTGTTGATCTCTCCCTTTATGTTCATCAAGATTTCCTTTATATATTTAGGGGCCCCAATGTTGGGTGCAAAAATGTTTGCTAGGGTTATATTCTCGGTGTCATTATGTAGTGTCCTGTGTCTCTTACTATAGCCTTTGTCTTAAGTCTGTTTTATCAGATACAAGTATTGCTACCTAAGCTTTTTTTTTTTTTTCCTTTCTGTTTGCATGAACTATCTTTTTCAGTTTCTTTACTTTCAGTCTGTGTGTATCTTTTGTTCTGAGGTGGGCTTTTTGTAGATGCGTATATATGGGTCTAATATTAAATTGTTTCATATGTAGAGCAAACACCTTATTACAACCCTTTTATACTTTATATAACATCTATTTCCTCCTTCTGATTCTTTGTGCTATTTTAGTCATACATTTTATATCTATACAAACTCAAAAATAGATAAATATTAGGTTTTTAAATCCAACTATCTTTTCAAATGTAAAAATGAGAAAAAATGTACTGTAGATTTTTTCACGTGTTTACTATTTCTGGAGCTCTTGAATCTTCTTTTTTTAATTTAAATTTCCTTCATGTGAAGAATTTTCTTTAATATTCAGCGTACCTTGAGTTGGTTGGTGATTGATTCTCTCAGCTTTTGTTTGCCTAAAAATGCCTTTTTATACCTTCGTTATTTAAATATATTTTCACTGAATGTGGAATTACAGGTTGACAGTTTTTCCTTCTCATACTTGAAAAAATTTTCTTGTCTCTCTGGTTTAAATGTTTTTTGAAGAGAAATATGTGATCATAGTTATCATTACTCCCTCATATAACGTACTTTTTCGTCTGGTTGCTGTCTTAGATTTTATAGTCCTGGTTTTTATCCATTTGATTAATATGTGCCCTGGCGAGGTTTTCTTCATGTCCTTCCCTTAGACTTTGTTAAGCGTTGTTTTTTTTTTTTTTCTGGATCTGTAATGTTATGGTTTTCATCTACTTTGGAAAAATTATAGCCATAAGTTTAGCCCTTCTCCCTTCCTTTTTTTTCTATTTATTTTTGTACAGCTTTTTCGAGCTCCTTTTTTAAAAAATATTTTATGCTATTACAGTTGGAGCCCTTATTTCTTAAATAAGCTATGTTCTGATATTCATTTATCCATTCCCCACCCCCACCCCCCGCTCAGTTATTTGTGTTAGACTGGTTGATATTCTCCTACAGTTCATTCAGACTGCTCATTTTTTCTCTGGTTGCCTCATTGCACATATATTCTGTTGTTCTGTCTTCAATTTTACTGATAGCATCTGCAAAGTCTAATCCTCTATTTGGGGTTCTCTCTCTCTCTCTCTCCTTCTGCACAGGAGCCTAGATCCTGGCAGTATGCCAGGGAATCACTGTCCTGTACTGCGCATTCCCTAAGTTCTGAAAGATTAATTTTGTAAACTGTTTCAGTTTTCTAGTTCTTTAATGCAGGGGTGTATTTCTTTTGGGGGTAGAGTGAAAGTATTCCCTCAGTAGATTTTGATACTTTCTTTATATCGATCCTGTGTTGCCATGTTTGACATTCACCTGTATAAACAGGTATTTGCTGGGAATCTATTCCCCTGGGCTCTCTAGAAACAAAAAGGTGAATAAGAGTCTGGAGCTGTCCTTAAAGAGCAAGATGCCTACATAGACACAAATGCTATGAAATAAGACAGGGTTTGTGGAAGAAGCACAGTGGGAGTCTCATCAGAAGTACGTATGTGGTGCAGAGGAAGATACACACTTGTTTTACTGAGATGCTGAGACCAGAAAATGTTCTTACAGAAGGTGAGTTTGAAGATATAGTTTCTTTAACCTGATACATTGATTTCAGAATGCCAGGTTCATTTCTGTGATCCCTTGATAAATTCCCTAACGTAGGGTTACAAAGACAAACAAAGGGTGCATGCCTAAAGGGGCTGGCAACTTAGCAGAGGAAAAATGCATAAATAAGTAAATTTAAGGAAGTGTGCTGGACTGAGTAGGAAAAGATACGTGTTGAATTTCAAGTGCAGGGGAAGAAAAGGCCAAGTCTAGCTGAACAAGCAGAGAGTCTCGGTGAAGGAATTATTTCTGATGCTGATTTCAAAAACTGAATAGTTCTTTGCTGCGTAGGTTGGCCTAATGTGTTGTGTGGGTGGAACTCTATAACATGGAAAAGTCTTAGTGACAGGAGTCAGATTGCTCTATAGTCTAGAAGAGATTTGAAATGCAAAAACTCAGAATGTGATGGAGGTGAGTGTTGTTAGAGAAAAAGACCGCAATGGTCCGTTGTGTAGGGTTGAACATCATTTTATAAAATTTCATTGACTTTAAGTTCCCAGGGACATATATGTAAAGAAATCCATTACTCCTTTAAACATAACATTCTTATTATAGTGTATGGAAGAAGTTGGACAAAGGTAAAGTTTGGGATTTATCAGCAATATAGGTCATTGCCAAAGCCGTTAGCATAGATGAACTAGTCTAGAGGAAATATGAAGAGAAATAGAAGCTGAGCTACAAAGTAATTAGCCCTGGGGGGAAAAAACAATTAAGGACAGATGAGGAAAAACAGAAGAAAATTGTGTCCCAGAAGCGAAGGGAAGGGAATCAATAATTTCTAGGGGAAAAAAAGTTAGCTGTGTCGTAGGCTTGAATTTAATGTAGGTAAATGGCCAGGACAAACTGCTGCACGGAGCCGTTAGGGGGTCGGCGGTAACCTTTGCTGGTGGAGAGGTGACGGCCCAATTAAGATGACAGCGGGAAGATCAGGTGAGAGAGGCTAAGGCTGAGGACTAATCACCGCCCCTGGCTGTGAAAGGAAAAAGAACAAGACGGTGTAAAAGAGAGGCACTGGGTGGAAAATTATTGTTTTTAGAAGGTAAAACACTTAAATATAGTTTTGCCATTATTGTAAGAACCATTAGCGAGGGAGAGGTTGAAAATTTAGCAGGAAATATTCTTAAAGACAGGGTGGGTATGGTGAGACCATCTCTTTCGTACACAGCTGGTGGGTGTATAAATTGGTATAATCTTTCTGCAAAGCAATTTGATAATATGTGTAAAGAGCCTGAAAAATACAGCTTTTGACCATGTAAGCCCACTCACGAAATTGTACCCTGTGGATAGAATCAGAGATGCAGAGGAAGGTTTGTGTGCACGGGTAATAATTACATCCTCATTTGAGTAATGAAAAATGGAAACAATCTTTGTGCCTCACAAAGAAGGCATAGTTATATAAATTATAGTGTATTCTAAGAATATTATACAACTGCTGAAATTTTATTTTCAAAGACTTTTAAATTATTGGGGGAAATGCCCTTGCAATACACTGTTGAATGAAAAATGAAAAACAAAATTTGAAAAGCTGATTGGAGTGTAACCTCATATGTTAAACATGGAAACATGGAATTTAAAATAGAAAAATGAATAGGAAAAACTGGAAAACCGAGGAATGTTTCAGCATAGACTTACAGAAACTGGATCACAACAGTGGCCTAATGGTTAGTGTTAGGTCACTGTTCTACCTAAATGGGAAAAATAGGAGTATATTTATAGATGTGGGGAAAAAAACTAAATTTTTCCCCATTAAAGGAGAAGCAAATGCTGCTGCTTCATCATCACAACTCCACAATATCAGTAACATTTAAGGGACTAATTTTGCATCATATTTTGTACAATATTCTATATTTTTAATATTCACAGTAGCTACTATTAAGGTAAGTAAGCCAAGGCATGGAGGAGATAACAGGTTGCATCCACTAAGGAATGGTGAAGTCAAGATTCATACCCAGTTCTGTTAGTCTCCACAGTCTAGTTCAAAGCCTTCTGAGAGGGGGAGTGGGGCAACCTCGATAAGGAGAAACGTAAAACTTACAGAATCATCACTGGGGGGAATCAAAGGGATCTGACCAGAGACAAGACAGAGACGGGGCTGAGTGGTACTGAGGGTCTTCTTGAGATCACCTGTGTGGGATGTCACCAACTGACAAAATTATATTTGTCTTCTCCACAGGCAGTTACATGCCTGGATGTAAGAGAGGGGAAAAGAGAAAGTTGGATTATTTGAAAATTATGGTTTGGTAGGAATTTTTTATGAAAAGGCATGGGTTAGCAATAAATGAAGCTGAATGGGATCTACAGGGATTTTATAAGGGGCTGAGGAAAGGGTAACGGGAAGGGTGGAGGGAGGGACTCCAGTACTTGAGGAGGGCCAGGGGTAAAGTGAAAAGGGCTGAAGGTGGAAAGTTGATACCATCTTTGGCATCAAGAAGGTTGAACACTTGGAAGTTATATAATTTAGATGAGCTGCCCAAACTTCTGTGATTACATCCTTGCTGTGATGGTAGAAATCAGGAGCAGGGGTAAAGACTGCTGCATGGTTCAAAATGCTTAGTAGATTAGATGAAGTGACCAGACGGTCTCTAGAGTCTAGATGATAGAAATGTGACGTACAGCAAAGGCAGGGAAGTGGGGTGACATAAGCCTCAAAAGATGAAAGGGGTATGCGTGAGGATCAATCAAATAAAGCTCTAAGGTCAGCAAAGGGCAATGCGAGAATGACTTTATAGCATTGTGGTGTAAGGAGAAGGGTTTTCGTGTGGAAGAAGGTTCTAGCCTCATGCTTAGTACATTGCTTGATGCCAATTAATGCAGAATGCTAACTCATGCTCATTATATAGACAAATTAATGAATATAAAAATAATGAGTCTACACCAGGAGATGGAGGGATCCTGGGAGGAGTTGAGGATACCATGGGTTTGGGGGGGGGGTGCTGTTTAGCTTGGAACAAGGGGTTCCAGAGATCATAATGGAAAGACTTGTAATGACAACTAGAAACGGATGAAAGAACATGATGGGAAAATGCACAGAATAATAGGCCAATGCATGTCACACAGAGCGGTGGCCCCCAACCTCCTTAGCACCTCAGGCAGTCCGGGAAGGAGGGCGGAAGCAGGAGGCAGAGCTCAAGCCCGGTAGGGGTGGGGCAAGGGGTCAGGAGGCAGAGCTCAGGCAAGCCTCACTGGCCTACTGCCTCTCAGCTCCTGCTGTGGACCAGGCTGGGGCAGGGCCAGGGGTGCAGAAAGAGGAGGCGGAGCTCAGGCGAGCTTCCCTCACCACCCTGTTCCTAACAGGCCAGGACTGGGGTTGGGGACCCCTGATGTGGAGGTATGTTAATTGAAAGATGTTCTGGCTTGTGACAGAGGAGAGCTGCACATTGTATGTGCCCTTCCCCAACTATGCTGAGGTTCTTAAAACTGGCACATCTGAGCCTGAGTAGTCTGAGAAGCCAGCAATGTTAGAAGCCTGCAGTCTTTGCTCGGTATTTACATGGCAAGATATGGACAAACGTCTATGGTGATTTTTAAAGATAATTCTGTCTCAGTGACTGCAAATGATTAGCTGGTCTTTAAAGTTCTCCATTCCCAGAAGAATTGTTGTGCCTTGACATAGCTATGGAATAGTGTTTTTTTCTGGCAAGAATTAGGTATCATAGCAGCTCGGATGAACCTGCCGTTAGGTAGAGCTCTTTTTATGTGACTGGGGATGGATCTGGCTATTTCGTCCAATGCCTTAGCCCTCGGGGGTGTAGAGGGAGACTTCTGGTTGCTAAAAGCCTAATGCCTCAAGTTCTGTCACTGGCCTGGTTCCATTTTTCTGCTTTAACAATTTGGTGAGAGCCCCTGAGGTAGTAAAACCTCTTTTCTGTATCTTACATGTCAGTAGGAGGCATATAAAATATGATAATATGTATTCGTTCTGAGGCAAGTTGGTGAACTAGATGAACCATGTGGGGAGAGAGGAACACCCACAGCTCCCTCACATTGTCCCTGAGGTACTATAATTTTCTAAAGGAAGAATCATCAACATCTAGTGAATTGTGAAATCAATATCTGTACTATTTACTGAACACATGCTGGGCGTTTTTACCAGAATCATTGGTAAACATCTTCAGTCATAAATTTCCCAATTTCATGGATGGATTTGTGTTTTAATTAATATTCTTAGCTGGAAACTGGAGGCAGATGGAAAGCGTTGTAATAATTCCATAATTGATAACAATTACTTTTGAAACAGAGAAACAACTCATAGCTCACTATTTCGGAGAACAAAGGACTCCACATCATCAGAAGGCTCCGTGGCATGGGAAATTGAGTAGTGCAGTGAATGAAGACTGAGTCGGAGGTAGAAGCCTTGGGTTTGAACCCAGACACACCATTGACTAGCCCAGAGATGAAGTCTATGATATCTTCTCTAAGCCTTTGTTTCCTCACCTATCCAAAGAAAATAATTCTTATCTTTAGAGGGTTGGTATGAAACGTAAATGAGACGATTGGTTTCAATGAATTCTGCACAATGCCTTGCAGCAGGCAGGTCCTCGGTCATTCATTCAAGGTCCGCGTGTGTGATTCATAGCAGCCCTGAGCGTCTATCAGCGGCCGATATCCACTCGGTGTTCAGCCCTCATGATAACTCAGCTTTTCTTTATTTAAACTCTTACATTTCTGCTTTGAGGATCAAGGACAACCTACTTTTCAATCAAGGTTCTCAGGGTAGTGCTGAACTTCAGAAATCAGTTTAATGTATTTAACCTAGTATTTTCCAATATGTTTGATGCCAGACCTTTCTTCCCTGTAAAACCTATTTCACTCTTAAGGAATCAGAGTTCTTTGGAACACTTTATTAAACACTGATGTCAGGTTTCAGTCCCCCCTGTTCATGGGTTGGCATGAACGGCAGCAGGAAATTTACATTTATTAAGGGGTGACTATAAGCTAGGTTCTGTCTTACGGATTTTTGACTATAAAGACTCTCTTAATTCTTACAGCATCCTTTGGGGGTCAGTACGATTACCACCATCATCTTCTAATTCATGAGACAGAGACACAGACCTGAGGTGACAAAACTAAGAAGCAGTGGGAGGCGATTTGCAGGGAGACAGTTTCTGTAACCGCAATGCTAATCTGGGATTCAATCCACTAGTGTGGTTTAGTGGATGCCAAGGGGAAAGTGAAGACCAAGAAACTTAAAAGAGAGCCCCATGGAGTGGCCTATTCCTAAGGGTCAAAGAAAATGTGGAAGCCGGGGCAAAGCGTTAGGAGTCCGGAGAAGCAGCGCCAGAAACAGGAGCAGTGAGCTGAGAATAAATGGGGAGAAGAGTAGGGTGTCTTTCTGACTGCCGCGTGCCATCCGTGGCTGGCTTTTATCTGTCAGTCATGGTCTTGTGTGTGGGTACGCCTGCTGAGTTTAAAAGACCAATAATAGGATGGACATGTTGGTTCAAATGGGAGGATTTCATTAAATCAGGCCATGAAACTCTATTTAATGTGTAGAGTCATGCAATTTGAATTAAATAAAAGTGCAGCATACTGGGTCAAATACATATATCTAGAAAGGCAGCAGGCATTGCTACATTCCGTTCGGAGTCTAAAAATTCTTTCATGTGAAGGAATCTACTTACTGCATCGTGATGGATAAGCGCTGCTTGTTCCTTAGCTTAGCCCACACAGCCAAGTTCAACGTGCTATTTTAGCAGGGCTTATGGCTTTGTGAATTTGCAGGAGAATGATTAAAATGGATTTATTTTTTAAGACCTGGCATTCTCTCTGGGGTTAAGAAGGCTCCCCTATTGGGAGATGGGGACCATGTGATGGGGAAAAACAATGGGGTTTCTAGTTGATTCACCTAGAGGGTGTTGTATGGTTTGGAGAAGGACATTTGGCTGGGAAGATAAGCTGCTGTGGAGTCAGTCCCTCACTCCATCCCACTCCAGGGCTGATGTGCCTGCTTTGAACTGGTTTCTTCATGACCCCTTCTTCATCATGGACACACTGTCGGAAGCTGAGTTCTCAGTCGAAGGTGGAGACTTCTCAGAGTTAAGGGCCCCCCTTGTGCTCATACCCATCCAAGAAGCTGTCTTCACCTGCTGAACTCAGGCAAACGGTACATACTTCCTGTGGCCCGAACACAACACAGTTTTGAGGGTGCTTCTCCTCCTTCCCTATCCACACAGAAAAACTGTTCAGAGTTGCCAGAAGAAAAGAAAAAGCTCTCCAAAGTTGGAACCAAGCACCTGTCCCTGAGTGGAAGCACCGTTTGGAGACCATTCAGGATGGACTGGACGAGGCAAAGGGACTACTGCAGGAAAATGTGGCTAGGACTGCATCACAGATTCAAAATAGGTTTCTTGAACTAGCTCACTAAGAAGTAATTCTGTAAAACCTATCCAAAATGATCTCAGCTGCACTACAGAGTTCAGGTTTAGGAACCTCTCCTCTGCCTGCCTTTCCAGGGCATGGCGGTGGATCTCTGCCCAGCAGAGACAGTGAATTAAGAATGTTCCACAAGAGGAAAACCCTTTCCTATCATTTGGGTGATGGGCACCTCCTACTTCCTGCTCTATAGTGAACTGAGAGTGGCAACCTGTCCAAGATCTAGTATAAGGTATCTGATGGTGTCCTGAGACTTGCTCATTTGGTGGTTGGATTTTTAATGAATTGATTTGTAGTAAATTAATGTTCGGCTGCATTGAACTAGAGTTGCATGCCAGCCTGCCTCATTAGTGAGGATCACAGAATGGTGTGGCTGAGCGTGGGACCTCCTCCTCTGTGTTTTCACAGCCCTGGACTCCTTGTTTAAAGTTATCCTTCTCAGTCTCCGGGGCTGAGTACTTAAGTCATGGGCAGTTTTGTGAAGGCTTCTTATTTCCAGGGCAGACCTGTCATCTCTCTCTAGCTTGGCAGAGTCTCCCCTGGAAAGATTTCTCTTCTGCATTCCTAAGCTGGGGGTAAGAACTACCTCTGCCCCTGAGAGAATACCTAATTCAGACCTCCTCTGTTGTTCTCGTTATCCATTGCTGAATAACAAACCACCCCACCACTCAGTGGCATAAAACAGGAACGCTTTAATTATGCGCACGGCTCCTTGAGTCAGCACTGCAGATAAGGCCAAGCAGGGATGGCGTGTCTATTCCGTGATGTCTAGGGCCTTACCCGGAAAGACTCTGAAGACAGCTGTGACTTGAATGGCTGGGTCTGGAATTATCTGAAGGTTTCATTACCTACATATCTGGATCCTGGGCTGGGAAGAGGTAAAGGATCGCCCAGCTGAGACTAGCTACCAGGACAACTACACATGGCATCTTTGTGTGATTTGGGCTTTCTCACAGCATGCTGGCTTCGGGGTAGCAAGATCTCTTCCTTGATGTGAAGGGATCCAAATTTATGTGTTTCAGTAAACAAGGAAGAAACCGCATGGTCTTTGTCACCTAGATTTCAATACCACATATATTTGTTTCTGCTCATACTCCAAAAGTTGAAGTTGTCATCACCTGCCAGTATCAAAAGTAGGTAACGACACACTCCCTCTCACCTCTTACAGGAAAGTAGCAAAGAAGTTCTGACTATATTTTAAAACTGCCATATTTGGTGAGTAACAACCCAAAATAATGAGACTCCCTTTTCCACAGATCGCAAACAGGTATATCTTCTTTATCACAATCTACTTAGGACCTAGACACATATTCTAAGGATGTTTCCATGGCTCAAACAATATCTCGAGGTAACAGCTCAGGGCCAGTTTGGGAGGCTCAGAAGAACACCAGCATCATTAATTTACAGTCGTTCTTCTGTTTGGCTGTCAAAGGACATTCCCGAGCTTCATCATCTGTTTTGATCACTGGACTCCATGGGATGGATGTGTTTAGCTGTCTCCAAATTCGACAGGGGCTTTGCTGCTGCCTCTGAAAAGGTTCACCATGAACTGTTGGGACCACTGGGCCACATCATGAAAGAGAAATGTTAAACATGGGTGTTGGGCCTGGCTACTATGGGAGCTTGCAGAGGGGAATCCACTTAACTTAGTGGCTTCACCGTGATCCGAGCTCTGTCTTCTTCATAGACTTGCCAAGTCTGACATTCAGCATTGGTTAGTACATGCTCTTCATGGTGCAGTCACACGAAGCTAGTTGCAGGAGACCATGTCTAAATCAGATAACGGTTTACTAATTTATGTGGAGAACTATACTAGCTAGGGGTACTGCCATTCACCGGCTTTCCCTGGAAGCATTCTGCATGACAAAGCACGTAAAAATTAGAAGCTATTTGGTAAGTATTGGCCCAAACTCTGGAAGGCAGATGTGATGTCATGATTGTCTTACATACTCAATGCCTAGCATTGTCTGTTGTGGGTGAGGCTCACAGTAAATGTTTGGTGAACACACGAAAGAATGCTGTAGGGTGGAAGAGATTTTATGGAGCATGTCACCGGATGGTTTGCAAACATTCCCAAGGTTCCCGAAGAGGTGACCTGGGGCCACCTTTGGGATAAGTGGGCAGGGGGTAGCAGGGCCCCCAAGAGCAGCTCCTCTTTTGTTTGGTTCAGATATTAGGATTCTTACTAAGATTTAAATTTTGAAAGGAGTTTTACTGACACCAAATATCAGCAGCTAATAATAGAAAATATTGGCAATAATAATGTTTATCAATGAGGAAACTGAAATCTCAAATAATGATGTAATTTGCCCAAAGTCACCCAATCAGAGACCGAGCTGGCACTCCAACTGGAAGCTTCCCACTGCAAGGCCGGACCTGTTTCTAATTCACAACATCAGCGATTCCCTGGGAACTTGGCCTCCTAGGCCAGCTGCTGGGAACCTCTCCGCCCGTCTCCCGACAGGCGCATTTGGCATCGTCCAGAACTCATTTGCAGCATTTTCATTTTCTTTCTGAGAAGCCACACTTGACATTTGTATCATCCCCTCATAGACTTCCCTCCTGCCCCAGCTTTTTCCTCTTCTCCTCTGAGCCTCATGCATTTACTTTGTAACTCCTTGGACAGCCTTACAGACACATTATTTTCTGGTATAAAGAAGAAAGGAGCAAGGAGGTTACATCGAACAAGTAGGCAAAAAAATCCAGGCAAAAGCTTATTCTAAAACACATTTTCCTTTAAGCATTGATCTCACCACTATTGTTCATCCCGTTCTATCCATCTCCTTGAGCTGACATACTCCTACTGATCCTTTAAAGAGGTCAGAGCAACCCTGGCAGCTTGTGTGCATGTACAAAACTGCAAGCCATTGCCCCACCAAAGGTGTTTAGCTGGCTGTGCAACTGACCCTGCCTTAGAGCTGTACACGCTATTTACCTTCCTACCTGCAGTCAGTTGTGAGTGTCAGAAACGTGGAGTGGGTCAGAGATGAAAAGGGCTCTGGAATCTTGAAATCCAGTCTTATTTTACCCATGAAGAGCCCAAAACCAGGGAGAGGGAGTCATTTGCTCAAGGCCACAAAGCTAATTAGTGGAGGAGAACTGGGTCTCCTGATCCCTGGTCCAGGACTATTAACAATAGCAGGTTTATTTTTGTTTCCAGCCTAGTGCAGTGTCTTCCATCTGTAGCCCGGGGAGTGGCTCAGTCTCCCAGTAACACAGAAGACTACTGCTGTCCTGTGAACCAGACATGGCACCCAGCTAGCTGAAGTCAGGAGGGGCACACGGGCCTGGAGGGTCATGCAGATAGAGGGGCATCAGTGAGGAGAGAGACACAGCTAGCAGCATCAGGGGCTGAGTTCTCCAACTGGGCCAGCAGTCTGTCCCTGTAACTCTTTGTTATGACAGGTGATTGGGGCATTTAGCAATGTGCTCACCGGAAAAAAAAAGAAGGGGCGCACAGATGGTAGGGCCACAGACAGGTGTTTCCGTTATGCCCAGTGAGAGCAGGTGAGTAATGAGCCCGAGTCTGAGGCAGTAGTATGAGGACTTTTTTAACGTAGCCCAAAGCTTTTATTTATTTATTTACTTACTTACTTACTTACTTACTTATTTATTTATAGACAGAATCTTACCTGGAACTCCAGTGCATAAAATGGATAAAAGCAGAGCTGCTCTGATTGAATTTGGGGAGAGAATAAGATGTCTGTCCTCTCAGCTCCAGGCAACAGAGTTTGGATACTAATCAAGGAGGACTTGATCAAGGAGGACTTTTGTCACCAGAAGGAATTTGGGAAGTCGCTGGTGGTACCCTTGGTTCTCATAGTGATCAGAGGGGGCACTATTGTTATTTAGTGGGCAGTAGCCAAGGATGTCGGGGGGCTTGCAATGTGAGGGATGGTTCTTGGCATTGAAGACTCATCCCGTATCCTCCATGATTGATGTGAGTATCTCCCCAGACGCTCATGTAGGTGAAAAAGTGATTGGTAGTTACCTGAGCCTAGAGCCCAACGCTGCTGAACACATGGCAAGTGGCATTTATTACACAGTTTTAATATACACTGCATTTTCCGGAAGTGCTACAAATAGAGTACTTGGGGGAAGAGCGTATTTTTGTTTGTTTGGTTTTTTAGGTGTCTCACTGGGAGTTGCTCACTAAGAGATGTAAAAGAAGGGTTAGAATTAAGGATTTTGGAGCTGGCCTGCCTGGCTTGTAATCTCAGACTCTACACTTACAGGTGGCAGGTGTGACTTTGGCCAAGGTACTTAAGCATTCTGTGGCTGTTTCATTAGCTATAAATTGGAGAGAGTAACAGGGTCTATTCAAAATGTAGTGAGAAGTAAATGAGCCAATAAGATAATGTACTTAGAGCGATTCCTGGAACACAATTAGTGCTGTGACTTTATCTTGGGAAGTCGTATCACTGTGGCAATGCAACAGAGGTCGTCTGTGGCTCTCATACAAACATACCTGTGTCATTCTGCAGAGCCAGCCACATTCCTGATGAGTATGGTATGTATACGGGTGTGCATAGGTATGTCTTTTTTAAAAGTACGAACTGTAAGAAAAGTGTTAAAAAATAACTCATTGACTGTTGTCCTATTTCACTTACATATTAACTTGTCAGGAGTAAGCATCCAACTGCCTTATTATGTTTTCTAGGGTAGCCATGCCCTGCCTTTTACATATTGGGTATGTATTATTTTATTATGAATACTTTTTTGTTGTCTTAAATATATAATTTATGTTAATTTTTCAAGATTATGCATATAGGTAGGGTTTTGAGGGTTTGTTTATTTATTTTCTTTATGGTTGCAAAGATAGAGGACCTGGTTTCAAGCTGCTCAAAGTCCAGTGTTTCCCTGTTCTAGACTAACGAGACCCGTGAGAACGCGGAGGAGTCGGCACTGCACTGCGTCTGAGATGAGGAGGGTGTGCGATGGCGATGCAGGGTGTGGGTTCGCAGTGGCTTGAGTCCAAAGGCATTGTAAAAGCATAAGCGCCACTCTGCTGCTTAGAAAAAGATGAGGTGTATCTTTGTGCACTTCCAGACTTCCAGATTTCTCCCCTTTTCAAATTAAATTGGGACACACGACAGACCTCTCTGAATGCAGGGCCACCCCCTGTGCCACTCATCACCCCTCCTTCGGGTGCTTCACCTGAAGAGTGTAGTGAAGAATAGAACTTGGTTAAGGCTTTCTAACACTCGCCCATAAAAAGTAAGTAACACTTAACCATTAGTGAGGGTTTACTCTAAGCCAGGGAAACCAAAATTCATCTAAATTCATCATGCATCTGAAATTCAAATATAATCATCACTCTCCTGATAAAATTCTCAATGGCTCCCACTGCCTGGAATCCAGAGGGGAACATCCAGTGCCCTTTGTGATACCCTAGATTCTCCATGATTTGGTCCCATCACCAGTTGCATCTCTTGCCTTCTCTTGCCTTTAACTGTATATTTCAGCCATATGTATAGGCTTCCCAGTGACCTCTTCTCTTATTTTTGTCTTCATCATTTTAAATTATCTGATACATACTTTTTATTTACCTACTGTTTGAAGACTTAGCTCTAACGTCACCCCCTTCTAGCACATTTCCTGCTTGCTGTAGGCCACGGGTGGTGCCTCTCCTATGTGTGTACCTAGCAGACTGTCCATCTTTCTAACCAGAAACGACCACGGTGCACTGACATTCATCTGCCGGCCGGTAAACTCCTCAAGGGCAGATGCCGTGCCCCCCTCATTCTGACACTGCCAGCATCTGGCCCTGCAGCGCAGAGTGGATGCCCAGAACACGCTGGCTGAGCGGCCCTGACCCAGAGGTTGTTCCCGAGGCCGTACTGGGCAGCAGTCTGGAGCTCTGACTCCAGCGCTTGGCCTTGCCTTCCCAATTACTGCGGTGCCTCCTGGACAAATGATTTCATAAACTCTAAGCCTCAACTTTCTCATGTATAAAATGATAAAAATAGAACTATCTTCACCATAGTTGTGAAAATTAAACATAATGATGAATGTAAAATACATAACAAGCTGTTTCACACATAATTGCCACAGATTCGTAGTCATCGATTCTCATTGTTATATTTACAAAAGATCTACTCAAACCCAAGACAGATCACATCTATTTAAGGCTACAAAACTATCGGAGAAATTTTTCCCAGGTTTACTTGCTTGCCGTTTGCTGGCATTTGTCAATCCTTACAGTCGGAAAAGGACAGGAAAATGGCCCTCTACACGGATCGCATTGTCTATCACTCATTTTCTACCTCTTTTCAATGGTCTCTCTCTCTGTGTTTGAGAAAAGATTATAGACTTGGAAATGAATTCAGAAAGTTAAGGGAAAGTAGCCTGGGGAATATGAATAAAATTGAGCCCAAGATAAAATGATCAAGCCTACCACTTTTTCAGTCTTGCCCCCTATAACACACTTTAATAAAACTGTTTTGGTCTGTGTTTTTTTCTGATTTATTCTCGGGACTTTCTGATCCACAGAGCCATGTTTCCTAGCTGGTGAGCTGGAAATGTTGGTAAATAAATGGCAGAAGCACAATATTCCCCGTACATGCTATAGACTTTGAAGAACTGAAAATAATTTCAAATATTATGTGAACGTGGTATAACAATATAATAATGGCCACATATGGCTGCCTACTGCGCTAAGCGTTTCCCATTTCTCATTGCATCCAGTAATCACAACGATTCAGTGAGGAAGTTGCCATCGTTGTTCTCATTATAGAAATGAAGGAACTGAGGCTTGGTCATCTTAGGACTTGTGCAAGATCAAAAGCTATAATGGGACATTCAACCGATTCTATGTGACTGCCAAGTTCCTGCTCTTCATCAGTTCACTGAACAAACACACACACGTCCCTATGCCTGTGTGCACACGGGTGTGAAAGCAGTAGATGTAGGCTCCTGAGTATATAAAGCTGCAACTGGAATATAATTTTTTTGTTTCATATTAAAAGTTCATGTTGAGTCTTGTTAACAAATAAAAAAGAAACAAGTTTGAAATATTTATTTTGGCCTGTTCCTGGAGACCTCAGAGTTTAATTGAGTTCAACTTCAGGAGTGACTTTAGCCTCGGAGTCAATGGGGATAAGACCGATTTTTTTTCCAGGTGACCTTTGGATTGTCTAGGCTCTCAGAAGGAAGATACAATGTTCACTGTGTTATTATTATTTTTTTAGAAACTTCTCTGCCCAGCTGGGGCTGGCTGTTCAGTTAACACCTCCAGTCACTGGAAAATTTAATCCATTCATTTCCCTAATTACCAACCCCCCTTCCTGTCTCCAGCTTAGTTCATCATTAGTGTGATTGTACTTCCGGATATTGGAGATACTGCTTATGAAGTGCAGCCTGCTTTCCCGTAATGTAAATTGTTGAACTTTAAAAATTTGGAGCATTGCAACATTATTTTAACTCCTGCCTCTAAGCACATAACTCTTTTGATTATCTTGGAGTCATAAATCACCCCCTGGCATCTCGCCACTGCCAGGTTTGCTGTTAGCTACTCGGAGCTCATTCTAAAATGCGTTTTGGAAAATAAAAATTTCCACAACTTGTTAAATGTCTTGTTATCTCATTATACTGAGAGAAGGAGAAGGATCAGTGTAACATCTGAATCAAATCAGGTGGGTTGGAATGAAAAATTAGGGGCAGTACCTAGAGAAAAATGAAAAAGCTCTGCTTTTCCTGGACGATCTGTAGAATCTGTGTGGTTGATGTCTGCTGAGATAACAGGAATGTCCAAGAGGAAACAATCAAATAGGAAATGTTGCCAGAAGCTCCCCCTCCCTCCCTCCCTCCCTTCCTTCCATTTAAACCAGTTATTGGATGCTCACTTTGTATGAAGCACTGTGCTAAGCTCCCAAATTTAGAGAATGGAAATACAAAGATTAATCAAACTTAGACTTACCCTTAGGTTTTTTGTTTTTTTTTTTTTTTTTTAAGTATATAATACTAAGGGAGGCAAAACACACAGGAAAAAATGTGACAAACATCCAAGGTGTGGAAATGCTCGGAGCCATCAGGAGGCACAGGTACATCTATGGAAGCTCAGGTAGGAGCTTCCTCCTGCAGGGGAATCAAGGAATCTTCGTGACTGTGGCAGCCTTTGAACTGGCCTCTTAAAAAAAGAGATGAGTGTTGGGGATGGGGACGACATTCCAGGTGGGGGAATGTAGAATAATAGAGAGATGAGAAATCTCATGTTTCCATTAGTTTCCTCATTCCTGCCCCATGTCTGTGGGGCTCTAGGCCAGCAGTCCTTGAGCCCTTAATGTCTTCTGATCCTTTTCCTTTTATTTTCCCTGATCACATTCATTTGCTTGTGTTGGATGGATATTCAGGGCCTTCTCAGTGACCAACTGGCTAATCTATTGATTTGTCCACATGAAAATATCATTGGTCTACTCTATTATTCATTTCAGGTTGTCTGTTCATATTTGAAGGAGGGATTTCTGAGAGGTGATTTTCATTTTACTCATATAGTATTACACTATCAGGGTTTCATTCTTTTTTTAAGGTGTGATAGAACACTTTCAATTATCCCCGAGATTAGAGAAATTACTGTTATCCTAGCTAACCTGGCATTCCCTTTGTCAAATGTTTTTGGGCACAAGGAAACCTGGAGAACGATCTGGATTTTGTGGGCAAGATAATTTACATGTAACCAGTTCTATTTGGGGGAGGGGGCAGACAAATGAGTTGGGGGGAAATTATGAGGTTTATGTGGGCACCCTGTAGTATACCAGAGTCAAACCAGGTGTAGAGTTCAACTCTTTCTACTAACTGTACTAAAAAGAACAGAATAGTCCTTAAATTTGCACAAATCTCTGTTCCAAGAGCCTGTGGTTCAAGCTTGTGGAATGCCATACTTTACTGTGTGAGGGATAAGGGAAGGAAAATAGTATTTCCTAAGTAATGTTATGTACCATGTACTATTTTTAAGGTATTTCTCCTTTACAAAACTGTCTCCTGGGATATCATCCCACTCATATTAAACCACGCTCTCAACCTGGACCTCTGAAATTCTGTATAATCTGGCCTCCCATTACCTCTTTCTTCTCGTCTCCTGTCACTGGCACCATTAAATTGCTTTCATCCTATTGGCTTTCTTCTTCATTGACTCTAATAACTTCACTTCTGCTTTGAGGTTTTGCACTTTCTGTATCTTCTGCCTGGAGAGGCCGTCACCCCAGAGGGTCTGTGGTTCCCACTCCTTCTTCCTTCCGGTCTCTGCTCAGGCAGGCCTGCCCTGACCACCTGGTGTAATACAGATCTTCTCCCACCACTGATCTGGGCTGCTTTCCATCCAGTTAGCTGTCTGCATCCCAGTTAATACCACCTAACATTGTGGTATGTACTAATAGATTTACTGTCTGGGCTCCTCTCTACAGTGTGACCATCAAGAGAACACAGACTTCTGCATTGCTTACTGCCGACTTCCCAAAGCCTAGAACGATGCCCAGCATATCATGGGCATTTAATCAAGATTCATTAAATCTGCGTTACATGTTGCCATCCCTGATTTACAGGAGCATATGGTGGTCAGTAGAGACTGGAGGTTTACTCAAGATTGTCGGGTAGTTCTGCAGCAGCTGGGAATTAAACTGTAAAACTCCTAGTCCTTTTCTCCGGACTAGCTTGAAAGTGCATGCTGTAGTAGAGCCGCCCTTGTATTGTGGAGTTTGACGTAAGCACTGTCTTCCTTCCACAATCCCTCTGTTGTGATTGGGTATTTGTCTATCTCACTTCCCATTTCCGTAAAATCTAATCTGGGTTCTCATCTCCTGTGGAATAACTATGGGGGGCCACTACATATAGTGATCATTAATTAACACACAGAGTATATTAATTTTAGTTAATACAACTAATACTAAAGATGATTCATTCCTCCTTCCTCCACCTCCCTCCCTTCCACTACTTGACAAACTTTTCTCACATCTCTTATCTCAATTCAGGAATATTAGAGCTGGATGACATCTTAGAGAACCGAAGTGGAAAGGGGTTCCTTCCATATAATGTACTGTGTGTCCCTGTAGTCCCAGGGGAGTCCAACCCGCGGCCCTCGGGCGGCATGCAGCCCAGGTGGCTGTGAATGCGGCCCAACACAACATTGCAAACTTACTTAAAACATGACGAGATTTTGTTGTGATTACGTGTCACAATGTATTTAATGTGTGGCCCAAGACAACTCTTCTTCTTCCACTGTGGCCCAGAGATGCCAAAAGCTCGGACACCGCTGCTAGTGGTCCCACAGTCTTCCTGATACAGCCAGCAGCCTTGCAACCTGAATGTGAGGAAAACAAAAGAAAAAAAAACTAAAAGTAAAATCTATCTTAATACCCTAAATGTTTCGTTTGACAAAGAAAGAAAGGATCCCACATTGGATATTCAAAATAATTAGCTAGAATAATATAAAAAGGGAAGAAGGAGTCTGCATGTAACTGCAACATTTAGAGCATCCTTTCTTAAAATGTTAACATTTGTTATAACCCCGCCTCCTTGAAAGCTCTTCTATTTATTTTATCTATGCTTTTTTAATTATGTGGAGACCTGACAGGCCATATCTCAGTGTTGTTTTAATAGAAAATATTGATGCCTGAAGTTGTGCCCTGCTGGGAAAGTTTTAATTATGATCCACATGTCCCCAGCCTGAATGGTAAATGGCTTTGTGCTAAATTGTGATGTCGTTCATAGCTATCTGCTACTCCCACCCATATAAGGAGAATATATATCTGTGTCCATTGTCACATCACTTACCGAGTTCCCTGCAGGCACCATTGGCAAAACTGGCCGTTGGACTTGCCTTGGCCACGAGCATGAGAGTGAATAGGGTCTGGTTGCTTCCAAGCAGACGCTCCCTACTAGGAGAAGCAGCTTGTTCTGCCAAGGGGCTGCTCCCTCATCCCGATGTCCACAATCGATGGAGCGAATTCCTAGTAGACCCAGAAGAGGGCTTGAGCTGACTTGCAGCCTTATGTAATATGTTCAAGAAACAAATGTTTTATTGTTTTTCTTGTAGTTCATCGAGAAATGTTGTGTTTGTTTGTTAGCTAATAGCACAAGCTGAGAATAGAGGTTCAAAGAAAGAAAAGGAAGAATTATGAAATCTCAAGGTTGAAGATGCATCAAAGGTCGGTGAGTCCTGCGTTGGACTTACTCTAGAACATCCTAACAGACAGCCATCAGGCCACTGCTCGAAAATCCTCCTCACAGGGAGCTATCTCGTCAACTCCGTCAGCATTTTAGGAACTTACCTTATTCAAGTAATGTTTTAAAGATATTGCTACCTCCACGACATCATCCAAGTTGCACCTGTACAATTAATTACATATAATTCCTCTGTCATTAAACTCTTAAATAAATTGACTTAACAAGGATATGTGTTATCATTGCTAGAAATGTTTAAATTGCTTGCTTTAAACAGAAGGTCATATGATAAAAATACATACTATGGAAACTAAACATTTTTCATTCCAGGTGTGCTCTATTCCTACAGTTATGGGTCTTTACTCTCTCTTCATTAATGAAAAGTATTAGGAAGTCTCAGAGAATGGAGCCCCTCTCCTTGTTACCAGGCAGATATAAAGAGCAAGCAATAAAGGGTGATTCAGGGCTATTCAACTGGTGCCCGCCCCTTTTGCTGGTCCTCGGGGAGACAGCAGAAGTTACACTGGGTGGAGCAAAGAGAGCAGCGCTTCTCTCCAGGCACAGTTTTTAGGAGTGAGTCTTTTTAAATAGCTTCTTTTATGATAATGCATTGCTGCCATGGGTATTAAGTTTGTCGAAAAGCTGATAAAATTCCAGTTCTCCTTCCACTTTTATACCATCACCTCTCCCCACAGTCTTAATCACCACCACCCCCATAAACATCTCCAAGTCAATCAATGTTTTCTTGTTTGCTATCATTCCTGGGCCTCTTCCCCATCTTCCTACCCTGGCTGGCTGGTCTCCTCCTTGTCAAGTCCCCTCACTGTGGTGCAGAAGTGAGTAGAACTCATGTTTGAAAACTACTTTTGTTAAATTCACCATTTTTTTTCTGTCTCCCAAATTAATTACTACATGGTTGTAGACTTTGGAAAACAGCAAATGACTAATGATCAACTCTCTTTGGTCCAACTGCAAAAATCCTTCCCTTTCTGAAGTATAAAGCGAAGTTTTCCTGAAGCTTTTACTATTAGTTTTGGAATCAGTAAAATCTCCAAGCCATCCTCAGCCCAGGGGCTACTTTGGGTTTAACCACTCAGTTACCAAGAAGGGATCGGGGCTACTCTTCTTCCATACAAATTGCCTCTTCTTCCCACTCAAGAAGAAACGCAAATCAGCCAAGTGTGAGATTGTGCGTAGCAGCGGGACCCAGTGACACAGCGGGGAAGGAGGACAGTTCACCGTCTGGGAAGCACCTGCTGTCACACAACCTGGCAAACCCTTTTGTAAGTGAAGCTGTTCCACTGTCCATTTGGCTTGACAAGTTCTGCACAGGCCTGCTCAATTGTCACACTTCTCTGACAGAAAATCCTGCACAGTAATTCCTTCTTTGAGCTAAAATAGCTTTCAGGCCTCTGTCTACAGGGAGAGTATCGGGGCTGCTCTGCAATGAATACCTGATTAAAGCTCTTCAGTATGTGTAATGGGAAGGAGACTGCTCTGCTCACCTCCTGGAATTGCTCATTAGCATATACACGGGCCTAACCAATGGCACTCGAGAGGGAAAAGAAGTAGTTCCGCCAATTATAATGTTATGGTGTTCTGTTCCTTTCAAAAGACTGTTTTAAGTTTTTTTTTTTTTCTTTAAGGATTCTCTGCTAGACCATCTGGGCTGAATGGGTGGAGGTACATCCCTTGAACTGATTTCTACTATTCTAGCCTGCTGCCTTTTACCTCTTCTTCCCAGCTTCTGTTCTGTCTCCCGGCTATATGATCGTGGACAGACCACCAGTCACTGAGCCTCTGTGAGCCTCCGCTTGTTCCTCAGTAAAATGGGAATTGACAGTGCCTTCCTCAAAGGCCATTGTAAATATCAGTGAGATGACATGCCGAAGTCCCCTAGGGTAGTGCCTAGTACATATGTGCTCAATAAATGGTCTTTAAATCAGATGAGACTGTGTGAAATATTAGATCATGTGTCTTTAATGTGAATGCCCCCCGGGTAAAGTCCATCCAGATTCCCAGAGCCTGTGGGGCAAGCCCACACAATTTCTATTTAGACAAGATTTAATGACGATTGAACAGAGCTCAGAAAAGAGGAGCGAATATACTAAAAGGCCCGTGAGGTCACTCCTCTGGGGAAAAGGTCAGAGATGGGTTCTTTAATCTGGGCAGGCGAAGACTACAGCATGACTTAATAATGGTCTTCAAGCATGCCCGATGGCAGTAACTGAAAGAGTGGTGGGAGGGCTGCACTGCAGTAGAGACACGTCCTCATCCCTCTCCCTAGACCTGCTAGATACTTCCTAGGAGCACACGCAGATGGAGTAGATTCCTATCGCTAACGACAATGGCTCCCGGTGCTGGAATCGAGGACAAACCCCCTGCCTGTGGACTTGGCCGAGGCAGCATCTGGATGGCTGGCAGCTGTGGACATTTTTGAAAACGCTCTGCCCCCTGGACTGCAGGCAGTCTCCTGAGACCTGCCTACGGATGGCGGTCTGGCCTCTTCACCGGAGGTTTACCCCCAGTGGCCCACGCAGCGCCGGACTCACGGAGACTGTACCACAGTGCCTGCTCAAGGACCTGTATCTTTTGAAAAACAGAGGTAATATTCTACCCCCTTGTTGATGCACATGACATATCCTAACATGACAAATGCTAGTTTTTTTAATAAAAACTGTGGTCATGGTGCAGTAACGAGAGACATTGTGCAGGAGCCTCTGGATAACTTCTGCCTTCCACTAGGCTGTGAAACGCCTTGGGGGTGGATTGCTTACGCACAATGTTTGATGTCAGTGACTGTCAGTGACGGCTGCACGGTAGAACTCCAAAGGAGCTTTGAAAAGAACACTGAGACCAGGGACTCAGACCAGACCTTTGCATTCAAATGTCTGGGTGGGGTACCTGGGCACTGCCATCGTCTCCAAGGCCAGTCAGGTTTGCGAAGCAGTATTCCGGCTGAGTGCAGGACTAGAAGTAGGAGAACAGAGGTTGGGTAGCTAGTATGTATTGTGATCCTTATCCCAACAATTGTGAGTTCTTGAAACTTCCCAAATTATCTTGAAAAGAATAAGAGTATAATTTATTTAGAATACATTGGATTTTTTTATCCTTTTAACACTGAACCTCCATGGAAAACAGACACAAGATTCAAGCTGTTGTCTAAATGTTTTACACTCCCTAATATTTTTACTTATCTCTCATATAAATGATAGAAACTGCTTCTTTCAAATATGCAGAAGGAAGGAAGGCTTTTGATGTCCATCTTTTGCAGTTTCATATTCTTTGTGACTTTTATGCCAAACATCCCCAACAAAAATATATGAACATCTTATTTTTCTAGAGTCATGGCCAGCATCTCACATAGAAGATTTCACATTATCTAAATTTACATGCCAGAGGGATAACTGAATTCTCCTTGGGCCACAAAAGTTTATAGGCCATAATAATATGTGTGTGACTGATGAACATCTGGAGAACCTTACAGGAAGAGTGAGCGTTTGACAAAGAAAGAAAGGATCCCACACTGGATATTCAAAATAATTAGCTAGAATAATATAAAAAGGGAAGAAGGAGTCTGCATGTAACTGCAACATTTAGAGCATCCTTTCTTAAAATGATTGTCAAAATCCTGGCAGTGAAGAGGAAATTATCGATAAAAGGTGTTTTTTCCTCTCCCTCTTGCTTTCATGACTTCCTTAGAATATGGCCAAGCTTCTCACTTATGAATGGAACACTGCTTCCAGGAAAAATGCTGCTCAGCTTCAATTCACCACCGAGAGACAATGTCTTTTTACCTGTGGAACATGGCATTAAAAAAAAATCATTAAAATGAAAACAAACTTGTAGAATTTTTAAACACTAGAAAATAATTTGAGGGTTCTTCTGGATTTATAGACCCCGTTGGATCAATGGTTACTGACTCTTAGGATTACTGCTAGGCATCTGTAGTCTTTAGAGAAAAAGCGTGCCCATCACTGCCTTTTTAATATTCAGTGTGCTCAGTAATTCTAAGTTACCTATAGGTATTGCTGTTCTGTACTGATGGCCCAACTGCAAGCCAGATTCAAGTGCCTGAAAATGGAACAAATCATCCTCTTGTAATGTTAAAGAACTCCACTGGTTTAATTACCCAGAGGCCCAATCACTTCTGCTAAGAGTGTTTGGGAGAGCTGCATCCAGCAAAGCCAGCGCTTTCTGCACACATCCCAGGGTCCCAAAGAAAGGAAACAAAAGCATCTCGTTTGAAGTGCGTGCCTGCTATGTGATTCCTGCAAAGTGCATCTTCAACAAGCTGCACGAATCATCAGACACGGTCATTTAAGGTTACCCACCTAAATGGAGGTCTGGATCTCACAAGTACAATGACTTACATACTGTGTCTGAGGCAGAGATGCTGCTTTCGGCAGTAATTAACCTAGTGGTTTCACTACTGTGTGTAAAACTCCTGCTAAAGCAGTTCTGCAATATGTGTTGAGATGTTCTTACCGTTTCTTAAAGGCCTCAATTTATGATAGGCAACTTTTTTCATTTAGACTTTTGCTCCTTATCTCTTCTCTTTTCCTTTCTTTCATTTCTTCCTGTACTTTGACTTACTGTCCATGTAACCACCTAATATACAAATTTACAAATACACACTTTAAGAATTTGTACCTGTAGGCTTGCATTTACATATGTTTATATCATGTATACACACGTGTGACAGTTACATGTGTTCATTTATACATGTGTGTGTATTATCTGTACATGTAAACAGACATGTATGGATATATGCAAAGTCATAATAACAATATGAATAGCCAATATTCAACTGCCTTTGACATACACAATGTCAATTTAAAGCTAACAGACTCATTGATTTACAAATTGTTAAATGATACCCAACGGTGCGGAGAAATCCCAAATCACTCAACCTTCCCCTTACTGCCAGGCGTTTCCTTTGTTGCCCTGGGCCCCGGCAGTGCCTTGGTAATCATCATTGTACATGTGTGCTGAATAACAGGGCTCTTGTCTCTAAAGGAGATATTTTTGTTAGGACATAGATTTTTACCAGAATCATTTGCTTATTCTATTAACAAAGATAGAAGTTTAATAATGTTTTCTGATATTTGCAAAACCTCTAATTATGACCTGTTTTAGGCTAAAAAATAAAAAAAAATCCTGAAAATAATAATAATAAATATAAAGATAGTTGTTATGTCTGCCTTTTTCCTTTTTTAATTTAAAAAAATATTTATTGTTATTCAGTTACAGTTGTATGCTGTTTCTCCCCATCGAACCCACCTCCCTCCCCCACCTCCACCCTCCCCCTTGATTTTGTCCATGTGTCCTTTTTCTTGAATTTAGGGTTTATCCATTGAGATTGGTGCTACTGTTTTTTGATAGATATATTTTAGATAATTCAGTAATTGTCTAATATTTCTAGTTCATACAGAGTTGTTATTTGGAATAGTTACTAAAATTTATCAGATGCCTTAAGTATCTATTGTTTTAGAATATTATTGTTACAAAATAACATTTGTAATTCATAAACATGTTAGGAGGCATATAGAGTGAAAACTCATGAATAAAACCATTTAAAAATAAGAAATGTTACTCATAATTTGAATTTATATTACTGTTGTTCAATGTTCTGTCCTTTTTGTCTCTTATCTTAAGGGCAAATCCTTTCTATAATTGCATATTCATTATTCCCTTGCATTTTTAAATATTTAGTTTCAACACACACAGCACATACTTAAACAGATCTTATGTATTTTTACTGTTTTTTGAGCTGTATAAAAATGGCATCATGTGATGTATTTTGGTAATAAGCACGTCCACATCCTACCACCTCGTAACCCCACTCTGAGGTGTGCCCCAGGGAGAGGGTCGTGGACGTGTGCACAGGAGCTGCGTCTAAGGCGTGTGTCATCAGCACTTGTACAATGGCAACTATCTGGAAAGAATCTATATGTTCAGTAAGAGAAGAACAGATGAACGGATTGTGGTATATTCACACAACATAACATTATACTGTGTTACAAGTAAATGAACAACAGATTTCCAACAACATGGCTGATCTCTTAAATACAACTTTATTAGGAAAACAGCAGGTCATAAGAAGGCTCCATCCCTTTTTACCTCCAGTACCTAGCACCACTTCTCTGTTCCTACCGTGGGGATTGTCCAGCTTATATCTGTTACTCTTTATTCTTATTAACAGTGACAATCCTCTGCCTCTCACAGGAGTGTTGACAGGTTTAGTTGTGTTTACTGACTGTGCAAGGTTTGCTGACCCTGTGCTTCTCGGTGTGTAATCTGTTTTGTAATCTGTTTTGAACTTGACTAGTACTGTGCAAAGAAGGCATTATTTTCTCCATTTATAAGAGGAAACTGAGGTCTAATATCATAGTTAAAATTATTAGATAGAAAACAGGACTAAGACATATGTTCTGACTTTTGTTTAGTACTTTGCCCCCAGCGTCATATTCTCACACCCAGCACATTTAAATATTTTCACCATTGTAGGGGGTTAATTTAGCCATTGATGGTCCTGATGGTTCGAGAAGATGTTCTTTATACTGTTTACTGTCTATGACTGTTTTCAGGAATAATAATTTCATATCAATAGTCCCAGAAAGTAAGTATGAGTGACAGCATGTATGAACTACAGGCCTTCAAATGTGTGTGTGTGATCTCAGTGGGGTTTTTTGTTTTTGTTTTTTTAGTGCTAAAGGTATCTTCCAAACTTCCATGGAATAGAAAAATTTTGTGTCTCTGAGTTTGGCAATTCAGTAGAGACTTGTTCTGTTTCCATATCACTTTTATTCTCATTCGGCCGGACACAACTGAAGATGTGTGATCTTGTACTCGGAAATTGCTATGATGGTTCTCTCCCAAGTTACCAGATGGTATCCAGAGTTTGGCTCACACCTCTTGGATACTGTATTTAAAATCTCACATTAGCAGTGGTACATTGTAGGGCTTGTTTTTTCTTAGTATTTGTTAACATGGAAAACATTGGGACAGCTACTATTTAATCTCATCTGCATATCTCATCCGAGTATGCTGTATGCAAAGCAGCAGGAAACCCATTATTTGAGTCATTAACAATGAACTGAACAAAAGAATATGTTATCAATTGTGGGTAATAGTGGGTGCATTACTGGGATTTAAACTGATTTATTCCATATGCTCTGATGACTACAAATCTGTTATAAATGACAAAAACAGTATTCACAGCTTATTTTTCCAGCCAACGATGTAACGGAGTAGGCCAGGTTCTCTTCTGTGTGGCCTTAGTTCACTGTTCACATGAGCGATGGTCTGTGTGTGGTGGGGTAAAGTGGAGTAACTAGAGTAAGCCTCATATACTGAGTGTTTGGGAGCCAATGCATTTTCATTGTTCATAGCACTTCTTACTGCACTTTCCCCTTCTCCAATATTTTATGCTTTTCTCCCGAGTCCCAAAAGTTTAATCTGTTCTAACACCAGCCCTGGACAAAGCCCATTAACACTCTTGCCTTTGGTCTTTGGCAAACAGAGACCATAGCTTTGAAATTCTGTCCTTACTGATGCATGTTGCCAACTCACTCCCAGGAAAGAACTTGCTGAAGGCTTAGAAGGCCAGTGGTGGTAGTCTCTGATGATTTACAGTTGACACATTTCCTACAGGTGCCACAGCATTGATTTCTTATTGATAATATTATCGATTATAGAGGTAGAGGATGGTGAGATGAAAATTCACGAAGCATGGAGAGGTGAATAAGAATTGTCAGTCTAGGGTAGGAGGATGCTACCCTGGGTAAATAACTAACTAGTCTTCATTGAGGGACTACTATTGACTTTCCAACACTGGATAAAGTGGGAAAGTTGAGGAATAGAGAGGCCACAGGACAAGGAAGTGGTAGGATTCAAGTAAGAGTTTTGGCTCCAAAACCCATCATGTTACAATTGCAAAATACCACAGGAGGTGCAGGTTTTCTTTAAAAGCTGGCTGTTGCCTTTCTCCCCACCCTGATTTTTTGAGACTTTCTCTGCCTGACTCAGGCAGCTCTGTTTTCATCAACATTTACCACATGGCCCTGAGGAAGTCCTGCACTCCTTGGGGTTCTGTAGCCTGATTCATCAGAATCGTTTTCAATTTGATTTTAAAGGAAGTTATGTCAAAAATATATCTGCTGCCTGCTGGTATCTTGTTTTTCACAGTCTTCATTATGGTTTCTTGCCTTTCGGGCAGTTTTGGGCTTTAGTAATTTTTTGGCAGGCAGATAAATAACAGTGGCCCTGTCTGCTTATGCACCCACATTGTGACTATGCGGGAAAGGAATAAAACAGACATAGCAAATGTTCATGGTTCTCCTCCTCAAGCAGGTCCTTGGAAATCTGACTGCTATTTATAATGTATATAGAATAACTCATTCTCTGTGTTTTGTTCTTGAAGAGAGAACATACAGCATATCTTGAATGATAAGTAGGGAATTGAAAGAAACAGGAATGAGTATGAATAGAGGCTCAGGTTTACGCCATTTTTTTCGAAGATTAAATTGAAACTCCCCATATAAACCACATACTAGTCAAGATGTAGATGTAGGATCAAGAGACTTGAAGATACCGATATGAAGACCAAAATCAAATGAAGAAGTGTGTTTCTCAGTAACAGGAAGAATCAGGAATTCTGAATCTGAGTCCTATTGGATCAGGCTGTTGCTATGTGTCTTGGGTAAACCCTCCAATTGCTATGAGCCTGAATTTTCTCATCTGTGAAATGGGAATAATGATTTTCCTAGTGTTACTTTATTTTTTTTTAAGATTTTATTTATTTATTTTTAGAGAGGGAAAGGGAGGGAGAAAGAGAGGGAGAGAACCATCAATGTGTGGTTGTCTCTTGCACACCCCCTATTGGGGACCTGGCCCGCAACCCAGGCATGTGCCCTTACTGGGAATCGAACTGGTGACCCTTTGGTTTGTAGTCTGGTGTTCAATCCACTGAGCCACACCAACCAGGGCCCTAGTGTTACTTTAAAGTACAATGATATATGTTACATGTGCCAGTACAGAACACAGCACTTGGCATGGTTTCCTTCTTCCCTCATCATAAACATATGTAAACTAGAGACTCAATTTGATGATCTTTAAATTTCCTTGAAGTGCTTAATACTCTTTCTAAACTCTACATCTGTGCTGTCCAAAACAGTAGCCACTAGTTGACCCTTTGAAATATGGCTAGTGCAAATGAACAAGTTCATTTTTTATTTTAATTAATTTTCATTTTTTAATTAAAATTTTTAAACTGAAGCAAAGGAAAATATTTTTTTCCAGCATAACTTTGTTGCAGTGGGACTACACGTCATGTTAACCGTTGCATCGTGGTAAGATAGCGCCAATGTCGCCGTGTGCCTGTCGACTTCTTATAATCTTTCTCAGCGTCTCATTAATAAATGTTTTACATTGAGTACATGTTGAAATGATAATATTTTAGATATTGAGTTACAGTATATTATTGAAATTAATGGAACTCCTTTTTGTTTTACTTTTTTCATGTGGCTTCTAGAAAATTGGAAATTTTACACGTGGCTAATGTTCTTTGTATTTCTACTGGACAGCACAGGGAGGCAGCTGCCTCAGCACCAAGGCCGACATTTGCAACCCAGAGGACAGCTCCACAGCTGCCTGGGGAGCTTGAGGAGAGGTCTGGCCAGGCAGAGCATGGTGCGTGCGTGACAAGGCGGGAGTCAGTGCCCTTCTGTGCCCGGCTCCTTTCTCCGGGGCCCTCAGGTGACAGATACCATTTGCATTGCTTCTCAACTTGATAGCTGAGTGTAAACCCGGTCCAGTAAAAGCTATTCTCAGCAGGCAGACCCTGCAAATAATGTCTAATTCAGATGGCTCGGTTTCTCTGAGTCTTCATATACTCTTCACTTACCAAGTTTGGATTTTCTTTTGTGTCTGTGACACTAGGCTCTTCTTTTCCTATTTTTTGACAAACAGCAATTGCTCTTTGAACCTTCCTCACCTCCAATTTTTTTCTCGGATCCCAACTTTAATATAACGAACACGGTGACGTCCCTGGGAGACATGGCTTGTGTCCCCTGCCTAGCGCTGGGTGCAGGAAGTACTTGGCTGAATCCTTCTCTTGCCAAAGCCACACCGAATTAGTGAATAACTTCTGACTTTTTTTCTCTCATTGTGAGCATGCTGGCTCCATGACAGCTTTCTGAGAGCAGGGCCACGTTCGTCCTCCAGGATTTAGAGCAGCAGACTGGCACATACGTGTCCACTAAATATTTTGACAAAGTAACTGGAAAACTAGGGTGCTTTTTCCCAGGCGCATTTAACGTTCCTTGTGATAACACTATCGTGATACTAGCTCATGTTTGCCGAGGGCTTTGTAGTCTGCAGGTGCCTTCACATCCACTCTCTCGTTTGATCCTCACTTGAGCTCTATGTGGGGTTATTAGTTTGTGTCTTGGATGGAGGGGCAGAAGCTCAGAGAGGTGAGTAAACGGGGGGCAGGAGTTGGAACTCATGTCTTTTGATCACAAGGCCTGTTTACTTCCTTCTACTTACACAGCTTCCTCCACCTTCTGACTCTGGTTCTTGTGCATAATTGGATGAACTTGCAGGGCCCCTTGAAATTCTTAATTAACATGATGCTTATGATATACCTATAATGGGCTTTGGGAAACTTGATTTTCTAAATTTCTTACTCTCTTTATTTCTATCTTTTTCCTAGTCATATGGATTTGGTCATTTGTCTGCTCTTCCTTTGGCTTCTAGAGAGGATATATATGACTCTAATTTTAATTTCAGTGAGTTTTTATTTATTTTAATCGTACCCACTCACTAGCAGAACTTCCAGAGTCATGCTCAGCTTCTCACTGTCGTTTCATGCCCAAGCTGGTGCCAGGCACCACTGATTCCACCTTTCACTCCCTCCTGTCTGCAAACTCCACAGCTCTTGCCCTCGGTATCTCTTCTTACTTTGATCATTTCAATATGGTGAGCTTCAGAGTTAAGAAAATTTTCTAAATAAAGAGTTTTTATTAAAATTATCCATAAGTTTTCTTAAGGAATGAGATAAAACCTCTTTGGCATGCTGGCTTTGGACCACCACCTTGTAGGACCGTCCCTGTTCTAGGACTCCTAAATGATTTTCCTGTTTATGACCCATCTGCCTCCAGACTTTGCTAACCCCTGCCTCCAAAGTGAGCTTTCCAAGGCAGAAGTGTGATTTTGACATGTTTCTGCTGAAAAGCCTTTGGCAGGTTCCCCCTATGCAAGTGATGGTGACTAATTCAAGTAGCATTTAAGTCAAGGCCTTTCATAGAGGACTCCCATCATACCTCATAAACTCGGCTCTTCCTCCGCTCACTCCTCCATAAGCCCCGGGGTCCAGCCACCTCAAACACCTTGACGTTTCTTGAACACTCTGCATTGTGTCCTGCATCCAGGTTTTTTACATATGGGGTGACCTCATACTGCTCTTCTATCTCCACCAGTTGAAACTCTATTTGCCTTTTAAGGCCCTGCTTAGATATCTCATCTATGAAATTTCTCTAATTCTTATCGCTATCCCCACCAGTAGCCCCTCTTCTTCTCTTTTAAAACAACTTGCATTATCCCTTCAACTTTGACACTGAGAATATGTTATAATTATTTGTTTGTCTATTTCTTCTCCACTGGACTATGAAATCTCAGGTGTGGGGCCATGTTTCTTCTCTGTGTATCTTCTTACTCATCTGAGCTTTGCTCTTTCTCATTTTAGTGAGTGACTGACTACTGAATGACGGCTGGAATTCTGAGTTTTCCCCCAGGTGCATACATCAAAGTCTCAAGACTGTCTGGTTAGTTCAGGTCCACCAGCTTGTCAGAGTCTCATAATACAAATATCCTAATATGATAAGACAGGTTGAAAACTAATTTTAAAAAATCATGCTGGTGCATGTGTTAAAAATACATCTTATAAATGCAGTGTGCTGTCTTAAAATAATGATTTTTTTTAAAGAAAGGTCAGGGCCCAAAGTGGGATGGATTATTATACTCTACAGAATTGTCCATTTGGCTGCCATCTGCTAACTGACGAGTCTATTCTAACATTCTCAGAACACGGAAGCAGCCTGATAACAGGGGTGTTGGACTGCAAAGTCACCGTGCGGCCATCACTCAGCAAGGCAACGCCTCAGTGCCCCCAGCAATTCACAGGTCCACACTCGCCCCAGGTCACGGTGCTCAGTCATGGTTGAGATGACATGTTTAGGATTTTCTGGCCTAATTGGTCCTAAGCCACTTAAGAAAATAATATGATATAATGACATACTCACAGTAGGAATCACTATTTAAGACTGTTGAAGTAGAATTGGAGTAAAATTGTCTGGGCTTTGCTGCAGCTCCGATGTGTTCTCATTGCGTGATTTGGGACTTCTGTTTCTTCATCAGGAATGGGGCAAACCCTTTATGCAGTTGACGGAGGGATTAAAGAGGATAATATATTCAAAGTGTACAAAATAGTGATTATCTCAAAATATCAAGCAACCTGAGTCCACGAAAATCCCAAGCCCTAGAGATAGATGTTAGATCCACTCTAACATTTCGGGCTACGTGATCCTACCCTTCACTACCTGGCATGGGGGAAGCCAGTGAGTATTTGTCGAATAGATGCCACGGTTTTAGGGTTATGGCCAGACAGACAATGGGATAGGGGTCCCTTCAGTCAAAGAGTAGTCATTCCATTTTGCCCAAGAAAGAAATAGAAGAAGACAGGGCTTATCACATCGTACACTGAACACATTATTTTCTCGGCACTCTGTGAGGTGGGTTCATACCATGTGTACGTAACCGTCACTGTATTCATGGAATGTGTTCCTCATACTTTAGACACAGAGAATCAGGATCACACTCTCACAAGTCTGAAAGGCTTGTTCCAGGCCATACTTTGGAAGAAGCAAAGCCGGGATTCAAACTCAGGACCTCTCATTCTTCCCATCAAGTCACAATGCCTGGGGCATCCTGGTCAAAATGTATCTTTGTAACATTTTATAGCATGAATGTTTTTCTTCTTCACTGAATAACTTCTCTTCATATATAAAATTATATTCCAGAAAAATACTTGGATTTATATTACTTTTGAGAATAAGGAGAACCTGAATCTGAAAAATTAAAGATTTTTATTTTAATTTTTACCTTCCTGGGACATCTGGCAGAAACAAAGGCTCATCCTTTCTGGAGGAACTCACCTCAAATCAGGTCTTCTGAGGTTCCCACAGATGTAGCTGCATTGAACGCAATCTTCCCTTCAAAATCTCTAAATAATATGAATGGGAGTCAGAAAAATAATAAACAGAATAACACATTCAGGGGTTTCAGAAAATAGAATTGTTGGAGCCCTATAGATATTTCAGGCATTAAAATAGGAGATTAAAGTTGTTGAATGCTGCTTAAATGGTTTTCCAAGGTACCTCAGATCTTCTGTGAGAATAGAAGAAAGGCTAAAATTAATGAGAAAGTATACAATTTATGAAGTTAGCAAAATGAAAAAAGAGACTAAAACAAAGAGTAAATCAAAGGGGAAAAAAGCTAGCAAAAGTAAGGAAAGTGGGAGATGAAAAATGGAGGGTAATGAAAAGCTAAAGTTATTTCTTAGAAAAGACCCATTATGCAAACAAAGCCTCGGGCGCTAATGGCTGGGGGGGGAGGGAGACGAGGCGCAAACAGTTATTATTAGAAATGACAGGGGAGACTTAAGTTCCTATACAACTTATTCCTTAAAATAAAAATGTTTTATGGTGAAATTTAGAAACTTTGATAAAATATACATATTATTAGAACAATGTAATTTACCAAAACTGAGTGAAGCAGAAACATAAAAATGTTTCAGTTAGTTACAAATCACTACTTGCCCCACCATATAAATAGATATCACTGCTCACCACACCACGCACATGGATGTCACTGCTTGCCCCACTGTGCACATGGATGTCACTGCTTGCCCCACTGTGCACATGGATGTCACTGCTCACCCCACTGTGCACATAGATGTCACTACTCACCCCACCACGCACATGGATGTCACTGCTCGCCCTGCCACGCACATAGATATCAAAGCCTAAGCACAGATATTATACAGCAAAGCCAACTGAACATTCTGGAAACTTAAAGTGCTGGTATTTACAAAATACTTCAGATCACAAAAAAGGGAAATACTTTGCAATTTTACTTAATATACATAGTATACATGTATTGATCAACTTAATAAAAGAAAATCACAGTTCAATATCACCTGAATTCTTTTTAGAACAAATGTAAGGAAAACAACCTCAAAAAGATTGTTTTAAAAATATCATTAACAGGTTACTTTTATTTTACAAATTCCAGGTCGGTTTAACAGTGCCTACCATATCGATATGATTCACTACATTAAATGATAAAGGAGAGAAGTATATTGAATCATTTCAAGTAGAAAAAGCTTTCAATAAAATTTATTCACTGTGTTACAGAGAAAATCTTAGCAACTGAAATATGGGCTCTGTACGAAAGCCTATATTGAGCCTCTAATGTAATGGTGAATCAATAGAAACTACCCTTAAAAAACATAACAAAGTAAAAGATGGAAAATCATTTCATATGAGCAGAAATTAACTTCTGTTTTTGAAAGAAAACACCTTATTGAATAAGTGAAAATATAAGTTAGATGCTGGGAGAACAGGCATTATATTTGCACCAGATATAAACCAACAGAGGTATTATTTAAATAATTCTAAAAATCTATATGAACAAGGCAAACAAAATGGACAAAACTATAAACAGATGATTTACAGAAACAAAAAATCAATGCCCATATGAAATGTTACACTTCACTAGTAATCAGGGCAATCTAAATAGGACAGTGAGATACTATTTCACAGCCGCCGTGGTGACAAAACTTCTGATACTCCCAGGTGTTGAGAAAGAAATGAAGCAACGGGAAAGATTACACACTTTTAGCTGGAGCATATATTGATACAAATTTATAAGCACTCTTCGACCTAACAGTTGCACCTACACGAGGAAGCTTGAGAAACTCTCGCTTAGGTGCGCAGACCACACCAACAGCAGTGCTCATGGCTTCACTGATTATGATGTGGAAGTCTGAGAACTACCTTCTCATCAAGGAGAGGATCATAGCATGGAAATGAACAAATTAGGGTTACGCCTGTCAGTGTGAGCGAATGTCAAAGCAAAGCAAGTTACAAAAATATGTGTGCATCCTGATGCCACTTATGTCATTTTTAAATTGCAAAGGAGTGCCCTACGTTGTGCAGGGATTCACACACGATGAACACGTGGAAATGATACAACTGTGATCGGAGGGCTAGTTAAATCTAGGAAAATGGGACCAGGCAGGCAGACAGTGGAGCCATCAACTGGATTGGTAGTGATTTATCTTTTTAACTCGGTGGTGGATATTGATACATTTATTGTATTATCTCATAATTTTTTGAATTACTTTCACATTTCATAAAAATGACAGGTGAGCAATAGAGACTATTAGGATTCTCCTCGCCTTCATGGTGATTAAAATTAATTCCAAAACTGCTAGGGATTACTACCAGAGCTGTATCGTTAATCCTCGTTGCTTGATCTATCAGGAGAGTCAGTGATGCATGTACACATTGATAACCTAGGAACTGAAAGTCTCATTGAAAAGCCCAGGGACTGAGGTCTAATTAACATCTTGGGCACTTGGGTGGAATGATAAGACCTCGCCAGCCCTGTAGGAGTGGGCCGGGATGACTTTGCATGATTCTGTAATGTTGGTGAATGCATGACTGATCACATCTTGTTTGCAATTATAGATCATAAGCCTTAATGGATGCCTTTTGAAGTTGTATTTATAAATGTGCAGAGAGGCAGAGAATTGTGGCTGTATTCAATAAACACCATAAATAACCATGCTGGAGTGGAACACAAAAGCCAAATGCAATTTAGATATGCTCTATGGAATTTGTAAAGCGTGTTCTTAAAGCAGAACTGGGTAAGTTCCCATTTCTGCCCTGTAATTGAATTGTTGTAGAAACATGAAGGAAAGTTCAATCTAGTCTTTTTCTTTTTTCTTGGTATCATTCTTTCCCTTTTCACATTCTCTGGTTGGTATAGGTAGAAAGTATAAAATAACAGCACATGCTGAGGGCTAAATCTAGCTATAACTTGAGAGGACAAATTGCGAGGCATTTGTTCTTACCCAAATCTGCCAAGATGTCATGACCCAGCCTGGCAAAACGTGCCTGAGTGATGGTATGAATTCCTGGCACACGAAGAGATAAACCTGTGGTGCGAGCACTGCCTTGGTTTCCAAACTGAGCTTGTGAGCCCTCTCCCGAGTTTCTTCATCATCCTCCAGCCCCTCTTGCCCATGATTTATTGTCCTTTGACCACCTGCATGTGGTCTCTCTCTTCATTATGTGACCTGCTTTTGGGTGGTCTAGACACTTGTTCCTATTCTTTCCCTTTCTTGTAAGAATAACTTTTATGGGTGCTTGCTGTTTTCACAATTTGCTTTTAAATAGTAGTCTTAATGAAGAGAATGGAAACAGATTGTCATGGTGTGTATCTCATCTCCATTTTTTTCTATGATCTTGGACAAGTGACATAACTTCTCTGCGTTTCTGTATCCTCATCTGTAAAATGGGGATAATAATAGTATCTGTGAGGTTTGTCTGGAAAAAGTCCAACCATTGTTAATATAACAAGAGTGGTTTGCACAACATCAATATAACCTGGCAGCCAAGGAGGTTGGACTGGAATGCGCATGTGTGAACAATGAGAACTTCACTGTACTAGTAGGTGGGGCAGTAGATGCCATTGAGTGAGCATATGTAGTGTGTGGCCACCACATTCAAAATGACTGAGCAAGTAGAGCACAAATCTTCATCAAATTTTGTGTGAAGCTTGAACATTCCCCTGAAGAAACTAGATGATTCAGAAGGCCACAGCTATGGGAAACTGGTGATTGGCAGCTTCATCATGACAACACACCCGCTCATACATCACATCTCTGGCAGAGTTTTTGGTGAAACATCAAATCACCCAGGTGATTCAGCCCCCCTACAGCCCAGATTTGGCACCCTGTGACTTCTGGCTTTTCCCAAAACTAAAATCACCTTTGAAAGGGAAGAGACTTCAGACCATGGATGAGATTCAGGAAAATACGATGAGGCAGCTGATGATGATTGGGAGAACTGTGTGAGGTCCCGAGGTGCCTACTTTGAAGAAGACTGAGGCATCATTGTCCTGTGTACAATGTTCTTGTGTCTTCTTCAATAAATGTCTCTATTTTTCATATTGAGTGACTGGATACCTTCTGGACAGGCCTCATATACCATCATGTTGTTGAAAGGATTAAATGAGCTAGTACCTGTGAAGTACTTACAAGAGCACTTGGGAGAGTAAGCACTCAATGTTGGCTAGTTGTTGTTATCACTGTCATTATTAAGAGTTATCTCCTATACATTTCAGCAAATGTATTCACTGGAATGATCTCTTCCTTCCTCCAACCCAGCCTAGTTTCCTGCAACTTTCCTATTTGAATTAAGTAAGCCAAGAATTACTATGTGGCTTCCTCTGTTTGCCCTCGTAGGGCCCAGACTGGAACCCAAAGAAGCCTTCCACTGTGCTTGCCGTCCCCACAGCAACTGTCTGGAGTGCTGTGGGGACACGGTGGTAAGCCAGACAGAAACGTCCCTGCCCTCGTGGGCTTATATTCTAGTGAAGGAAAGGGGACAATATACAAACGTATATACCAGGTCATGTCAGATGCCATGAAGAACAGAAGCAGGATGATGGACTAGGGAACCACTAGAGAAGTGAAGCTACTTCAGAATGGTGGTCAAGGAAGGATTGTTTGAGATGGTGGCCTTTGAGCTGAGACCCAATAATAGAGGAGCCGGTTGTGTTAAGAACACAGGGAGAGGAAACAGCTAGTGTAAACTCTAGGATAGATGATGAATTTGAGAAAACCATCGCATCTAGAGTGTTGAGAGCTAAGGGAAGAGTGGTATGGGATGAGTAAGGAGACAAGGAGGGTCTAGATCTTACAGGGAATTATAATATAGTTCACAGCTTATTAAAATCCAAATACACTAAAGTCCATGCATCAGAGAAAGTGGGCCTAAAATATTTTATTGCGTGAAATGCAAAGATACTGCATAACAAAGTTGAAGAAATGGCCGGAATGAACCTGTCCAGGTGAGCCAGCTCCAGGATCTGCATTCATCCAAGCCTTGCTGCTATTTGGTGCCCCCTGGTGGTGATTGTCCTCAGTATGACATTGAGGATACTTCTAGTCCTCCTCCAGGCTGGAACTCACAGCTCTTCCAGAAATGTCCTGTGAGCTGGTACCCACTTGGTTGAAATGATCCCAGAAGATGGAGCTACAAGAATATTGGGCACATGGGACTCATTCTCCTTTCTGTTTACTGCTGGCCTTGCTTTCTCTTTTCCTTCTATCTCCCCAAAAGATAAGCACTTGATTTCACCTCTATTTGAGAATAAGGGCTAAGCAGAGAAAGAGAGCTCATTTCCACTTCCACTTGGAAATCACGTTATATTTGGATTCATGTTATCAGGGTATATGCCTTCTCAAGATGTTACTGCTAGAGAGAGTGACATTGTAGCTTCGGTTTTGTACTTACTGCATTTGATTTATAAATATATGATATCATTGTCTTATATTTTCACTACATATGTATTTGTGTCCTTCAAGGAATATGAACTCCTGAAAGGCAGGAGCAGGTTGTATTCCACTCTGTACCCTGGTAACAAAGGGGCAGGATGAAAGGAAACCAGCGTGTTTACTCACCTACTACAAATGGTAGTGCACCTCTCAGTTAATCGTCACAGAAATCTCAAAGCAAGAATTATTATCTTTATTTTCAAGATGAAGACAAAGAATCCAAGCCACACAGTGAGGAAAGGACAGATCTATGAATTCAACTCCAAACCATCTGTAAATGTAAGCCACGTGACCATGAAAATAAATATTTGCAGCAGCTATAACCCAGCAAAGCCCATTTACATTGTACGTCACCAGATCCACTGACTTGAACTCCTGAGCACGTTGCTGGTACAGAGCTAAAGCTCAATAGATGGTTAGTGGATTGTCAATGAAAACTATAGTTGGTCATGTTGGAGGGAGGAAGAGGGGTGGCACCTGTTTGCCTAATCAAAGCAATCATTCAAGATGACTGGACACCACATTCATTCTCAAGCAGTGAGGACACACTCAGCTGCAGTCTGGGACCCCAGGCAGCCCCCCAGAAGCTGCCACTGAAAGGGCATTCGCCGGCACCAGCAGTCAATCCCTGCTGGTCAGTTAGGTTCTGACTTGTCATTCTCTTCCTGCCGTCACCAGTTTACTCAGTGAGTTGTAGTCAGCACCACAGGCAAAGTTGATGGCTGTGAAATAATGCTTGAGTAACAGGAGGAGAAGCCAAATGCAGATGGTTCACATTTATTAATTAATAAGGGCATTCTCTTTTCCCCCCAAATTACGTGAGGTTGATCTTTTGCTCTTGCAAAGAAGCCATTCCTTAGTGAATGTGTGTGTGTTAGTGGGGGCGGGGAGGGGGAGGTTGCAGAGCATTGCTGGCTAGATATCTGGGAAAAAATACTGTTGCAGGATTGTGATGACTGAATTGTTTACTATGCCATTGACAGAAAGGCGTCTTTTTCTATGTGTATGAAACAAATTGCGGAGGATATGAAGAGGGGAAAGAGTGTTAGACTTTCACAAGGAGATGCCTAAGACTGTAGTCCATCAGAGATAATCCTGTCACTGAGTAAGCTAGAACAGAGTGAGATAATAAGATTTTAAAAGGTAAAAGTTACCTGCTACGGAACATGGGCTCTGAAATCTGAGATCAGCAACCACTTTGCAGACATGATCTCACTTAAATATCACAATGATATGTAATAGCTGTCATGTCCCCCATTTAGTCCCACAGACTAAAGCAGATATCACCTGGTTCTGTGACCACCAGGGGGCAGAGCCCGAGTTTGATGTTGGTTCTGGTGAGAGTCTGAGCTGCCCTGGTTTCCTTGTCCCTGGTGAGCAGAGTGGAGATGGGACAGCCACCCCTCCTGCGGTTCCTGGTGTGTGTCCAGGACCCGGCACGGCACTCTACCAAAATATTCAAATTTTTATTTGCATGGGCTATTATCTTACCAAAAATAAGGTATAAAACTGTACTAGTTTCTAATTGCACATTATTTAATTGCAAATAATTGGCCTGGCAACATTATATAGTTAGTACATAAAGACGTATAGGATTGCCCTGCAAGGTCTTCGGAATCAACTACACACATTTCCTGATTCTGCGCATGTGAAAAATAGTACTTTAGAAAGAGCAAGCATTTTCGTGAAACTAATAGATAATTAACATTGCTAATTTACACTAATTAAAATATTCACCTTATGATATTAGTTGACATTTGTTTACATTTGGTATATCAAAATGCTTGTATAGGGTTGTCTACTAAGGATGTTTATAACATCAGACGTGCACCATACGAAGAGTTTAGAAATTTTGTTGCGGTGGTCAGCGTGAGGGCAGCCTCTCTGGCAGGAGTCGTAAATTCAGATGTCTGCACCTGTCCCGTGTGAGTGCAGTGAGCCCTGTGCGGGCTGCTCCACAGCGGAGAGCCTCTGCCCCCTTTAGAGGCACCGCCCTGCTCGTCTCCTACCAGTTGCTGCCCTGTGGCCACGTGGGTCCAGGGCCGCTACATCAGCTTTTTTTTTTTTTCAGAGATGTCAAGCATCCACAATTTGTCTGTGCAACTTCTGATCATTACTGTTGGCCCGAGTTGGTTGTTAAATAGAACTGTGTGCCAGGCAAACCCATGCAATATGCAAGGCTGCTTCTGTTCCCAGGGCTGCTGTTGGGGTTGCCCATCCTAAGTCCACAGAAGGCGCAGTTGTGGTCTTTCTGACGGAACGCCCCCCTTAGGAATCTGGGGACTCTTCTTTGTGCAGCTTCAACCCTGTTCCGTTTTGCTCGGGAGCGATTTTCAATGTGTTTGTTCCTTTGCCAGTGGCATTCTTGAGAAGCCAGGAGTTAGGAGACGAAGGTGATGCAGATGGTCGTGGTGATGGTGATGGATGATAGAATCCTTCTTAGAAGAAAGTTTGCCTGTGGCCTGAAGATGGGGTAGGACTGAGGGTAACTCAACAACGACGATAAAAAGCCAGGGAAATGCTCTGAAGGATGACTTTTCTTTAGCAGTTGTGAGTGGATACTTAGATTATGTATTCATTCTTCTTTCCTGTTTGTTTTTAGATATTTGCATTGTTTTCACAGTACTGGCATTCAGTAGTCCTCAATATAAACGATCAGTGGTCTTCTGTAGCTGTTGTGTTTGTACTTCTTTCTGCAAAGCTCAGTCTTTGGTGCAGCCTGGGGAAAGGATGGGAGGGGACAGATGCGAGTAGCTTATGAAAGTTACTGAAACAGAGAAACAGCACAAAAGGAAAATCTCAGGAGATGAAGATGAAAACTATAGAAATATCACCAACAGCAATCAAATTCCACGGCAACATGTTTACTAATTCTCTCTGGAGGAACCTACCATTTGTTGCCTGCCGCTAATACATTTTCCTTTCTATCCCCAAATGTCTGAATAGTTAGCATGTAGGGCTGCAGAGAACACTGAGCCAGGAGCCAGAACTTCCCAGCAGGGCCATCGTCCACCTTGAGCAGCTTGTCTCCGGGCCTCAGTTCATTGTGTTTGAAGGCGGAGTCTGAACGCCGCAGTGCCCGACTCACTGTGGGAGTGTGAGGATCAAACAGGATGTGGTGCGACATGACAGCATGTGGCACAGGGCGCCGTGCTGTGCATGCCTGAGGGATCCTTCTTTTTGCCAAGCCCACAGCATTTCACATCAAAAAGACTTTCTTTATGTTTTAAAGATTTCATTTATTTATTTATTTTTAGACAGAGGGGAAGGGAGGGAGAGAAACATCACTGTGTCGTTGCCTCCCTTGTGCCCCACGTTGGGGACCTGGCCCATAACCCAGGCATGTGCCCTGACTGGGAATTGAACTGATGACCCTTTGGTTCACAGGCCAGTGCTCAGTCCACTGAGCCACACCAGCCAGGACTCCAAAAGGCTTTCTTAGGAACTGCCTGGTTTGAGTTTGATTTTGAAGCCAGAACATTTTCTGGAGATTGCAGGGAGTAGGTTGGCACCTCCACTTGCGTTCACTGAAGGTTGCAGGGAGGGGAGCAAGTGAAACTCTACTGAACTGAGGTAGCAGCTTCCTGCAGACCTGGCTCTGGGTGTGTCCCCCCAAAATTCTGAAGTTTCTCAGTGTAGAGCTTGCCCCAGGAAAGATGTTGGTTTCTAAGTCTGTCTCCCTCAACTGACTGGGAGGTCCTCAAAGGAAGAGGCAATGTATGGTTACTTAAGATTTCTCAGAAGGTGCTGTGGAGGGACGACATCGCATAGGAGGAGAAACAGGATCTTTGGCATTAGTAGCCCTGCACTTAGATCCAAGGTCTATCAGGTACTATCCTGTGGCCCTGGGGGAGTGACATAGTCTCTTGGCATTCTTATCTATAAAGTGGGGATAGGAAGCCCTACTTCTCAGGACTGCCATGAAGACTGAAACCTAGTGCCTGGGCACTCAATGTTTCTTTTCCTTTTTGTTTTAAAGATTTTATTTATTTATTTTTAGAGCAAGGGAAAGGAAGGGAGAAAGAGAAGGAGAGAAACATCAATGTGTGGTTGCCTCTCACACACCCCCAACTGGGGATCTAGCTGGCAGCCCAGGCATGTGTCCTGACTGGGAATTGAACCAGGGACCCTTCAGTTCACACATCGGCACTAAGTCCACTGAGCCACACCATCAAGGGCTCTTTTTTTCTTTCTTTCTTTTCTTTTTCTTCTTCTTTTTTTTTTTTTTTTCATATTTCAGTATCTAGAAAAGTTTCTGTCTGGGCACATGTTAGGTGATACATTTCTGTGTGTGTGTGCATCTTTCAAGTATGTCTAGCTGTTTAGCATCACTACTCTTGATAGTTATTGAACTGATTTATGGTGTGAGTTATTAGGTATCTGTCCAACCAGCTAGGAGACCTTAGGTAAATCACTTCTCTCACTGAGCCTCAAATTTCCCATGTGTAAAAGGATGGTAATTGAATTCAAAGTTGGCAAACTGAGAGCTCAAGTTTAATAAAAACATGTTTCATGTGTCCTGCCCAATGTTGGCCTAACTGGTATTTAAAATAATAAGAGTAATAATAATTGTATCAACCTTACAGCCAGACTGAGCCAGTGAACCTTCAGCTGTGTGAAGGAGTGGTCTTTGCTGGGATTCCTACATGGCATGGTGTGGGGACATTTGCTGTAGCTGAGTCCTAGCTCCCATGGACAGGGCATGTTCTCTGTCCAGTTTACTTGGGCCTGGACTACAGCATCCACTTACATTGTCTGCTTGGAGCTTCTAATCCTTGGAGTGCACGACCTTGAATATGGTAGCATATGAAAATTCCATTCCTCTGACCCTCTATCATTCAATGATTTCTATTTTTTAAAATATTTTATTTGTTTATTTTTAGAGAGAGAGGAAGGAAGGAAGAAAGTGAGGGAGAGAAACATCAATGCGTGATTGCCTCTTGCACGCCCCCAACTGGGGACCTGGCCTACAACCCAGGCATGTGCCCTAACTGGGAATTGAACCAGCGACCCTTTGGTTCATAGGCTGGCACTCAATCCACTGAGCCACACCAGCCAGGGCTCAATGATTTCTAATCATGTAGAATTCAGACATTCTTATTATCACTGATATTACAATAGCTAAATCACACAACTGAAAGGCATTGAAAAAAGACATAGAGCACAGGACCTTAGCCCACAACATCATCCTCTAATTCATTTCCGAGTGATTCTCGTCCCATGTAATCTACACTCTCAGTAGTCTGCCTTGTGTAGATACTGAAGTGTTTCTCAGTTTGAGTGGTGGTTTATTCAGATAAATGATCTGTACTCTTTGCTTCCTCTTGTAACTGGCCCTGGCTCTGAGCTTTCCAGGTTTCCAAGATTCCGAGGTTGACTCCAGGGGCTGGTTCTGTCTCTGGATCCCTTGTGAGCAGCGTCAGCACTGCAAAGGACATTGTCAAACCCGATGCCTCCAGGATGCTGAGCTGCAACCAGAGAAACCAGCCTACAGGCTCCTTGGGACTTTTAAACCCAGATCCTTCTGTCTGAGAGTGCACTTGAATTTTCTCTTTTGATTTTTTTCCCAACTCACAGAAGAGAGAAAATAAAAGGCAATTTTCTCCCTTTCAAAAACGCAAATCACAGAACTTGGTGAATTTGACAAATAAAAGCTTTTCTTTTTTTCCAAAATACCTTTTTCATTCCGATGGTCACCATTATAATGTCTGCCATTACACAACATGAGATAATTTTTTCTCTAGGTGTAATCAGATGGTGACATAAATATGGTAAAGCTTTCTAAAGGACTTACTTTAATTCTCCACTTCTCACTGGGGGCCTTCTCACAATAAGGTAAACTCTCTTATTTATCATGTCTGCATAAATACCTCCACTATGAATGATGCAGGCTATTGGAATACTCAAAGTAAAGAAAAAAAATGTGGACCTGTCCTTGAAGGGATAGGTTTGACATCTTGCAAGAATGAGTTGAAAAGAAATGTGTATTCTTTCATTTAAGCAGGAAAACACGGCATTGTTCAAGATGGGTCCTCTATTGTCTTAATCAAGGATTCTTAAGTCCATAAAGATACTCAGGATTTGATATAATGGCATAAGGGGAAAAGTAAAACATGGCCATTTCAGTACCCGGAGCACATCAGGTCACAAGGGATCAAGTTTGTGGAGAATGACAGTGTGACCCATTGAAAGGCAGAGTAACCTACTGAAGTTTTGGAATCAGATAAAAACACATTTGAATAGTACCGTATCATGCGTTAGATTATTGCCCGATGGAAATTAGTTGTTCTCTTTTGGGCTTGGTTTTCTTATCTGAAAAACAGGGATAAGAATATACTACTGGTTAGAATTGCTTTTGCTTGCAAGTAACAGGAAACTCAAGTAATTGTGACTTAATCATATATCCTTAATTATATCTCATGATAAAAAAAGTCCTGGCCATATGTATCTACAGGGTTGGTTCAACAGCTCAGTGATATCAGAAGGCGAGTTTGGTGCGTCTATGATTTTGTTGCCTTTCTCCCCCATGGTACCAAGTAGGCTGCCCCTCCAGCCATCAATTCCTCCATCCAGCTTGCTAAAAGAATGACCATGTCAGGAATTCTGTCATTTCATCTTGAAAAGCAACCCTACTCCCACTCTTTTCCCCCACAAATTCCCCCTTATTTCTCATTAGCCAGAACTTGGATCTCATACCCAGAACTAGATGAATCACTGGGAAGAGGGACAGGGATAAAATGGTTATTGTAGACCTGTGGTCCTCAAAGTGTGGTCCTCTGGGTGACTTTGACAAGCTTGCGAAAATACTAATTGCTGGGGTCCACCTCCGGAGTTTCTGACTCTGTATGCCAGGGTAGAAGCTGATGGTTTTCATTTCTATTTCATTATTTGCTGGTGTTAATGCCACTAGTTAGATGACCACTGTTTGAGAACTACTGATTTAGATCAAGAGCCATTGAACCCCTGGGTCTGGGATATGCTCCTACTTTTTTTCTTTCTTTTTTTAAGGAATCACTACTCCTTATGAAAACAAGTCAAGTTCTCCCAAAAAGGAATGGAAGGTGGTGTGTCAGTCACCAACTGGAAAACAGAAACCTCTGTGGTAATTCAGTGGGGTAACTTAAGAGAGAAAATTATTTACAGAGGTGCTCGGACAGTTTACTGAGCAGCTGAGGGAAGCGGGAGCACCCTGGAGGTCAATGCTGCAGGGAGCCACAGCCGCTGCGTGGACTGCAGAGGCTTGGCCACCGTCACAGGTGCCACCAGAGGGAGAGGCTATGGAAAGAAATGACCTGCTTCTCTTCCTCTTCCTCCTAAGTCTCACCAGTGCCTCCAGCCTGCCACACCTGGCCGAAAGCCAGTTGGCAAAAGAGTCTGAGAAAGGCAGGTAATATGTCTGCAGCAAACAGATGACTGATGGACCAGGAGGCTGGGAAAATCTTTGTTATATGTAAGTGGACAGAAGAGTTTAAAAACATATTTAGAGCAATTAACACCATTACAAAACAAGGGATCAGAAATGGTAAACGGTGATGGTGATGATGGCAACAATGGTTAAAGGAATTTTTTCCCCCAAAGGAGTGCCAGAACACATCATGTGACCCTTAATAGTGTGAAGTTTATCCTGCCAACTTTCCCGAAGCCTCAGATAAGAATCTTTTATATTTAGTTCTTAGACTGACGTTGATATCTCTATTTACCTTCTTGGCAACAAGGGGTGCATATATCACGAACTCTGACCTGATGCTAAGGGAAGAATGGACTGAGAAGCATTCCAAAGGAAACGTTACCGCAGCCCAAGGCAGCGTGGTGCTGTGAGCCAGCATATCCATCTCATGACACACTGTCACCTAAAAAGAGGGCAAATGGGGATCTATTGTCTTTGTCCCCCCAAATATGCCACCTGTTCTAGTCATGGCTTCCCAGTTTTTCTTGGGGAACCACCCCTTCTCAATTTTCAGTTCAAGATACTTTATTTTTTAATTTAATCTTTATTGTATTTTTTCATTACTCTTTAGTCCCCTTATACCCCCCAAGTGGAGCTGATTCTACTTGCAGCTCGAGGAGTGGACTGGTCACCGCCATTACTCCCTGACTCAGCAAGGGACCAAACTCAGACCAGTGAGGCTCAAATCTTACATAAGCTTATCAATACTTTTGTTAGGAATCTCTCTTTTCAATGGATTTGTAATGATGCTGGCCTAGAACAGCGGGAGGCCACTGTATGGAGAGGCTTCTGCTTAAAGTGAAGCTAATATGAAGAAGAGCAGAGTGGAGAGGCAGGGGGCGTCCAAGTCCTGATGAGACTGTTTGATTACCTGTGTCCCAGACTGCAGAGCCCCTGGGCTTTTCAATTTTGTCCCCCGATCTGTTTATATTTAGAGAGGGAAGGCTGTGAAGCAAAGTTCAAGTGTAACTTGCAACTGATGGCGCAGCATCAAGGGTGCGTTAACACCCACTTACTTATTCAGCTACTCATTCTGGGCTTCTCTCCATGCTTACCTTCTTCCCGTTCTCCCGGACCTGTATTTCACAATTACCCCGCCAACCTTTGTTCTTGACTCTTCCTTTGGTTTTGATGTGCAGAATCATATATTTTGTGTTCCCTCTGAGTCTTAGTATTCAAAACTTGCATTTGGCTATTCTGTCTCAGGTTTTGATAAGAAGTGTTCCTTTTAGTTTAATAGAGTCTTTGAGACATTCCTATGTAGTCACTAACCCTACCTTGTATACCCCAGCCTTTGGGGCAGGACCAGATATACTGTAGAAGTCCATCTGACTGTCGTTTAGTAGTTTCCTACAGAGGAAAGTCAGATCCTTGGTTTTAAACTCCTTTATTTAAATGTAAGCATTAAGGCCGTATATCTGTTTCGAGGCATTGCTTTGGTTGTGCCCACTGATTTTACATCCTGTATTTTTATTATCATTCAGTTCAAAATATTTTCTGTTTTCCTTGTGATCTTTTTTAAATCCGTGGGCTTTTGGAAATGATGTACTCTCCAAATATTTGTGCCTTTTCCAGATATCTTATTGTTACTCTATTTCTAATTTAATTCTGTGTGGTCAGAGAACACAGTCACATTTCAGTCTCTTGAATATTTTGAGATGATTTTACTTGTCATATCTTGTTCAACATACTACGTGCACTTGCAAAAATATGTACGCCGCCGTGACGGGGTGTAATGTTAAGTGTCGTTCACGTCTTCTATGTTACTGTTTTTTCTGTCTACTTCCTCCGTCAATTACTGAGATGGGGATGTTAAAGTACCTGGATTCCTGTATTTCTCCCTTGCGTTTTTCAGTTTTGTTTCATGTATTTTAAAGCTTTATGAAAAACTTTCACTATTTAAGATAGTGTAGCTTCCTGATGAATTGATACTTTATGAAATGTCTTTTTTATCTTTGCTAGTTTGAAGCTTATTGTTTCTGATATAAATACAGGGTGGAGCAAAAGTAGGTTTACAGTTGTTCATATGGATAATAATATAATAATTAATACATAATAATACAACAATAAACTGTTTCGCATACTCACAACTGTAAATCAACTTTTGCCCACCCGGTGTGTTCCGTAACACTTTGGGCAGAATGAGTTGGAAATGCAGAGACCTCTGAGATTAGCTAATCCTAAAGCAGTGCAAGTTTGTATATAAACTTGTGTTAGTGGTCAGTTTAGAGATGTTTATCAGAGAACCTCCAGACTAGAGAGGAGGGTCGAAGTGAAAATAAGTTGGTTCTTTATGGAAGGATTTGGGGATGATTTGTTTAGACAATAGACAGACAAAAAGAAAGACTTTGGAGATAGCATTAGAAAGTGTAAAACCAGGAAGAGACTGGTTCTCTTGTGCCACGTCAGTAAAGAAAAAGATGTACACAAGAAAGGCAGCCACAGACCCACTGCCATTGACACCATTATTCATAACAGGCACCTTTCAGTTGAATGGACCCCATCGAGTGGCTAGTCAGGACTTACAAGGAAGAAACAGTAATAATGATACCACCATATACTTTGTGTAGCAGTTAGCTGACTTCCAGAGCTTGTTCATACCTTGGCAGAGTTTAGTCTGTGAGAGAGACAGAACATGCATTTTTAAACAAATTACAGTTGGCTAGAGAAGCAAATGAGGTACAAAGAGGTCACTTAAACCTTCCAGCAGCCATTTAGCTGGTTAGTAGCAGATGGAGGCACAGGTCCAGAGGCCAGATCCCCCGTCACCTAGGGTGTCCAAGCTGGAAGAGGACAGAAGCTTGCCACAGCACAACCCGTTCATTGTGTGTGCCGGAAATTGAAACCTCGATGCGTGGACTGTTTTGGCATGAACACAGTTTCTCCGTGGCTGCATGGGGATTAGAAATTAGAGAATGTTCATCTTTGCAGGCCTAATGGTTGCCTGTCGAGCTTGGTAGAGTGGCTTTACACTGATCTCATTCAATCCTTAAAACAACACTATGAGCTGGGTAATGTCATCCTCATTTAAGAGCCTAGGAAACTGAAGCTACAAAAGGATAAATCACTTGCTCAGAGTCATGCAGCTAGAAAGTAGCAGAGACCTGACAACAAAGCTCTGCCTTGTTTGCATGTTGTTATCTTGACTCGACTTTAAGCAGAGAACTTCTCCTACTCCTTCAGCTGCCTACATAATCAATGGCTGGTGCTGAGGCTTTTTTTTCTTGTTGGCTTGTTTTTTGCAGAGATTGTGTTTGCGTGAGTTCTGACCTGAGCACAGTCTTTCCCCTCACTCTGGAAAGGGGTCTCTCAAAACAGAAAATGCTGGGTGTAGCAGGAAAGCACCCCTCACTGGGCAATGGCTCAGTGAGACAGAAATGGCTTTCTTGTTCGTATAAACAGTCCATGACCATTTCTGGCCTGTGGAAGGCTCTGCTCTTCATGCCGGAAGCCAGGCAGACAAAGACACTGCCCTTTTTCACAAGGGGCTTCCAAAGTTTCCTTGTACCCTAGTCCCCTCCCACTCCCCCATGGGCAGGTGGCAATAGCTGGAGGCTCATATAAGAGGTTTTCGAAAGCCATGTTGGAATTGCCTTGTCTCTAGCTTATTTCCATGGCCTACTTGTCTGCAAAGGACTTGTGCCGCAGACACTTCCCTGGGAACCGGCGAAGAGGAGATGGGAACACTGGCCTGTTTCTACCACGGAGTCTCTGCTTCATTTACTGGTCCTTTTAGTTTCCCTCAAACATTTCTGGTGCATGCCCTGTTGAATACAGTCCTGGCATTCTACAAATATTATATAATAATTAGGTTTATGTTTGCTATGTTCATGGACCTTTAAGTTACTGATTGCACTTAAATTTATATGACAATTTTGGGGAGGAGAGAATCCATATTTTAATGGGGTATATATTATAGATTCATAGATTCTATTCCTGAATGTTTAACAAAATTACAATTATCTCAAAACACACATGAATATTTTTAAAGATGCAGAAGTCATCGGCAGTCCCAACCAGTTTCCTGAGTACAAGCTAATATTAGATTTTTTTCCCCCTCTCTTCTGGTTGTAAGCGGCAATAACCAGCCCAAAGGTAATATTCTATACAATAGATGAAACATAATAGATTTTTCTTGAGTCTTTTCTATTCATCAGTCCAATCAAGTTCATTTTTATTCATTTCAATCTGCAGATGAGAAGACAAAGACTTGGAAAAATCTAAACAATGTATTAGTGTGATGACAAGCAGGAATCTGAAGCCATGGTTGTCTCCAAAGCCCAAGTTCCTAACCACAGTTATTTTTTTACATTGCAGTTTGATGATAGACTCTAAGTGCGTGGAACACAGGGGCCTTTTCTTTCCATCTCTGCATCACATGTGTGCTCTATTAAGCTTTTGTTGATTGAATGAAAGTCTCAAAAGTTTCTCTTAGGACTCATCCTATTCACTATACAAATGCTGGGAAAAGATGGAATCCAAGTGCAAATTAAGCCAGTACTTGACTGTGAATGTCAACCAATTAATATGAAATACAAAAGTATCTCCTTGGAAGTACGCTTTAAGAAAAAGCTTGACTGCTTTTGTAAATTTTCAAGCAGCGAATCTGAGAGGGAGTTTATCAGATGAAGGAAGACATTCATCTAATTCAAGAGACTAGAATTTTACAAAAATCAAAGGATTTGTTTGCAAATGGCTTTTGGTAGCAAATTCACTGCACATTCTAAATTGGATTAAATGTGTTGCTTAGGGCACATGCTATGAAGAAAACCATGGGGTGTCATCTGGTTTTCATTGTTCCTAAAAGCTCAAGCTATAGGTGAGATTCTTCACCAAAGGCCATTATAACTGTGTCTTTTTGTTGCCCATTGTACCGCCTTAAAACTCTCTAAAGACTAGACATGGAAGCAAAGTATTAAATAGACACTACATGGTGTCTTTTAAAGGTAAATACCATGTAAAGATTAAACTAACCCCATTATGTTTAGTTTTGTGAGTTGACTTGGCATCTTTGTGATTTGCAAGCAGCGGGAGATGTTGTGGTCCTTTGGGCCTCTATTACAGCTCTTTTTCATCGTTCCTTTCATTTAGTCCATTATCATTATTTTTTTCATTCATTCATTCCCACAAATGTTTAGAGGGCACCTTACTATCACAAGGAATGTAAATCTAAGAGGTCTCTGTTTTTGAGAAATGTGCACTTGCGTGATGGACCAAAAGGGAAATAACTGTGATGTAGAGTAAGATGTGTGCTTGAGTGGAAGTGTGTTTCTGGGGAGCCCCTGGGGGTGGGGGACTGTGCCCCTGGAGGAGCTGGAGAAGGTGACATTGGTGGGACTGAAGGATGAGTGTGTATCTCCTCCCCTTGATCGTGAGCTCCTGGTTTCAGCAGTCATGTGTGTTTCCAGCCACCACAGCATAAAATTCATCCTTGGCACATATTTCCAGCTCAACAAATATCTAAAGTACTGAATAAATGTTATTGTTGCATAAAACTTCCTTTCTTGATTTATCAAGAAGATGGCATGATAAACTAGTGACAAATACAGATTCCAGCTAGCTCTGAAGGTGGGGTCGCCATTTGTTGCTGTGTGGCCTGGGCTGGGATGTGAGTTATTACGTCACCGGCACTTGGCACGGAGGCTACAGAGATGAATCCCATAGGTTCCACTCTCGACCCCCGGCATCTCTTGTTTCCTCTGTCCCCCTTTCAGGTCTGTGCTTGATTACACTGAAGTATAAACACAATCCTAGGAGTTGTTATAGAGGGAAAAATGATTATTTTTGTTCATTTCCTTTGGGATGGCTGACAACTTGTGTCATGCAGACGGGCTCAATGTGACTTATCAGAAATCCTTGAGAGACAGAGTAGCATCCACAGTGAACTGACCCAAAGCCCGTTCGCAGAGTGTCTGCCTCATTTGTTTGCCCGTGGCAAGGGCTGACTGGGAGAAACAGATCTCTGTGGACAAAGGCAGCCACAGACCATTGATAATGTTTAAAGCCCCCAAAATGTCACTGAAAAGCCTCCAAGTGTGTCTGGATTTGAGTCTGTGGTGGTCGCTCTTAACACCACCATGACTGTGTGGAAGAAACAGCCAGTTTGGGGAGCACCTCTCAAGTAGTCTGGTTGCATAGAAAATGACATTTTGAGCTTCAGGTGTAAACCCTGCGCCCAGAACAGAAATGTGTAGCCTTGTTACCAGGTAACAGTGTGTGATGAGCCCTGGGTATTCCCAGTGAGTCCCTGGCAATGCAGCTCCCAGACAAGGGGTATCTCCAGTGCTTTTCTCTTTTTGACGCAAGCCAAGGGTTTCTGGTCTCTGGGGCAGTCGTAGGTGGATACGTGTCTGACTGTCTTTACTCCCCGTGACAGCCCTACACAGATAACTTTGGGCCCGCTGGATTGCAGAAGCTTTTACTGCTCGCTCTTATCCTCTCATTTTGAGAATAAAAATATCTGTGAATTGAAAAAATATTTGCACCTCATTCACCACCACTCCTCGTCCTAGAAATTGCCCATTAAATTGAAGGCTGGAGGAATTATTTGTAACATGTTCAAATAATTTATCCTCCAAACAGGGATGGTTTTGAGAATGAACGGGGCAGCGGATGTAAACCAGGCCCATCTCCAGCCAGTTAGGGCATACAGTTATTTTGTTTATGTGAGGAGCTTTTGCTTTTGCATTTCCTGGTTTCCCACAACACTAGCTGTCGCTACATGGCTGTTACCTAAATAGTGTTGGTCGTCCAGAAGTGACGGGGTCTGTGGGGAATCACGACAGCCCTTCTAGGAGCTTTGGAAATTAATGTCTGAGCAACAACTTGTTGCTGCTGCACTGCAGAGAGTTCTTTCAGCTGAGCGTAGAGAAGTTACCTGTGAAACTCAGCCTTCCCGTTATGTATGTGTCCCTTGGTTACCCGCACTCAACATACAGACCTGACCCATCACCTAGGGCAGCCCTTCCTCTCTGACACGTAGCCTCCAGTGACTTCTCTATTTCAGTTATTGAAGTTTTTAGTGATTCAAGGCATGTCCCACAGAATGACACACCTGCAAAAGTTCAGAAAGGACAACGTAGTTGTCGCAAATTCATTTTCTGGGGATTTACAATAAATGGACACGCAGCCTGACTGCAATAGCAGAAGGCACCATAGAGGCACTGGTCCTGAGGACTGATGGCTTTTAGGGACGTAAGGGAGGCTGTATGTCCAAGGCCTATATATGGACCCTTCATATAAGCCATAAAGGAAGAAGATGGCAGTTGGCGGAAAAAGCCAAAGCGAAGGCTGGAATTGCCCAGAATAAAGAGACACCTTTTATCTCTCCAGTTGGCTGGAAGGCCATGAGATGAGAGTGACGGGCTGCAGACCGCATGTGCAGCTCCACGCACAACTTGTCTAGGTAACAGAACCAATGGCGGCTGATTGTCCCGAGCGGATGCCGACAGCAGGGAGCTGCTGGAAGAGACTCCAAAGAGGGTTTTAATCATGATGTGCCCTATCCCTCTATTAATTAGATTTCTATTTACGTAAGACTGCCAAGGTTCAGTGTTTCCAGGAGAGCGAGGGGATGACTCCCAGCCAGCAATGGCTGTCTTCCGAGAAATAATTACACGGAGAGAATGAGCTGACCTCGGTGACACAATTGACAGCTCATCTCTCTGCAAAGGTGTCATCTGCTTTAGCTCAGTGACAGGCCTTTGGGCTGCAGAATCTAGGCATGATTCAGGAGTTGGCTGGTCCTAAAAAGCCAGATCCTAGAGTGAACAAAGCCCAGGGCATTGTCTTTCGTCAGGAGTGGCTGAAGAATGAGAATCTCTGACTGACTGTCAGAAATCGAGTCCTCGAGTAAATCAGCAGTTAAAAGAGTCAGAACAGTGCTTCCCCAACTGTGCTCCCCAGAACACCAGCCATCCCCAGCCAAATGTATTTGGGAACCAGTGCATATTGTTGTTCTCCTCTCTAAGCTTTGCAGGGCATGTAAATGTGATAAGTCTCTGAGACTGCACTAGAAGAAAATCATTTTAACACTATTTAATCCAGAGTTCCCTGAACTTATTTGTTCGTGGATACGGTCAAAGAATATCAAATCATATCTGGAATCAGTATTTTGGAATTATTGAATCCGAGAAAAGGCGTATGCCCTCAATAATAAAACTGTGCTAAGCACCCTCGAGTTAGTTTTTGGTGACTCGGGAGCCTACACGACACTCGGAGCTGGGAATGTCTTCACGACCATCAGCACTCATTCATTGTTCAGTGTATGAGACTGCATCCAACAGTAAAGCTTGCAACTCGGATTCTGCGAAAAGTGGGACTTGGTTCTTCCTGTAACTTTTGTTCGAGGTGACTAACCAGTTTTAATTGATATATTGACACGAGCATGCTTTAGGTCTTTGCTGAAAGGTTAGTATCGAAAGAAATTAATGTGCCGGTGGGCTTGTGTTTTTCTCTGAGGCAGATATTGATGAATGTACAGAGGGAATCATTGAGTGCCACCACCACTCCCGCTGCGTTAACCTGCCAGGGTGGTACCACTGTGAGTGCAGAAGCGGTTTCCATGACGATGGGACCTATTCACTGTCCGGGGAGTCCTGTATTGGTAAGCAGCTTTCAGCCACACCCTCCATCCGTCAGGCCCCTTGCAGGAGGGGTAGCCAGCTTTGGTACCCTGTTCAGCTCCTGGTGTTCAATTATGACCCCTCCCTGGTTAAACTCATCAGTTGTCAAATTTTCTCCCTCTGCCACTCATGGATTAGGCTGGGGATTATGTAGTGTGGGGTTTTAGAATTTTTATACATGAACTGGGGCACTCGGAGGACAAAGCTGGGTCTGTATGCTAAGGCATTGAGTTCTTTCTAAAGGACATCGTGGTGGCTTGCTGGAATCTTCACCTGTTTGAGACACAGCTGTGAGAGAGAAGGAAATGTTGCTGGACTTCGAAAGTTTATTTTAAATCGCAGCTTTTGTACTACAGAGGTCACTGCACCTCTCTGAGCCTTCACTTGTAAATTGGTAAAGATGTGGATGATACTACACATGCATTGCATGCATTGTTAGGAGTAAATGGGATAACCTGTAGCTAAAGATGGTAAGCTTTGAAATGGCGCACAAACATAGGGTGGCATTGACCTTATTATTGTTGCTATTACCACCGCCATCCTCGCACAGTCCCCTTTAATCACTGATCTGCTTGTGGTTCTATTAAATGCTGAATGGAAGTTAACAGATGGAGTTCTCCACCTTCAGGACCTTAGAACTTCCATGAAATCCAAACAGCTGATCCAAAGTGTACTGGTTTCTATGAGAACCTTGGCCAGTCGAGTTATTGCATGTCACGTGGACTCAGCTGAATTCTGAACCCTGACTTGGATGGACCTAGAGGGCAGGCATGCTGACCGCGGGTCCCTGGAGCTTGGGCTGCTGAATGAGAATCTGTGGTCTTTGCTCACTGCATCTCTTTTTTTAGAGGCTGCTACAGAGATCCACTCAGTGGTTTTTCTAACTTTTCCCCTGAGATTACCTTAAGGCAAAGATGAATTAGGGACCAATGGGCAACAGCAGGAATTACCCACCACAGTTCTGACATTACTGTTGAGAAGCCCACTGTGTAGTTGTCAAAGGCATGCATTGGCCCTTGAGCCAGATTGCCTTTCAGTCAAGTTCCAGCTCTGCCACCTCTAAGTAGGCTACCTTGAGCCACGTATTATCTAGCCTTACCTCTGTTATCTCATCTGTAAGATGGAAATGTTTGTAGCTAGTTCATATGAGTGCTGTGAGAATTAATTGTATCTGTTAAATGTTCAATAAATGTTAGTTATTACAATCTTAAGTTCCTGCATATTCAACACTCTGCCCCATACTTCATACACATTTCTTTTATCATTAATGCAACCTCAGCAAGAGGTTTGCATTTCTCCTGGGTCTTCATATGCTTGCTTTACATCCAGCTCAGAACTCCTGCGTGTGTGCAGCTCTGTGTAAATAGATGCTGTGTGAATAGGACTAGATCAAACATCTCATGTATCACCAGGCCTCCAGGAGGCAGTCTGCGATGTCTCCTTGGGAGCCATCACTCCCATCCTCTGCTAACTTGGGAGCTTTTTCCGGTGTGTGTTTCTATAGCTCCATTTCCTGTACCACCGTACAATTGATGGGCTCTCTGACTAGACTGTGAGCATGGAATAGGCTTTATTCTCTGTCTCTCCAATTGTACCCTTTGGTGGCTGGTGTTCAATAAACAAGAAAATCAACCACTTCACGTGCCCAGTAAAGACACACGGTCACAGAAAAGATGAACCCGACCACATAGCTGTTTTCCTACAAGTGGAGACTCAATCCTGGGTCAAGGGTGGCCCTATATCCCAGATGCCAGGGACAGCCTCAGTTTATACCTGTCATTCTGATATAATTATCAATTATTTCAATGAGTGCCCTGTCACTCCCATAAATGTCCCTGATAGGATGACAGATGTCATGGTCCCCCCACCTGCTGATTTCTCTCTGTTGTGCTCAGTGGTGGGCCTGGTGGGGTGGGTGCAGAGGAAGCTCCTTCACTCCCTGAGGAGTCCTATGAACTGACCACCCGTCTGCACAGGAAAACCTCAGCAAACTGGGTGCCTTGGTAGGGGAACAGAGTTTTAACTTGGGTATTGTTAATCTGAATTCCCTTTTATTTCCACACTTGTAGGAATATCTTTGTAAGTGGGTCACAGTGAGAATAGAAATAGGAGCATCATTTAGCCTTTGGTAGTTCAGGGGAATCTGTTGGCTCCGAATTATTTCTCGGTGAAAGAGATGTATAAATCAGCTCATGTCACTTTTCTGTTTCAACCTTGGATTGCCTTCCCATTGAATGTAAGATAAATTTCTAACTTCTTCACGTGGACTTCAAGGCTAACTCTTGGACTCATGCCCTATATATTTAGCCTTTTTGATTTTTTCATACCTTAAACATGACCGTGAACTCACCCAGTTGCAGGGCCTTTGCAGTCCTCTGTGTCTGGAACACTTGACTTCTGTCTTGTCGCTTGACTTTGTTCTTTTTTATGTAATTCTCAGCGGCAGAGCCACTTTTTCAAGGAGATCCTCCCCGGCCATTCTGTCTAAAGTAGTCCTTCCCCAGTCACTTCGTTATATCCACGTCACTCACTCTCTTCTACATCTTTTACAGCATTTGCTGTTTTCAAGTTCACCGTGCATTCACATGTGTGTAAATGTCTTTGCCGCAAACACACAAATTCCCCGAAGCATGGACCTCGTCTGTTTTCACCACTGTACCTCCAGCCCTGGAACAATGTAGGCACAGAGCAGGTGTTTGGTGTGCAAATGATTGAAGGACTAGACCATCAAAACCGTATCAGGCCAGGTTTATTTTCTATTTAGTTTGACACGACTCCGTCTGTAGACGGAGTCTATATGTAGACATATAACACGAGGTATTAAATATCACAAAATCATGTGAGTCTTAATTCAGAAAAGATATTTATCGAGAATAACCATCACATCAGCACAGTGTTAATTAATCCTTATGGCAATATGGGTGTGAAGGAGGTGAGATCCCATTCTTGAGGGATTTATGACAAGAAATGTCCTGAATCATAAAAGCACATCTTAATAGCACTGAAAATTACCACATCAGAATAAGCCCTAATGCTTACATTAAAAAAAAAACCCAGCATCTAAAACAATCTTTAAAAGTACTTTTCAGTGTTTTAGCCACATGCACTCAGCTATGCTTCTCCCCCAGGTAATAGCAGAGACGGCATGGGTTTGCCACCGGAACGTGGCCGCTGGAGGCGTTCAGGGGAACGGCCGCATGTCACGCTCCGTGCTGTTTCCTTAGATGCAGATGATGCCACCTGCTGTGTTGACCTCAGTTACTGTAAACTTCAGTGTTATTGACATCGTAAAGAACAGCTCCTGTGCAAGAGTTACCACTTCATCACCGAAAATTTTTAACATTCGCTGTTTCTCCTAACATAGATCATACTATTGAACAAATGACTAGTCTTAGCTATTATTGAGGCTGACAGAATTGCCATCATTGAGGAGTTTAGAAGAGCATCTCTCGCTCTCTCTCTTTCTCTGTGTGCTTGTCTGTCTCTCATTTTTTAGTGTACCTTTATAATTCCAGGAGAGGGGGTCGAACAAAAACTAGCCAAGTGGCATGGCAGAAGAGGGTGATACGTTCTTCCTGTAGGTTACAGGGCACTCTGTGCTTGGGTACAATGGTGGGAATCAATGATTCTTATTTTTTTCACATTTTATCTTTTTTTATTTTTTATTTATTAGGGTGACACTGGTTAATAAAATCATATAGATTTCAGGTGTGCAGTTCTATGATACATCATTTGTATGTTGTGTGTGTTCCCCACCCCACGTCCAGTCTCCTTCCATCACCATTCATCTCCTGTTTGCCCTCTCCTACCCGCCCCACCCCCGTTTCCCCTGGTAGCCACCGTCCAGCTGTCTGGGTCTGTGAGGAAGTTTTTTCGTTTGTTTGTCTCCTTAATCCCAGTGACTCTTGTTTTAACAGAAGTTGTGAGCAATTGCTTTTTTATCTTGGCATAACTATCTGGGTCATTTAGAAATGAAAACTGATAGATAATTAACAGTGACATGTATTAAGAGCAGGATTTTACATATTTTAAAAGTAAGATTGGAACTCCCTTGGATGCCAGTCTATCTCCATGATCCAACTGGCTCGTGCGTGTGAATGTTTCTCCTCTGCTCCCTCTCATACTCTGCATGGGCCGCCAAGCCTACTCACATACATCTTTCCCTCTTCCCAAACCCGGTACTCTCTTTTCTCTCCTCCTTTGCTAGCATGCTTTTTCCTGACCATCCCGCTACCCCCATTGCCACTTGTCAAAATCCCGATGAGGCCCTTCTCCCTAAGCCAGTGATTCTCAAATATGCTCTCCAGTGGATTCACCTGAGTAGCTTTTCAAAAACAGCTACAAGGGGACATCACAACCCAGAGACTTGGATTCAGATCAACTGAAGATTTGGGACTTACTGAGGTCATTTTTTTAAGTCTCCCAGTGATTAGAAAGAGTGTTCAGCTAACATAGAGAATCACTGTCACCGATTTTTCTCTAATAATAAAAAAAAGCCTCCCTCTTATATGTCCCCACAATTATGTATTTGTACCACTTTTATGGAACTTACCAGGTCAGGCTTGTGCTTTTCATCAGTTTGTTACAACCTAGAGGACAGTTGAGGTCTTTGGCTATCCTTTGTGTATTTGTATTGGATTAAATTATATTGCTCATACATTTTTTGTAACAAACAAGATTTTCAAATCCCAGTAAACCCCATTTTATTGACCAAAAGCTATTTTCACGGCACGCGGCACCTCTCAGCCTCCCAGCACCGCCTCCTCCACAGAACTGGGTTCCCAGACTCTGGAGTCTGCTCTCTGGCCACTGGAACTGGCCCAGTGGAGGTTTTTCTTGTTAGAGCACGCTGCTGCCACTGCCATCAGCATGCAAAGCCACGTAGGACAACCAGGGAAGGTTGCTTGGGAATCTCTTGGGAAGGAGATTCCAGTTTTAACTGGTCGATGTGCCGGGGCTGACTGAAATGGCCTGAGAATAATTTGGTTCTGCTGTCCCTGCCCGATGCCTGGTTCTCATAAAAATGGGGGTGAAAATGGCTGGCTCCTGGAGGAGCTCCATGTGCAAAACCTCCCTGGGGGGTGGGGGTGAGGAAGCCTGAGTAGGTAACAGTGTGATGGAGCGGCAAGGCAGGAGGTAAGTCCACGTAGGCCTAGATTCAAATCCCAACTTGGCCACTTTCTAGCTGAGAAGCATTTGGCAAGATATTCAGCTTCTCTAAACCTTTGTGTCCTTACCATACAATGATTAAAATAAAACATGCCGGTGGATTTTTTCCTAATATAAGTATTCTTTATGCAAGTATCCTGGCAAGTAGTAGGTCCTGATAGTCAATATTTAACCTCCCTTCACCTCAAATCTCTCACCTGTCAAATGAAGACAGAAACAGTAATGCTAATAAGAGCTGACATTGGAGAGCTTACTCTGTGCCAGGAGCTGCTCTAAGCAATTTGCAAAAGCGCCAGCCTCCTAAGTCACTGTGGAGTAATTGTGAGTGTTAAATAAAGTAACACAGATAAAGCAGATTCGGCACTGTGTTCTGAGTGTTCAACCAAGTGAGCCGGCATCACTCACCGAGCGCCTATGCCGCGTGCCAGGACTGTGCCGGGGAATGCCGTGCAATGAGTGCTCGAGTTCCCACAGCTTCCGTGGGAAGGGAGCCCCCTTGCTATCGCATTTCAAAGATGACGAAATGTCCCAAAGGTTAAGATAACTTGTCCCAAATTCCACAGCCCGTAAGTGGCACACAGAGGCCATAATCCAGGGATGTTTGCCCTCAAAGTTTCTGCTTTAGTATGTTAACACGGTAATGCTTTCCAGACGGGAGTAAGGTCAGTGATGAGCCCGTGGGTAGAGAAGATGCTCCGTGGAGCAGCTGGAGGTCAGGGAGGCAAGGCAAGGTGGGAAAGAGAGAAAATGAGCGTGGCCCACAGGGAGAGGCGCTGGATTTTGTGTGGACCAAGAGCATCGGGGATTTACGTTATCCGCTGAGCTCAGGGCCAGCGTTGTGGGGCTGGGGCAGAGTGTCCAGGTGGCAGGTTCTGGAGAGTTGATCTGATATCACCTTAGCCTTGACAGCGGTATCACCTGCCTATTCACTGATCATTACCTTCTCCGCACTTCTGGTGATAAGAATCCAGAGTAGAAAAAGGCCAGTGGTCAGGAACATGCAATTGCAGATGTTAAATCAGGTGAGAAGGGGGTCCCCTCACAACCTCGGGAAGCTTTCTGCTCCCCTTCAAGTCCAGCCATATGTACATAAGCCTGAAGGTGATCAGCATATGGGATAACTAGGGAAGGTAAATGTTCCTCCTTGGGTTCGGTGATAAACACTTCACAAAATGATGTTGGAACTGAGTTCATTGCTCTAAACTCAGGTGGGAACCCAAGGCTCTTTGTTCACCCTCAGCCTCTCTGGGCTGACCCAGAACAGAACAGGGCTATGTGCTGTTTCCCTCGTAAACTTTGGAACTAAAGCCAGACATTTTGGGGAATTATTCTAACAGCACGTCAAACTAATTATAAAGTCCATCCTGTAAGCCACCCTTGGCCCTGTTTAGGACATTTTCAATGGCAACTTCCCTCTTGTTCCAACACCTTCCTAACGGTCGTCGTGATCAGCCGTGGAGCACATGGAACAACTCTGGACTTCGAAGCAGTGCGTAGTGTACGCAGAGCCAGGGGGCCGCAGTCTGAGTCCGGGTGAAGAGAGTGTGGGTGATAAAGAAGAGAAGGAAAATTAGAATGCTGTTAAAACAAAACTTGGCATAGATATCGTGGTGTTATATGTATTTTCTCCATAAAAATAAATCTGCTGTGGTCTTAGAGCAAATCTAGATGGTATAAAGGATGCAAAGAATGTATTCTTTAGAGAGTTTACAATTTGGAGACAAATCAACGTATGTGAACCAACCAATAGCATTCTGATCCGATTGTGATTAACTGTAAAAGTGTCAGCATGGTAAAATATGTAGGTGATTGGGGAAGAGTGTGATCTCCTAATTGTACAAGACTTCATGGGGATGATTAGACCTAAGGGTGGGCAAGGTTAGGTATATTATAGGTATAAAAATATATATTAATAATAGCTAAGATTAACATATTACTTCATATTCTAGGCACTCTTCTAGGAACTTTACACTTCCTAACTCATTTTACCCTCAAAACAAGTCCACAGATGGGAATTGTTATAATCTCTGCTTAATGGACAAAAAAAAAAAAAAGAAAAAGAAAAAGAAAAGCTGAGGCATGAAGATGTTTAATATGTGGTGTGTGGTCACACAGTTATTGCCTGGTCAATTTCTTCTTCCAGAAAATGTCATTCCTTTCTAAGAACTGTGTACATGTTTAAGAGTTTTGAAATATTAAGTGACAAAGATATTGCCTTCTTTATTACCTGCTAAGGACTTGCTGTACAAGTGCTAATAGAATAGCCACATTTTCATTTATTAAATGCCAACTGTGTGCCACTTAACCTTCAAAAACTCCTTGCGAGACAGGCAGCTAATGAGGGAGGCACATCACGCTACGTGGCCATGTGTGAAGGCGCCCGTGCTTTTTCTGTTCCCACAATTGCTTCGGTCATGTGTTTATTAATTGGAGATAACTTATGAAAGGATTAAATTAAGGTGTAAATAGTGATGATTATTCAGCAAGTTGCCTCATTTTCTACCTCATTGTGTTCTTGTAGAAACACCGTGGCATGTATACAATGCATGATTTCTTAATTTAGTTTACTTTCCATGTGTGTATGGAGGAATTAAAATTCTGCTCCATGCCAGTGCATTCTGGGCGCCATACATAACTGCACAGAAGGTAGACATCTAGGATGGTGGCCATCGAGGAGGTCACCTGAGTGCATCACCATGTTCCATGGGACAGGTGGCCTGCAGGAGATGGGAACTTCTAATATTACTAGTGGTGATGTCCAGTAAACGTCATGGGGATCAATAGCTAATGAGTCGAAAAGACAGGCACACCTGACAAGCAGGTGAGGAGGCTGGCTCACCTCTGCTCGCAACTGAGGCCTGAGTGGCTTACTACTGTCTCCTGTCCCCAGCCGCACTGAACTAAGAAGCACAGCTCTGCTCTGTAGGCCACGCAGGTTTGCCTGGAGTCTGCTCTCTGCTTGGCATAAAGAAAGCAATAACAAAGTGATTTTGACGAATTGAAGCCTTTTGCTTTTCCCTACAGTTGGCCTCAGTGGTTAAAACCCAAGTGGGGCCATGACTCCAAAGAGCATTGATCAAACTCCGGTCTCAGGATGCTAATGCCGGGGTGTTTTTCACCAATGGGTCCTATTAGGAAATATATTTAGGAAATTCTAAATTAATGGAACTTCACTGGTTTTTAACGCAGGGCTTTTCAGAGCCTTTGCTATGCATTGTGAGTGCCCCAAATGTAATTGGCTTTAAAGTCCTGTTTCCTCCCAGGCACCTTGTGGATTTGGTACTCTACAGTATATACTGACTAAAAACCTTAAGAATGAATATAGCCTACTCCAAAAGCTTCTAGAAAACCTTCTTTATTCAGTATCATTGAATAATGAGCTGTTCAAAAGAGGTTTTATTTCAGTTCTGCAACACAAATGTATTGAGCACACTACTCGTCCTTTAAGGACCAGCAATTTTTATACAATGATTTAATTTTGGTGCAAGGAAATCATTAACATATGGCTTTTTGTCTATTACTTTCTTTTTTGTTGTAATCATTATAAAATGAAAATCACTCAACTCTACCATCCTGTATTGAGTGATTGTTTTCTAAAGGCTTCTTAGGTATGAATAGCTGTTTTGTCTCCAAGCTAAATGGTGTCACTCCTTAGGCTTTTGACAGACGTAGTTCTCCTTTGAATAGATATTTTGTCTCCTGCCAGACTACCCTCTAATTTTTAAATAATGTCTTGACAATTGCTCTCCTTTCCACTGGGGTAAATGAAGATTTGGTAATGTGATGTCTCAGGCCACAGAGCTCAAAAGCAGTGATTAGAAGCCAGTTGCTTATTTAGATTCTCGGGATGGAAAGGATGGAAAGAGGAGGCGTGCCGGTCCTGGATGCCCTCCATGACAACTTGGTATTGCGTGAGTGGGCCCAGTGGGAGTTCTGAGGAAAGGACGCAAGCGGAGATGGGCACTGTGCGGAAGGCTATGGGAGGCGTGGAGTGCGCACTGACTGGTACAGGAGAATAACGTTGGCTGATACACAGGAAAAGGCTGACATTTTTCCCTAAAAGGAGCTTCACGATGTGGTTAGGTTTTCTTTAAGGCCTTCTTTTCACTATGAACTTGGCTTTTTGGGCAAGATCAAGCAACAGTAGAGGCACTTGGATTTTTTTTTCCTGCACAGGATTTTGAAGCTTATACCCTGCAAAATCTTGTTTATAGATTTTAACTTTTTTTTACTTTCTTCCTGAAGATTTGACAGTTCCAAGTGAGTGACAACAGAATGAGTAGGGCATTCCTAAAAATAGTTGCCTGAACATTAGTGCCTACGAGCTCAGTGTTCCATGGGGCTGAGGGCAGTGCTTCCAGAAGTGAGACCTTCAGACCTGCAGCATCAGCAGCCCCTGGGAAGTTGTTAGAATGAAAATTCTCTACCCCACCGCAGACTGACTGAATCAGCAAATCTGGGCATCAAGGCTTGGAGATCTGTTTTTTCACAAGCCCCCATGAGCTGATTTTAATGTCCACTCAGATTTGAAGACCACTTGCTTGGGGGGTATTTGAAAGCCTTTGGAGGTGTCCGGGAATGCCCTGAGACTGCATGCAAGTGTGCGTGGATGGGTGTACGTGCATCTTTGGGAGGAAGCAGAAGCAGTGTTCACTGGGGTCTCAGAATGACCCTGACCCCCACAATGTAGAAACCGCTGTTGAAATATCAGGAGCCAGACTCGTCTCCCATCACCACTCTGATCTAATTTCTCAGTCTTTTCCACATGGAGATCTACAATTCGGTCTCAGGGAAGGGTCCCCTGCCTTCCTTTCCTGTTTCCGAGCATCCTTGGTATTGAATTTCATGTAACTATCAGCTTCCTGCCTCCTAAAGCACAGTGCCAGCAAGTGTTTCATTACAGAGACTTCAGGCCTGAATGTCTTAGGACCGAAGACCCTGTCTGTGCGGCGACTCAGAGATCGGCATCTACAATGCTTTGAAATGAATACTGAGTTGTTTATTTTAGTCCAAGGTCACTCAAGTCTCTCTGGAATATTTACCTGTGGGTTTACGAGCGGGGAATTTTAGCTTGCCGTACTCTGACCAGATAAGGTACTCTGAGCATAACCTCCCCATTCACTTGTTCAGCAAGCACTTGCTGAGAGGGTTTGGTCTATGCTAGGCCATGAGGGAGTCTTAGACACCCAGAGAGGATGCGCTTCCAGTCTGGAATGGGAAGAGTGGAAGTGGACAGGGATTAGGGGAGCTTGAGCTGTAGAGCAACCAAATACATAAAGAAATAAAAATCAGAGACTTTAGAAAAAAGTGACTAACTCTTCTTGGGCTTGGAGCCTTAGGGGATGGCAGTGTATGTGGGAATCTGTCACGGAAAATATATTTTCACGGGATCTGTAGGATGAGAAGGCAAAACAAGCTTGAAGGTAAGTGTTTCGGGGCGGAACAGCACTCTGAGGAGGCAGGCGTGAGGAAAATCACTGTGTGCCCAGGGATGGTGAGAGACTTCCGGTGTGGGAGATGTGCCTGACAGGTAGATGTGGGTCTGTTGTAGATGGGGAGTGACAAAAACGGAGCCCAGAAAACAGAGGTGGAGCCCAGAGTATAAGGAGTCTTATGTTCTAGGATAAGGAGTTAGAAGTTGTGAGCCCTATTTCTTAGTAAGAGTACCTCTCGATGTGGCTGTAACCTTAATTTTGTTGTGAAAACACTTCAATACTTTTAAAGATGCAACCATCCTAATATAAAATACATAATTTATATTTGAATAGGAAACATATTGGGTTGGCCAAAAAGTTTCTTTAGTTTTTTTTTTTTTTCTGTACAATGGCTCTAGTAGTGCTTAGTTGTCTTTAACTTTGTTTGAAACAATTTTGTTAGATTGTATTATGACAGCTGTCATATCAGTGTGCATTTTTAAAAAACCTAACAAAATTGGTGAATTTTTGTGCAGCCATTTTAATACTGAAGATGGAAGGTATGCAACGTTTTAAGCATGTTAAGCTATATTATATTTCAAGAAAGGTAAAAACACAACTGAAATGCAAAAAAAGATTTTTTCAGTGTATGGAGAAGGTGCTGTGACTGATTGAATGTGTCAAAGTTTCTGATCGATTTGCAAAGTTTCTTGGTACTATTCACATTTTACCCAAATAATTCTTTGCCACGGGGCTGTCTTATGCATTGGAAGATGTTTAGCAGCACCCCTGGCCTCTCCCCACTAGAAGCCAATAGCAGGAGAGAGCCAACATACTCAAAATATCCAAAGCAGTAAAGTTATTGGTGAAAATGAAATATGTGTCTTTCACTTTATGGAAAAAACTACACAGACTTTTTGGCCAACCCAATAACCATAAAAATATAGTGGTATTTCTGGCAAAATTTCAAACCCTCTATTTGCATTGATGTCATTTTCTGCAACATGTACAGTTTTGTTCTCTTACTTCTTTGGCTTGGAATGCTTTTCTTCTGAAAAAGAGTAAGGGCATTAGAATTAACCAGCCATTGACCATGATCGATATCAAGCAACTAGTGTATGCTAACATTTTGTCCTGTATTTTTCATAACAACCCTTCAAGTTTGTTATGAATTTTCCTTTGCCACACAGTAAGAATTTCTCAGCAGAGAAACTGTGAAATGACTTACTAAAGCCATTAGTGGGGACACATAGAAGTAAAATATGGATTCAAATACAAGTTCCTGCCAATTCCTAGATATATGACCTTGTTGTGGCAGCTCAAACTGGGTCATTTCCCTGGAAGAAACCTTTGAGATAATGAGATTAAGGCAGGATCAGACCATTAGTCTAGCTTCTCTTTGCAGAGACATAGGCAGGAAAAACAGGGAGACGCGGTTGTGATGGTCCCAGCACAGAAATGAACAGGAGGGAATAAGCTGCGTTATGTGATAGATGGTAAGGATTCCGCCTGCCTCAGTTAATTGTAATGTTTTTTAGAGAGGGATCTTGCCTTCATTATTTTATTATTATCTTTTACATATAGTGAGCATCAGTTCATATTTAGAGAACCTGTGCACTGGTTGGTGTCTTGGAGATTTACCATTTGGTCTTCGCCGGGTGTTGCTGTATTCTTTTCTGCAGAAGCAGGAGCCTACCGTTGTGTGATGAGGTGGGACAAGCCTGACCTGAGTCCTGACTCAGAACCTGACTAGCTGTGTGGCCTTGGGCACCGTCCTTGACCCTGTGATGCCTGTTCCTGTACTTCTCATATCTGAAAGCAGACCTCTGCACGCACGGGTGCACACACCTGGAAGAGAAATCATACTCTGGTGTTTGAGGGAAAAAAAGTGATCTATCCAAAAATCGTGACTAAATTGTAGACTAGAAGGCAAAAATAATTTTTAAAATAGAAATCATTAAACCTCAGATAAATTTCAGACTCATGGTTTCCCCTTTATATAGGTCCTGGATTCCAAGAAGTGAGTTCACTCTTTCCTGCCAGGGAGACAAACTTGGCAGAAACGTCTGAGAAGCAATGACCACTTGACCCTCATTTTGGTTGTCTTTTAAGTGGAGATGATGATAAAGCCAGCATTCTAAGTTTCTTGGAAGGACAAAGTAGGTCATGAATTTGAAAGGATTTTGAAAAGTCTGAAGAATATACCATACAAAGAGTGCAGTAAATTATTGTTATTATACATAATAAACAGATAGAAATCTGTGTTTCGTGAAGATGCGTTCATTGTGACTCAATGAAAGTACACGGGGATGGCCGGGATAACAAAGCATCTGCATGTTCTTTAGGAAGATACATGAAAGGAACTACTTACTGTTTGCATCACTCTGTTAAACCTCAACCTTCCCAGGGGCAGGAATTTCGCCTCGTGATTGGCCATGGTATCCCCAGTGCCTGGCAAATATGCTTGCTCAGTAAATATTTGTGGAATTAATAAAGGGACTCCGAGCAATCATTTTTATTACATTGGCCACTAAATGCTTCTTACTCTGAGGAGGGGAGCTAGACCACAGATGAACCACATCAAGAACTCCTGTTGTTTATGCTCGAGCAGCCTGGGTGGTGTCAAACATGAACAAAGCCAGACACTGAAGTAGTGAGGACAGATTTTAATCAGTGATAAACTATTGCAATAGGGAAGAGGGTCCACTGTGAACTGAACTCAACTTGGATTTGTGCAGAGGTGACTGGGCATTTTCAAAGGAGAATGAGTAATAGGGAGGAGGAAAGTGGGGGCTGGGGGTTTGAGTAGGGTCAGGGAAGTGGAAATTTACAAAAAAGCAGGAAGGGGACTTCAGTCCCTGTGAATCCTCTGGGTCTGGGTTTGGTAACTGGCTCTCCCTGGAGTTAGGCTCCTGTTCTTCCACAGAGACTGGGAGGCAGGTCCCATCTTCAGGTGTTGGCTGGAAGGGACAGAAGTTTTTTTGGCAGCTTTGAGCTTTCCCAGGCAGGAACTTAAGGGAGCTGCAGTCACTGAGATGCGGCCATGAGGTGTTAGAAATTATGCTAGTGTTTGTTCGTAAAGCTATGCTGGGTACTTTTTAATGTACGGAGGCGAGCAGACAGAATCATTTGCACTTAGAGTCTGCAGCGCTGATGGGCCGAGGTCAAGGCCTTGTTGAGAAGAGGGCTCCGAGGAGCATGACTGGAGTTCGCTCACGGAGAATCTTTGCTTCTCATTGGAAACCGACTTAGTTTTGCTCCTTACAGTTTTAACCTCCCTTAGGGTGAAAGGATATTCAAAGGTCTAGAGCCGAGAGGGCTCAAGCCTCTTACTCCTTGCTTCATTTTCCCTTGACTTCACCAAAAGCTTTCTAGATCTTTCCAGAGAATATTTCCTCAAAATTGGAGACAGCCCAATATTGGTTTTTACCAAACAGTTGATTATGAGAAGAAATATGAAGAGAGGAAGAAAGTCCTAGAGAAGAAAATATTTACAAAAAGACACCATGAGCTCACATGAAGATTTAGTTATAGTTTGTTGGTCTCAGTAGATTCTGCCCTTCTTGGCAGTGGGGGTCTGAATTGTCGTCCTTCATCAACACCCTGACTCTCCTTATATTGGGGTAGTTTCTGGAAGAGGTTTGACCACTTCTTGGAAGTTAGAGACCGACATACACACAGTGGTGAAAGGAAATAAATAATAGTCATGGAAGGTCTTTGAATTCCTGCGGGTTGTAATTTGACCCTCTTGTTACTTAGGTTGAGATACGATTTGACAATTTTACCTTTGACAGTGTTTTTTGGCCTTTGATTTCTTGGTAGGTTGCAGGGTATTTCTGGTAGGAAATGAAATTACTGTGTGCCCTCTCTGTGCCTGAAACCTTTCCTTGGCATGGGAGAGAGAAGAAATTATTTCTCCTCTGACAACTTGCTTGAGAGAATGATTTGTCAACACAGAGTTAGTTTTGGTTTCACCCGGAACGCATTCCTCACGCACATTTGTCACTAAGGAACCCGTGCTGCTCCCTGTGTGACTTTCTCTCTTTGGCACTTGCTAGCAAATACTCATGAAGAGAGACTAGAGATGTTTCCATAGACATGGCATGTCCAAGAAAACTGTTTAATTCTAAGAAATCTCTTAGTTATCCTGAAGCGGGGTTCTTCCATTCATCTCTATCCTGCTCTCCATCTGCCGCCACTCATATGCCAGCTCCGTCCTAGAAAGGTGAAAGGTACTCACATAAAGTTGAAAGTGGACAAGATCTTAGAAAATATTTTATATTACTCTTATATTTTACCAAAGAGAAAACTGAGGACCTGAAGGACAGGGTTCTTTCTTAAATCACAGCTCAACCAGATTCAATTTTAAGTCATGGTTTTACATTCCTTCGTAGGCGATACACACTGTAAAATGTGCGGTGGGAGACGCAAAGGTAAATAAACCAGAGTATTGCTTTTGAATGAACAAGAAAAATAGAAAAGTATGTTCACAACTAAGAATACAAGGTAACACAAAGAGATAGAGTAACAAAATTAAAGCACAGGAGGGGTAATTCTTTTCAGCTGAGGACAATATTTTGTTAAAGAGATTAAACAATAAAACAAATATAACAGTAGAACGTATATGGCCCAGCTTTAGGCACTGAGTCATTTGTAAAAACATATGTGTTCTACTTCTCTGTGATGCCGGCACAGCTCTAACACAACTCACCATCCCACCTATAAGCAGATATAAAAATGTATAAATCTAAGGTCATTGGCATTAATACTGTAGCCTCTATGCAGTAAAATTCTCCTTGGACAGCAAGTACTTTAATATGTATAGATTTTTTAATTTATTCTCTCCACTGGTCAGAATTGAATTGATTTTAACAATTTTTATCACTAGTTAAGCATGACTTGTTCATGGCAGAAAATAAACCAACTTGGTTAATGCAGAAGGCTGCTATGCTTTTATTTTATTCTTGTTTTCCTGCCTAGGAGAAACTGTTTTCTCCACCTGCAGTAAAACACCTAGATGTGTGCAGCCTATAAATAAAATGCAGGCAGTGATCAAGGCAAGTTCACGAAGTGTCAGCAAACTCTGTTCTTTCAGTAATAGTCACTGAATGTGAGCACCAGGTGCACCGAGGAAGGCTCGTGAGAGAGCGTGGAGTGTTAGCATCCCTGGGTTTGGCTGTCCGATGTACTGATCGGATCCGTGAAAAGCTGTGTGCGAATTCAGAATGCAAGTGCAAATCCTCGGTAAAGAGATGGGCGGGGGCGGGGGCTGCATAATTAGAGCTCAGGGCTAGTGGTGCAGATTGGAGTACATCCTGAAGAGTTAGGACCATTGAATTCATGAGACAAGTTAAATTCTGTGAGAGAAAAACTATACAAACAATGCAAACAGAAATAATAATAACAGCAGCCAAGCATTTTTGAGCAAGTACTACAGGGTAAGCACATACGTACTCATAAATTACCAGACTATCCCAGGGGATATTTTTATCAACGTTTTTCAAATGATAGGGCCAATGTTCAGAGACACTCGGCAAATTTTCTGGACTCATACAGACAATAAGTTGCAGGGACAAGGCTGTGATGCCTTTGACTCGTTTGTCCCCTTTCCCTGGAATGTTCCTGATTTTAGCTGTGAAACGCATCTATCTCAGAGACCCCCTGGCCCCAGGCGAACTGGAACAATGGGCCAAACCTTAGGCTTTTAATAGGTCCTTTGTACTGTCTGCACTGAGGAGAAACAAACTGACAGGCAGAGATGGGACCTGGGGAAAGGTGATGACTTAAAAAATGGGAGAAGACTACAAGGTCCATATTTAAAGGATCATGTATTCTTTGTCCATGTTATCCACAGTCCATGCTCAATAAATATATGTATAAATAGTGAATTGGTTGATGGTTGGTTACTAGTGAATCAAGTAATTGATGAATGAAGAAATAAGAGCATGAATAGGGCAATATTACATCCCGGAAGGGTCAAGAAAAGAGTCATAGGCTGAAATAATAACGATACTTGTTAAGTAAAGATTGCTGATTTTGAAAACTCATCGTCATGTGAACCTTCAGGACTTCAGCTTTGAGAGGGTCACGTGGAAGCTCACAGCCATTTAGGAGAGGTTGAGGTAGCTGCTCAACGCAGGCACTAGGAAACAAGACCTGAATCCAGGAAGGAGATAAGGTAAGAGTGACCCTAAGCAAGGTGTTTTCTTTTTCCTTTGCTTAAGAGATGGTCTTCACGGTTAAAGGAAAAGAGGGAGACTCCCTGGAGAGTAACGGAAGTACACGCTGAGCCCGAAGAGGAACGGGGCAGGATAGGGTTGCTTCCTGACCCCACAAGGACTGCAGGCGTAACAAAGACTGAAGAGTTAACGTGGGACGGGCATTGGAACTTCTTCCTAAGAGATACGTGACAGCATCCCAAATAGATGAAGCCATAGTTCTCCAATCTTTCAGTCTTTACCTTTTCAGGCCGAACCCCTCATATGTCATTGGAGCAAGATGAGTTTGAATCCCTCGCTATGCGGATACATCTCCTCTGATGTATCCTAAGCATGTCAACCCACTCTCAACGGTCTATACTCTAAAAGGCACGTGATATAGTCAAGTGAGGTGCGGCTAGCACATGATAGAGCGTGGCTGTCGTCTCTTTTGTTCTGACCTGAAACGTACTACGCAGTTTGAAATTTCGTTATCCTTGCATTTTGCAAGCCCTCTCGGGCCTCAGATTTTTCTGCCTGTTTTTTTTTTTACCTACTTTGCTGTCTGTGTGTTTTTGTCTGTAATTTTCTCTCTGCCACTGTGAAGGAAGTGATGCCGCTTTAGCTATGGGAAAAGGCATCTGTGCTCTGCCTTGTTTATCATTAATAAGCCCCCAAGCTCTGTTCTCATCTCCAAGCTACTAATATCTGGTAATGATTTCCAAGTCAGAGCACTCACAGCTGGATATTCAAACCCCAGGTTAAATTTTGTTTCTGGCACATCACCTGTTTTGAGTTTGGAAGTAAAATTAGATGTGTTGTGAAAATTACTCAAGAAAAAGGAAAGGAGGGTAAAAAAAAAAAAGTTCTCTCCTTTGACCTAACTGCTACCAAACCCCTGGGAAAACAATGTTTCCCTTGATCTCTGAAATCAACCTGTAGAAGTCCCAGCTCCTGAGGCAGGAGCCATTACAGCTGTTATGCTATTAAAACTTCCGCAAAGCCATTTTTCTTGAAGAGTAGGAAAATTGTTTGGGGCTAGGTTGGGATTGGTTTGCTTGCTGCTGATAGAAATATCCCTGAATTGTATTTTCTTACATACTCAAGTAACCTAAGAACCTCAAATTAAAGAACAAAGCAGATTGACTAAGCACAATCAGACACTTTTTAAGGCAAAATTGAGTACGATGATAGCTTTCAGAAATTGTGAAAATATCAATGCAAGAAAATGTGTTCTAAGTAAGCTTATCCATGGAATTTTATTGGAAAAACATCTCATGTGGGCATGGGGCATTTAAATAATCAATTTACAAGGAGCAACACAAGGAAATCCGAGAGAGCCATTGCTTAAAATTAGAAAAACAAAAACAAAAATGAGTACACTTTACTGATTATAGATTTGAGTGTGGAATACTTTGCCTGGTTTTCCTTCCGTTGCCTCTCTGTCACTGGCGGTCTGATGATGTGGGTAAGTATCATGGGTGAATGTCTGTGTTTGCTCAGCAGAGAACAACAGTTGCTTTATGTAAATAGGGCGCCTCCTCCCTTTGGATGCCTTGGGATATGTATAATAGATTCCGTTGGTTTTGTGCAGAGCAAACAGGTCTGTATTACCGAGAATATGAATAATGTCGGTTTCTATAATTGCTAACATCTGGCTTTCCATAAATCTGTTAAATTGCATGGAAGCAGAATTAGATTTCTGTGTCATAAGTAAAGCAATTACATGGAACTCTGTAGGCAATATGGTCCTGTATTAGAGTGTGAAATCCTTTCGTTCTGGAGCAACAAAAGCAAATTTGAGTTTTGCACCTTCTTTTTCGTGCACACACGAGGTGTGTTCGTTTTTATGCTCAGGTTTCTTCATTTATAAAAGGAAAACACTGCCAGTATGTTGGCAACTTTGTGATGCAAAATAACCAAATGTTGACAAAGCGTATTATACTTGGGCATTAATTGTCTATTTAGACATTTTAGAGGAGACCATAAATGAAAATATTCTTTTGTAGACACTGGATCTGCAGAAATTACTCTTCCAGACAGTTTGTTTGGTGATTTGTTAATAGGCCCTCCTCTGCCCTTCTCTTCAAGTGTTTGACGAGAAACCGGGGTGGGGAAGACGAAGGGAAGGCTGCCTTGCTATTTCAGTGTGGCGCCTATTTTGCTGTATTTATCACTTTGAACCAGACCCAAGGGCTTTTCCAGATGAAAATGTAACAATTAAATGTACTCCCTGAAGGAGAGGGTTGTGGTTGTGTCTGAAGATTATTGAACAACCCAGAGAATAAATTTTGGCCAAGTAGGTTCTATAATAGTGTCAGTCTGTAAGTGTTATGAATTTAAGTAGTTTAACCACATTAAATGTCCGTAGTGCATTTACTATGCCATAGTTGGTGCTGAGAAGAGAAAAATGAAAATATTTAGTCTCTGCATTCAATAAGCTCACTAGTTATCTATGGAGATGGAAATATTAAACATGTAACTCATGCCCTGGCCACCAGTGGCTCAGTTGGTTGGAGCATCATCCCAAAAGTTTATAGGTTCGATTCCTGGTCAGGACACATGCCTAGGTTGCAGGTTCGATCCCTGGTCAGGGCATGTATGGGATGCAACAGATCTATGATCTATGTTTCTCTTTCACATCAATGTTCCTCTCTTTCTCTCTCTCTCATTCTCTTCCTCTCTCTCTCAAAAAAATTAATAACCAAGACTTGGGTGAGGATTTAAAAAATTTTTTAAAAACCATGTAACTCCTAGGAGATGATGCAAGGAGGGCAGTGCGTATGAGATACAGAGAAAGCAAAGCGCCAGTAGTGCCTGTCTTGCAGACAGAGGGGTAGTGACGTCTGATCCCAACTTTGATGCACACATGGAAGCAAAGATAGCGCAGGAAGGGAAGGGATCACCTTTCCCATGAAGTAACCTACATACTCTAGCCCATTTCACATATGCTGAGAAACAGTAGAGGTAGGGGAGAGTACTCACATACTGAGGAAAGGCATGTTCAAAGCCACGGGCAGGAAACAACACGGTCTGTGCATCACCTATTGCCTTTCAGCGGAAAGGGGGAAAGACAGAAGGTAACAACTGAAGTGTGAGGCTGGGGCTTATATGATCTGCTAGGAGTTCAAACCTTTTATTGTAAGCCCCAGAGGACCCCTGAGAGGCGGTGAGCTGAGCAGTGACATGCGCAGATTTGCTTTTAGAGCAGCACTCCCCTGCGGAAGGTGTTCAGAGCAACGATTCACATCTGGCTGAACAGAGCTCAGCTGTCCGGATCCCACTTTTCACCAGTGACATCATTCCCTAGCGGTGGTGACCTGGCCACCAGTACTTTGCAACGGTTCCCCCAATGTTTTTTATTGGATCCACAATTAAAACTCACTGAATTAGAATGAGAAGTGGCTACAGTCAGGGAGATGAGAAAAGAGGCTAATGCAGTAGTCCCGGTGATAAGTGTGAAGATCTGAGCTAACAGAGAATTCGAAGAAATCTGGATTTTATTTTTTATGAGTATGTCTATGATGAGCTATGGGTCTAGCTATCAATTTACTCTCTGTGTCTCCTGGACATAGAAACTCCATTATAAATGTGATGAGCGAAGTATAAGATTGAGAATTTTAATTGTTACTTCAGCAAAAACTGGGGAGTGAGAATGATGCAGAAGTATCACTTCAGTATTGTTACATGAATAGAATTCTGTGCACCATCTGCCGCCATGGCAATGGGAGTTCAGAAGAGGTGAGTGGTGACGATGAATTGGCATCCTGCTGGGAGGTACTTAGCTGAGGAGGTGAGGCTTGAACTTTGTCTTAAATATTTATATTTATTACATCAAGAAACAAATACTGAGTCCTTATTATGTTATCCACGTTTTTATTTTCAAAAGGCCACAGATTGAGTGGGCATGGTTTTACACAGGAGAGAAACGGGGGTCAGAGAGGCTAAATGCTACAATCCAGGACATAGAGTGCCATAGGTGAAATGGCCTGTGCAGAGTAAGCACTCGATTACGTGGTCAAGCTCGCTTTCTAACGTGGCCCCCTGACTCCCACGTTCAATGCTACTTATACACGGTCAGGAAGATTCCGAGTGTAGAGGAGGAGGACTGAGGACATGAGAGAGGTTTGAGACAGGAGCATCTTATGGTAAAATGGGATGGGGATGGCATGGGAATGACCAGGGACAATGAGGAAGTAATTGAGGCCTCCTTGTAGTTGACCTGGAATCTAGGCATCTTCATTTGGGATTATTTCCAGTTTTCGAAGGAGGAATCACTGTTCACTAACTAAATGTCTTGACTGAGGCTACAACTGGTGGGACAAAGACAAACAGTAAATCTTGGAATGAATTAGCTTCTAGAAATATTATTGGAATCTCTTAACCTCTTCTACTTTGTACCACTGCTGCGAAGCCAAGTTCTATGCCAATACAGTGCACGCATTCAGACTGGAAGGGTGGGTCATTTATCTCTCATGATGATTTTTAAGTCACAGGAGTTTCAAAATTCTAGTAAACTTTGACTAATGATATCATTCTCAAAATTTTAACCAAAAGTACTAAAGAGGATTCACATAAGATCTTATCCTTAAAAATGTGTTGCAGTGTCTAGAGGGTAAATAGTGGAACACAGATAAAACCACAGAATGTACTGAAAGATGGCACAGACCTTGACCTGGGGCGGGCACAGGACAGTGGGAGGACTCCAGTGCATCTGTCAGAAGGCTCAGGGCCCAATTCTTGCTCTGACATGTACTAGCGGTGTGACCACTTAGCCGTCTCTGTACATTAGTTTCTTCTGTAAAATGAGAATAACTATTTTCGTCTTGCAATTCTATGGCATAATTCATGAGAAAGAGCTTTGGAAAATTTTGAAACAATAACTAAATACAAAGTAGTAGTAAAATTAATATTATGCTTTTGAGCATTTTATTGGTTTGAGCACTTTAGGGGGAATTGCCACTGACAACTATATTCTCCCTAATTTAGTCCATAATCCTTAACCTGGTGCTTGCAACCTTATACATGTTTCACGTGAAATTCAGAGTGTAGAATAAGTTAATTTACACTGCTCTTATTCTGACTTACCAGTAGTCATCTGTATTACTCCTGTGTCTCCTTATCGCCTTCACGAGGACAACGTCTTACGTGTCGTGGAACATTTATAGCACCTAGTGTGCAGAGAACGTTGTGCATAGTGTGCTTCTGTTAAAAATTGAGTGGAATCAGTGTTGTCACCTGAAGGATATTTGAAGGGCACGCCAATAGATTCATCAGTGGAGTAGAAAACTCTGATAGACAAATGACCAATGTCCTCAAAGAGGAGGAGATTGTCATAAATAAGAAAAACCAAGTACACTCCTCTTGAGTGGTGTTAGAACTAGTACCAAGAAGTAGAAGCTAACAGTTAATATGTTTCATTTCAACTCAAGGAAGACGTCTCTAAAACAGTGATACAGTGATGGAGTTGGCTGCCTTGTGGGGTAATAGATTGTCTGCCGGGACTGGACAGCTGTGTTTGGACTGTTATTAAGGCCACGTGAGCTCTGAATGTCCAGGAGGGCTGATTGGATTTATGTTTCCTTTCCATACTTGGATATCAGTGAAAAACAACAAACTATGTCTGTCTTTCATCAACATCCATGCCATACGCTACTGTAGCTCTGAGATGTTTTCTTATGTGGTAGAAGTGCTGCCGGCCACTGGGAGGGTGAGGCTTGATGAGGCAAGCATCTCCCAAGAATTATTCCCTGTTTTTTCATCCTTGGCCCCAGGCTCTACAGGCAGTTGACCTGGCTCAGGGTTGCTGCAGTTACCCACCTGTTCCCACTCAGTGGCTAATCTAGTCACACCTTGCCTAAAAGACCCGGATCTCCACTGGGTATATCTACACTCTTAATGGATTAGCAGTGTTGATGGTCTCTGGATAGTAGAGTTCTTGAGAATATTCTAAAGTTAATTCAGAGCTGCTACTAGATAATTTAGCAACTGCAGTGCAACAGGTGCAAGTTTGAATCTCAGACCTGCCACTTACTAGCTGTATGACAGTGGGCATGATTATGAACAATTCTATGAGCCTCAACTCCATTATTTGCAAACTAGTGATAAGAACAGATCCTCCAACACAGAGCAGCTTTGCGGAGTAAAAGAGGTAATGCCTTGTACCTGGCACAAGGTAAATGCTCAATAATGTTAATTACTGCTATTGTAAATGATTACTCTGTAATCATTGGCTAGATTCAAAAGGTCTGTGCTCTCTTTATTGCAGACATTGATGAATGTGCCTTACGAACACATACCTGCTGGAATGATTCTGCCTGTATCAACTTGGCAGGGGGCTTTGACTGCCTCTGTCCCTCTGGGCCCTCCTGCTCTGGGGACTGCCCCCATGAAGGAGGACTGAAACGCAATGGGCAGGTGTGGACCCTGAAAGATGACAGGTGTTCTGTCTGTTCCTGCAAGGTAAGACTGATGTAATGCTGCGGAAATGGTAACCGTACTTTCTCTCTTCCTCCCCACCTCTCTCCCCCAGCTTGTTGACTCATGGATGTCCTGTAGCTCCTGAAAAGGCTGCTCGTGTTCTCATCCATGCTGCAGCTAATGACGGTGCCGAGTGGCAGGCATAGCTGCTCCGAGTGAGAAGTGAGGGATGGGTTTGGGAAGCGACTGCAGAGCACAGGGGCTGCAGGGCAGAGGTAGTCCTCCCACTAAGAGCCTGCAGTGCCCTTAAGGTGGGTTGGGTGAGAGCTTTAATGATCCCTCATCCCACGCTTACTCAAACTTGCTAATTAAAACTACTCTTTGCCTGAAATGATCAGCTGTAGGAACTTGCTCACTTTGGTGGGGACACCATCCAGAAAAGCACGGCTCGGAGACTTGCCTCCAGTGGTCAGAGACGGCCGACCTCCATTCTGAACAAATGGTAATGGTAACACGGAGGCCTTCCGGTACATGAAGTCGCCTTTGTTGTTTTCAGTGTCAGGCTATTCCTCACATTAAGATGTGCGGAAGTGAGTTTAATGCTTATGGAAATAATATTCTGTCTTCGACTGGTTTTGCTTTATGCTTTGCAAAGTGAGCCTATCAAAGTATTTGATTCCCTTGTGCTCTATTTCATCTTTTGTTGATCTTGCCTCTTCAGTGTCCTTTGATAGTGCTTTGCTACAGCTCCTGCATTGTATTGTTATGTCTTTTCGACGGGACTGTTTAATCTTGGGCTTTATGGGCTTGGGAAGCACAAGGAATTACTTGCTTAGTAGCCTCTTAGAGAGCTGCTCTCCTGAGACATTCAGAGTGCCTCCTAGAAACAGCTCAAGTGAACCTTGAAAAGCTCCAATTCATTTACCTGCCCTCTGGTCTGCCACACCTCCAACAGGCCTGGGGCACCGACTTCAGAGAGCTGTATTGGCCAGTCCCTAGGTCATGGCCCCTCAGCACCCATTTTTTCCCTAGTACATAAACCTTGTTCAACACATCCAAACTTCGTTCTATTGCCCCCCTTTTTGGAGCACCTCCCACATTCCAAGCACCCTGTAATTTAAAAATAGCATCACATTTAATATAGTTCAATTTTGAAAGATGAAGAAACCAAGTTTCTAAGTTTTAGGGCAAGTAATGTGTCCTAAGTATTTTAAGATATCAATATTTAAGCTGGGACTTGAATTCTACTTTCTTGCCCCAAATTTCAGTTTTCTCATCTTGCCATATGTGCTGCAACACCCTACAGGTGACGTCTGTTGATATAGTTGGCTCATGAGAAACCAGTTAAGCCATCAGTGGATCCAACTTGACTGAGCTCAAACTCTCAGGGCAGCAATGTGTTAATGACTATGGGACATTCCCCCGGGAGGTCTTCAAGCTATTACATTCATTATTGAACCATGCGGCACTGACTCACAGGGAAAAAGCTTTCTAAAGAAGGAAAATTCACTGTGGGTTAGAATAGTTGAGAGGGGCTTATAGAAGAGGTTGGCAGTTAGGTCTCCATTCAGCAAGCAAAATGTGGAAAATTTTCTTCACTAGCTCTTTTCTAGAAAATACTGTGTTTCTAAACTTTGGAGGATGATCACAATCTGACCCCATACTGATTTTGGGCTTTCTCGATCCCCAGGCCCTGGAATAGGAAAAAAAAAATTTAGTTGGGTCTTGACTGAGGTAAAACCAACATTTCTTTTTCTTTAGATTTTGTTTTATTTAAGTCCATGATAAGCATGGAACTTTCCAATCATTCACAATTTCCCAAAGCTTCATTAGTTAACTATGCTAACAGTTCAAGCAGTCCAAGTTGACTTACTCTGCTTTCACTCGTCAAGCTTCTTTGAAGTCTTCAGAGAGTCAGACTGAAGTCGCCACAGGATGTACACGGTACTTTTAATCCTGGTTTGTTCCTGTAATGCACCTCCACCACCACCGTACCCTTTATGAGTAAAGTGCTAGGCACATTTCTTTACAGACATGTTTTTCTTCCAATCGTATTTATTAGTCATTCAGAGCATATCTCCCAAGAGGTGGCAGAGGGTGAAGAAGTCTTATTTTAGGAGTCGAATAAAGACCCCTACATCAAATTCTGTATATAACCCTCAAAAAGAATGTATTTGTGACCCTCCTTGTTTGTTTCCATTATCTGTAGTTGACAGTGTTGCATTTTGATTTTTTTAAGTTTTACTATATTTTAACTACATTTGACATACAACATTGTATTAGAGTCAGGTGAATAACATAGTTATTGTTTAGACATTTACATAACTTATGAGTTGGTCACCCTGGTAAGTCTGGAACTCATCTGACACCAAACATAGCTGTTAGGGTATTATGGGCTGTATTCCCTGTGCTGTACTTTAAATCCCTGTGATCATTTTTATAACTGGCAATTTGTATTTCTTAATTCCTTCCACGTTTTCACCCATCTCCCAACCCCTCTCCCATCTGGAAACCATCTGTTTTGTTTTCTTGTTTACATTGTTTTTTAGATTCCATATGTAAGTAGAATTATATGTAATTTGTCTTTCTCTGTCTGATTTCACTTAGAATAATATTCTCTAGGTCCATCCATGTTTTCACAAATGGCAAGATTTCATTCTTTTTTATGGACAAGTAACATCCCATTGTATATAGGTACTACATCTTTTTCTATCCAGTCATCTTTCGATGGGCACTTGGGCTGCTTCCGTATCTTGGCTATTGTAAATAATGCTGCAAGGAATATAGGGGTGCATGTATCTTTTTGAATTAGTGTTTTGGCTTTCTTCAGACAAATACTCAGAAGTGGAATTGCTATATCATATGGTGGTTCTATTTTTAATTATTTGAGGAACCTCTGTACTGCTTTCCACAGTGGCTGCACCAGTCTCCATTCCCACCGACAGTGCATGAGGGTTCCCTTTTCTCTCATCCTCACCCATGCTTGTTGTGTCTTTATGTATTGATGGTGGCCATTCTGACATGTTTGAGGCAATACCTCATTGTGGTTTTAATTTGCATTTATTTCCCTGGTGATTAGTGACATTGAGACTCTTTTTTATTTCAATTGGCCATCTGTATGTTCTCTTTGAGGAAAAGTCTATTTAGGTCCTCTACTGATTTTGTAATTGGATTTTTGTTGTTGCTTTTCTTTCTTTCTTTTCCTTTTTTTTAGTGCTAAGTCACATGTGTTTCTTATATATTTTGGATATAAACCCCTTACTGAATGTATTACTGGCAAATACCTTCTTCCATTCAGTAGGCTGTTTTCTTGGTCTTGTTGATGGTTTCCTTTCTTGTGCAAAATGTTTTAGTTTCATGCAGTCCCATTTGTTTATTTTGCCTTTTGTTTCCCTTGCCCAAGGAGACACATCCACAAAAGCATCGCTAAGAGCAATGTCAGAGTTTACTGCCAATGTTGTCTTTCAGGATTTTTATGGTTTGGGCCTTATGTTTAAGTCTTTAGTCCAAACTGTAATAGAACAACAATTTTTTTAAAAAGTGGTCCACTTTTATCCTTTTGAGTATGTATGTGTGTTCAGTTTTCCCAGCATCTTTTATTGAAGATACTGATTTATCTCATTGTATTAATACATTCTTGCTCCCTTTTTGCACAGATTTGTTGGCCATATAAGTGTGAGTTTACTTTGTGCTTTCTGTGTTCTGTTGCATGGATCTCCGGGTCTGCTTTTTATGCCAGTGCTGTACTGTTTTGATTACTATAGATATCAGGTGGCGTGACATCAGGTGGTGTGACACCTCCAACTTTGTTCTTTTCTCCCAAAATTGCCTTGGGTATTTGGGGCCTTTTCTGGTTCCATATAATTTTTAGGATTATTTGTTCTAGTTCTGTGAGAGATACCACTGGTGTTTTGACAGAGATTCTGTATTGTTTGGGTAGTATAGACATTAAAATGATGTTAATCATTTCTATCCATGAGCATTTTATAGCCTTCCATTTATTTGATTCTTTTTCAGTCTCCTTCTTCAATATCTTATAGTTTTCCAAATATGGTCTTTCACCTCCTTGGTTAAATTTATTCGTAGATATTTTATTCTTTTTGATGCAATTACAAATGGGATTGTTTTCTTAATTTCTTTATGTGATAGTTTCTTATCGGCATATAAAAATTCAACTGATTTCCAAATATTAATTTTGTATTCTGCTACTTAACTGAATTCATTGATTAGTTCTCATGGTTTTTTGGTGGATTCTTTAGGGTCCTCTATGTATGACACCATGTCATCTGCAAATAATGACAGTTTTTTCTTTGCCATTTCGAATGCCTTTTATTTATTTATTTTTCATCTTATTGTTGTGGCTAGGACTTCCAGTACCTTGTTGAATAAAAGTGGTGAAAGAGGATATTCTCTTCTTGTTCCTAATTTTAAAGGAAACACTTTAAACTTTGTACTGATGAGTATGATGTTAGCTTTGGGTTTGTCACATATGACCTTTATTAGGTATATTCTGCCTACTCCAACTAGGCTGAGAAGTTTCTTTTTTTAATCATAAAAGGGTGTTGGATTTTGTCAAATGTTTTTCTGCATCTATTGATGTGATCATATGACATTTATCCTTCCTTTTGTTTCATGTATCATGTTAATTCATTTGTGGGTATTGATCCAGTCTTACATTCCAGGAATAAATCTCACTTGATAATGGTGTGTGACTTTTTTTAATGTATAGCCAAATTTGGTTTGCTAATATTTTGTTGAGCATGTGTGCATCTGTGTTCATCAGGAATATTGTTAGAAAGATTTTTGTAGTGTTTTATCTCTTTTTTTAATGCATATGATGCTAGTCTTGTATTAAGCTTGGGAGTCTACCTACTACTTCAATGTTTTGGAACAGTCTTTGAGAAGAATAGGTATTGATTTTTCTGAATGTCTTTGAGAAGAATAGCTATTGATTTTTCTGAATGTTTGGTAAAATTCACCTTGATGTCATTTGGTCCAGGGCTTTTGTTTGTTGGGAGTTTTCTTTTTTAATTACTTACTTGATTTTGTTAAGAGTTATCAGTCTTTTCAGATTTTTTTTGTCCTGATTCAACTTGGAAAGATTGTATGTTTCTAGAAATTAATCCATTTTTCCAGGTTCTCCAATTCATTGGCATATAATTGTTTGTAGTCTTTCCTCATATTTTTTGTACTTGTTTTTTAAAAAATATTTTATTTATTTATTTTTTAGAACAAGAGTAAGGGAGAGAGAAAGAGAGGGAGAGAAACATCAGTGTGTGGTTGCCTCTTGCCTGCTCCCAACTGTGGACCTGGCCCACAACCCAGGCATGTGCCCTGACTGGGAATCGAACCAGTGACCCTTTGGTTTGCAGGCCAACAATAAATCCACTAAGCCACACCAGCCAGAGCACTATTTTTTTTTTATATTTCTGTGGTGTCAGTTGTCACTTCTCATTATTTATGATTTTATGTACTTGGGCCCTTTTTCTTTCTTGATGAGTCTGGTTAAAGGTTTATCAATTTTGTTTACCTTTTCAAAGAGCCAACTTTTGGTTTCATTAATTATTTTTACTTATTTTTTTAGAGTCTGTTTTGTTCATTTTTTCTGATTTTATTATTTCCTTCTTTCTACTCACTTTGGGCTTTGTTGGTTCTTCTTTTTTGTAGTTCTTTAAGTGTATATTTAAGATTTCTCTTGTTTCTTGAGATAGGCCTGCAACGCTATAATTTTCTCTTTTATAACTTGTTTGGATATGTCCCATAGATTTGGAGTCATTGCGCTTTCACTTTTATTTGATTTCTCCCTTAATCTCATTGTTTACCTATTCATTGTTCAGTAGCATGTTATTTAGCCTCCTTTGTTTTGTGTGTTTCTCTGCTTTCTCCTTGTGATTGATATCTGGTTTCCTACTATCGTGGTCTGATGCTTGATATGATTTCAGTCTTAAATTTATTGAGGCTTGTTTTATGGCCTAATATATGTGGTCTTACCTGGAAAATCTTCTCTGTGCACTTGAAAAGAATGTATATCCTACTGCTTTAGGGTGAAGTGTCATAAAAATGTCAATTATGTGCATTTCTTCTACGGTGTCGATAACACCTTGTTTCCTTGTTGATTTTCTGTCTGGATCATCCATCCATTAATGTCAATGGTGTGTTAAAGTCTCCTACTGTGACTTTTTATTACTGCCTGTCTCTCCCTTTATGTCTGTCAATTTTTGCTTTTTATATCTAGGAGCTCCTACGTTGGGTGTGTAGGTGTTTACGAGAGTTATATCCACTTCTTGGATTGATCCCTTTATCATTACGAAATGCCCTGCTTTGTCTCATGTTACAGCCCTCTTTGAAAGTCTATTTCATCTCACAAGTATTGCTACTCCAGCTTTTTTTCCCCCATTTTCGTTTGTATAGATTATCTTTTTCCATCCTTTTACTTTCAATTTCTGTGTTTCGTTTGATCTTAAGTGGATCTCTTGAAGGCAGTGTAAGTATGGGTCTTGGCTTTTATCCGTTCATCCACCTATATCTTTTGATTGGGGCATTTAGTTCACTTGACATTTAAGTTGATTGTTGATGGGTATATAGTTATAGCCATTTTACATACTATTTTTCTGATTACTTTTGTAGTTCTTCTCTGTCCCTTTCTTATTCTCTTCCTGTCTTCTCTTGGATGCTGTTGATTTTCTAAAGTGTTGTGTTTGGATTCCTTTCTCTTTATTTCTTATAAATCTCTTTTAGATTTTTGTTTTGTAATTCGTATATACCAAGCTATGTTTATAGCAGTCTATTTTAAGTTGATGTCACTTAAAATACATTCTTTAATCAGTACATTTTTTATCATTCGCTTTCTGTTTGTTTTTGCCTTTATATTTTATTTCTTGTGTGTGTGTGTGTTCATGTGTGTATCTTAATTTATTATTTTAATTACACATGATCTTCCTACCTTTGCCTTTTAACATTTGTATTAGCTTTATAGTAGGTTGATCCACTGGTTTTACTACTGATTTGCCGTTGTCAATGATTTTTTTCTAACCTCAGTTTTCTTATTCATATTTATATTTTATTTTCTACTTAAAGAATCCTCTTTAATAATTCTTATAATACTGGATTAGTGGTGACAAACTCCTTTAGTTTTTTCTTATCTGGGAAACTCTTTATCTCTTTTTTGATTCTCAAAGATATCTTTGCTGGATAAAGTAGTCTTGGCTATAAGTCCTTGCTTTTCATCACTTTGAATATCTTGTGGTAATTAATCCCTTCTGGCCTACAAAATTTCTGTTGAAAAATCAGTTGACAGTCTTATCTGGGCTCCCTTGTACTTCACTAGCTGCTTTTCTTTTTCTGCTTTTAAGACTCTCTCCTTTGCCTTCAACCTTTGGCATTTTAATGATGGTGTTTCTTGATGTGATCTATTTGGGGCTTCTCTTGTTAGGGACTGTCTATACTTCCTGAACTTTTATGTCTATTTTCTTCACCAGGTAAGGGAAGTTTCCCATCATTTTTTAAACAGGTTTTTAATTCTTTCTCTAACTCTTGCCCTTCTTCTGGTGCCCCTATGATGCAGCTATTTGTATGCTTGAAGTTTTCCCAGCGGTCCCTTAAACTATTCTTATTTTTTAAAATTCTTTTCTCTTTTTGCTGTTGCACTCAGGTGTTTTCTGCTACTATGTCTTACAGATTACTGGTTTGATCCTCTGCTTTATCTGATCTGATATTGATTCCCTGTAGAGTATTCTTCATTTTATTCTTCATTTCTGACTGGTTCTTTTTTATGGGTTCTATCTCTTTTTTGAAGTTCTTACTGAGTTCATCTATTCTTCCCCTAAATTTATTGAGCATCCCAATAAACTGTGTTTTGAATTCTGTATTTGGTAGATTGCTTATCTCTATTTCCTTTAGTTCTTTTTCTGAAGTTTTTCAGATTCTATCATTTGGGATATTTTTGTCTCCTCATTTTTGCTTACCCTGTTTGCTTCTATGTATGAGGTAGCTCTCCTATATCTCCCAGTCTTAGCAAAGTGGCCTTATGTAGTAGGTGTCCTGTGGGGCCCAGTGGCACGGCCCCCCTGTTCACCTGAGCCAGGTGCTCCAGGAGTGTCTCTTGTGGGGGTTGTGTGTGCCTCCCTGTGGTAGTTGAGCCTTAATTGTTATTGGCCCATCAGTGAGTGTGACTGACCCTCAGCACTGACTGGCTGTGAGAGCTTACCTTGAATAAAGCAGATGCTGGTTTACAGGGCTGACCCCATGTAGTGGGAGCCACTTTAGCAGGATTCATGTCAGCCAAATTCACCCTTCGGGCTTGTCATCTGTACAGCTGGTTGGGTAGTGCTCTGATGTGGTCTGAATCCAGCCCCCATGCATTTTGGTTCTGGAGCCTCTTGGAAGGGGCTCCTGTGTAGGCCAAGGTCAGTCACCACTTGTGCCTAGCCTGGTCCAGCCTGGTGGAAGCTACAGAGTGATCTGCCATTGTTTGCCACTTGTGCTGGTGTTGCTGGCACTTGGGAGAGTCTGTTGCTGTGAACTAAGGCAGGTTGCCACTAGTGTCAGGCTTGGGACCATCATGTGAGCTGAGGCCAGCTACTGCTTGTTTGGGGGGTTCTGGCCCTTTGGGAGATTTTAGGGAAGTCTATAGTGTAAGCCAAGGCAGGCTGCTTGTGTGAAATAGCCCCTGGAAGGAGCTTGGCATGTCACATGAGTTGAGAGGGGCAGGGTCTCTGGGAATGACCAGGTCAGGGAGAGTGGTGTTAGCCAGGTTAATGGAGAGCACAGATCTGGTGCCCGCACTTGCTGAGCTGGTTGGGTGGGAGGAGTGCTCAACAAAAGAACAGTGGTGCTTGCTAGCACTTCCATCCCTGGAGAGAGGTGCCATGACGTAAGCCCCTCCAGCTGTTGCCCTAAAACTAGTCAATTTAGTTCCTATCCTTATGTCCCTGGCTCTTTTTAAGCTCTTGCCCCTGTCCTGGAGCCCAGAATAAGTGAGTTTGTGAGTCAGCAAGTCCATGCACAGGGCCCTCAATAGGACACACCATCCTCCAGGGGCCCTTCATCTCACTTGGATGCAATCCCACTGGTCTTCATAGTCAGATATTATGGGGACACCTCTTCTTGGCACTGGTGCTCCAGACTGGGTAGCCCAATGGGGAACTGGGACCCCCTGCTCCCCTCAGAAGGGACCTCCGCAATTGAGATATCCCTATTAATTCTTCATTACCACACCATGGTTGTAGGACCTTCCCATTCCACATCCCCATTGCACCTACCAGTCTTGTTGTGGCTTCTGCTTTGTATCTTTAGTTATAAGCCTTGTGTTTAGCTAGACTTCAGGTGGAGCTCTTTGATGGTGGTTCTATAATTTAGTTGTAATTTGGCTATAGTCATGGGAGTCGGCTTGCACAGCAGTTACCTACTCTGCCAGGAGTCATAGGAATTCTATTCCATTGTAATTTAATAAGAAAAAAATCCCTAGTACTTAATCATCCAAATTGACTATTACAATGACATTATCTTGAAGGCTAAGAATCAAATCAAGGTTGGGATACAAAGTACTGCTTTTTAATCATATCCTTGATGATTCAAATAATAAAAAACCAAATCCCATTAGCCAACAAAGGGTTGAGGCTTACTTTTAAAAGAAGCAGGGTCAAAATTGTTTTAAAAGGCCACTTTACCCTTGAGAGTCAATATACCAGGTTAATTATTAGTGTTTCATGCCAATTGAAAAAAAGGCCTCGAAACATGTCCACAGCTGAATGGAGTTCAAAGATAAAGCTAGGCTAGTACAGGTAGATTTGGGCTTTTTTTTAGATGCTGCATGCTTCCTTGGCAGTGACAATGATTTTGTGCACCTTTTGGCCACATAATGGACTAGTCACAGGATGATTGCTGAACTGTTTAGAACCTATGTTTCTCTGGCATTATCCAGACCACAGAAACCCAGAGTGAAAAATCGTCCTCTCTCTGGGCTCGATCCCTAAATCTTAGTTACTGCCCAGATTCTTTTCATAGATACCCATCTGTGGCTCTTTCATTCATAAATTTGTCCATGGCCTTGGGAAGACTTCTTTATTTTTCAAATGGGGAGATGGAGTGATTGCACATTTATTAGACTCTAGGAAAGGCAGCATTTTTATATTGGAGATCACAGAGGTGAGTAGGGAAATGGATGCACAAACAATTAGCCAGCTGTCATGCCACGGCAAAGTCATGAAGTTGTTATGGGGAACACAGGAAGGGGAAGTACTCTCTATTCTGGGAGATTGCAAAAAGGAATAGGGAGTGACTTCACTGAGTAGGTGACCTTTGAGTAAGACCTTAAGGGATAAAACTTTAGCCAAGTGGAGATGTAAGGAAGGTGAGTCCCAAACAAAGAAAATAAGAAGAAGAAAGTTACATAAGCACAATATATGTTGTGCTAAGGGAACTATGAAGTGAATGACGGGATTAGAAACCAGGAGCAAGTCAAGTATGGGAACGATATAGCTGGTGCTGAGCCTGGAGATGAAGGCTGGGGACAGAGTCAGGCCGTGGAATTTAGACTTTATCCTATGGGCAGCAGAGGATCCCGAGAGATTTTCCATTTAGGATTGGCATGGCCCAATCAAAGTCTGATTGACAGGGTGAGGGAAGGACTGAGGAGATCAAAGCCAAACAGGGAGATACCACATAGGCTGAAGCAAAGGTTCAGGAGAGTAAAGCAGGGAACCTGAAAGATGGATAGAGAGGTAGGACCACGTGGAAGATAACACAGAAATGACATGATGAGTCCTAGTGAATGAAGATATCACACACTCAGCATCTGTCACAGCATGTGCTCTCATTCTGTGTGTAAAAAGAAGCTTCAGAGTAGCATAGCTGAGACTTAGCTGCCCAGTATCCTGGGGAGAAAGAGTTCAGGTGCCACAGACAAGAGATGGAGCCAGGGTTTGCCCTTTAGGCTTCCATGCACTCGATAAACGTTAGTTATTACAACACTTACATTTACCCCCATGCCTGCATCTTTACCCACCACTATCATCAGTAACTGGGAAATCCAGTGAGAGAAAGAAAATAAGATATAAAGGGCAGATTTCATATCTTTGCTTCATGCAGTGTTTGTTTAATTAAAAAGAAAAGTGAATGGCATTCATTCTGTAACAAAATATAACACTGAAGACCTGGCAATACCAGGTCTTGAGTTTTTCTGGGAATTGCAGAGAAGGGCAGGAGAATGCATACTATAAATAACCAATCACCCACCATGCCATGAAAAAGTCAGGGCCGAATTGCCGTGGCAACACAGGAGGGGGGCAAAGTGAGGAAGACCTCTGCCCCAAGGCTGTCAGGAATGCTACATTTCACCTGGCCTCATACAAGTCTTTGCCCAGAAACAGAAGAAGATGGCCACGGTAGGGTTCCTTTACTTCTTTTGGGCAAAGAGAGAATAACCCTGTCTGCTAGGGGCTGACTGGCAGTCACATAGTCCTGCCATTCTCCACGCTCACTCATAAAGAACAGGAATGAGTCAGGCCGTGCCCGGGGCCAGGGTAGAGGTTAGTTTTCAGGAATCCTACAATCTACTCATTTTTTAAAAAAGGAAGGAAAAAGCTTTTCTTTGTTTTCTAAACCTAACGTGGAGCATTGTCATACCTTCCTGCCCAGGGTGTTCTTGATGGCAGGAGCTGGTAGTATAAGTGCTAAGATGATGTTTCCTTTGCTTTGAGAGATGAACATACTGGTGGTTTAGTTCTGCCCTCAAAACTCTTGTGAAGAAACAGGGTCCTAATGTCCACATCCTCCACTTCACCTTCCCACTGTGCTATTCCAGACAGACCCTGCCTGCTCACTGCAGGAGCTTGAGGGGGATACCATGCTATTCCCTAATGGACTGGGTGCTTTGTTTTTCTGCCAGTGGTTCTCAAACGTTTCCTTGCTCCAGAGTCACCTGCAGGGCTTGTGAACCTTTGCTGAATGGCTCACCCTCAGACTCTGTGGCTCAGCAGGTCTGGGTTGGGGCACGATGACTTGCATTGCTGACTAGTTCCTGGGAGATCCCAACGGTGCTGGTCAGGGGACTGCACTTTGAAAACTGTCGCCCCAAGAGTCCTTCCAATCTCAGTTCATCTGTGATCATTTTTTTTCCTACTCTCTAGCCTCCTCATGATTCTAAGTCATTGTTATAAAATCCAAGATTGGGATCTAGTTTTTGTTTTGTTACTACATGGAATAGTCTTTTCCTCTTTCTGGACCTAGTTTCCTCTTCATTAAAATAAGATGGTTGGAGGAAGTGACCACTAAAGGTTTTCAACCCTAGCAGCTAATTAAAGAAAGCTAACAGACTAGGTTTGTGGGGGGTAACCGGAAGGCATAATTAATATTTTGTAAAGCAACCGGCTATCCCAGCCCAATAAACTTGTATGTGAGGAGGTACATTTGTGTAGAACAGGTGGGTCTATAGTACCACTCCTGATTTTATCCTTTATATCATAGATCAGAAAACTTTTTCTGTGAAGGGCCAGATAGGCTTTGCATACTCTAAAGTCTCTGTCTCAAACACTCAACTGCGACATTATGGGGCAAAGGCCGCTATGGACAATACGTAAATGAATGGAGGGGACCATGTTCCAGGGAAAATTTATTCACAGAAATGGGTGACATCCAAATTTGGGCTCTGGATATCAGTTTGCCAACCGCTGGTTTAAACTATTTTTCAATTTATATAAATAATTTTACCTAAGTCCACCTTTTTGATTTAAAAGTCCTGAAACTGCAGCAGAAAGAAAAATAGTAAAATTATGCCATCTGGAGTAAATGTATCAATGTGTTGACTATTCAGTAATAAAATGTGTAATTTATATCATAAAACCTATAATTTTCTGAGACATAGGAAGAATAAATTAGCTTTGCATATGCTAGGAAAGTATATGTTCCTGCTCTTTAAAATTCAGGAGCAATTTAAATATTACAATATTTATTAATTGTTTATAGCTGCACTTTCATTATAAAACTGCAGAAAAGCACTTAGCTTCTATGGTGGAAGGGCGGGAGAACACATCTTTGGCATTTAAGTGGGGATTGTTCTCACCACTCCATCTGGGATAAAGGTCAAGTTCTGGGAATGACCCAGAGATCGATGGCGAGAAGGATTAGTTACCATCAGTTGGCTCCATTTTCTTGCCAAATTTAGATTCTAGTGCAGTTGTGCTCTGTGAGCTGAGGTTTTATAATGGCATTCTCATTGAATTAATGAAGCCACCTGTGACATTTTCATTATTAAAAATGATTTTCTTGACAGTTACCCTGTAATTCAAAGCCAAAGTGAACAGAGCCATTGCTCTGAACGTGTTAGAGACTACGAGGGGCCCGTTTGGCATTCTCACATGATTGATGAGATGGGATATTGCTTTATTTTACACTAACCTGGGGGCTATTCCCTTATTCTCATTCAACCTTTTAATCCACACATTGGGAGAAACCTGGCATTCTGATTGGGTCCCACTGCTTGTGGTACAGTAGCCATATCTGGGAGAGTCTGCTTCTGCGTTCCATCTTGCTCATGGACCTAGCCACATGGGTTCCCAAAACCTGGTCCTTCTGTACTTGGGGGAGTAAAACTGTGCCCCCTGTAGCTGAGGGGACCAAAAGGTGTCATTCATAGTTATTATTACTTTTCTTAGCTTCTGTTGGTTAAAGTAAACCTTTAGGGAGCCATTTTAGGCAATGGGTAAATGAGTGAAATGTATCAGTGAGTTAAAAATAATGGTATATCAGCTGTGAGCCAAAGACCTATTGGAAGATTCCTAGGAGCTGGGCACTTCTTTGTCCAGACTAGCTGAATTCTGACTCAATTTGTTGCTTCACTAGGGTCTTTTGCTCTCTTTCCCCAAACAGATGCACACATACATGTACATATAGGAATATATGCATATGTCTATGTATAATAACATTATGTTATTATGCATATATACAATACACACATAATATACAATTATGCATATATACACAACATAATAACATTATTATGCATAAATATGTTGTTATGTAAAATTTCCCAGGGCCAAGAGACCAAGAATGAGGCTGTCAACTCCAGCATCACATTATGAGTTTACTAAGGGCATGTACATATGAAGTTCATTCTGTTTGGTGACAAGATGACATGGGTATCAGTCGCACCACTACAGTAGGTGCAAAGGCGTTACATAGGACAGAGCAGGATGGGTAGGGTACTGGGGTATGACCCACCCCAGGTGAGGGGGAAATACCGTTCAAACTTGCCCAGTGAGGCAAGGTGCTGTAGGTGAGGCAAGGGTGAGGCAAGAGGCTGTAGCCGGCACCAGCAAAGAGCAGCACACTGCGGGGGCAGTGGGGTGGGGGCAATGAGGCAGGCACTGCAGCCTCCAGGGTAAGGGATCTGTACTCTGCCCCCAGTCTAGGTGGCAGAGCTGGCGTTGTCAGGCAGCTGTCACATCACGGAGCGGCCTTCCCTCCACGTGTGTACGAATCTTTCATCCCTTGATATTTTGGAACACTATGATTTCTTGTCATTAATTTTATTTTCATTAAATTTATTGCAGTGACAATTATTGAGAACATTACATAAATTTCAGGTGTAAAACTTTATAACATGACGTCTGTAAGCTCTATTGGGCGCTCACCACCTGAGGTCTAGTCCCCTGCCGTCACCCTGCATTACACCCCCTTTACCTCTGTGTCCTCTCCCCATTCCCTCCCACCCCCTCTGGTAACCACCATTCTGGTGTCTGTGCCTGTGAAGCTGGTTTGTTCCTGTGTTGCTTTTTCTTTTATATCCCATATATCACTGAAATCATACGGTTCTTGTTCTTTTCCCTCTGACTTAATTTCACTTAGCACGATACTCAGATCCCTCCATGTTGCAAATGGCAATATTTCATCTTCCTCGTGGCTGAGTAGGAAGCCACATCCACATCCTCTCCACATGCTCTCCACACGTATGTCTTGTTTTATTGATAACAGCCTTTCTGAGGTGGTATCATTTTAGTGTGCTTTTGATTTGCATATCCCTTGTAAGTAGTGAGGTTGAGCATCTTTTCATGTATATGTTGCTATCCATATGTCCTCCTTGGAAAATTGTCTGTTCAGGACCTCTGTCCATTTTTTATTTTTTCCTTCTTAAATTAAATTTATTGAGGTGACATGGGTTAATAAAAAATATATAAAGAACTCATGTACAACAACTAAATAAAACAATCCAGTTAAGTGGATTGTTTTATTTTGTAGTTGAGGTGTATGAGTTCTTTATATATTTTGCATATTAGCTACTTACCCAAATTATTGTGTGCAAGTGTCTTCTCTCATTTGGTTGGCTGCTTTTCTGTTTTGTCAATTGTTTCTCTTGCTGTGCAAAAGCTTTTTAGTTTGAGTCTCATTCATTAGCTTTTGATTTTACTTCCTTTGGTTTTGGGGTCTAGTTAGCGAAAACCCCTCTGAGACCAGGGTCTATAAGTTTAGTGTTATCTTTTTTCTAGGTGCTGATATTTTATTGTTTCAGGTCTTATGTCCAAGTATTTACTCCATTTTTTAAATTTTTGTGTATGCTGTTAGATAGCAGTCTGTTTTCATTCTTTTGCATGTGGTTTTCCAGCTTTCTAAACCCCATTTATTGAAGAGACTTACTCCATTGTAAGTTTTTGGCTCCTTCATCTAGAATTATTTGTCCATATATGTTGGTTTTATTTCTAGGCTCTCCATTCTGTTACATTGGTCTGTGTGTAGCTTTGTAGTATGGTTTGCAGTCAGGGAATGGGATACCTCCAGCTTTGTTCTTTTTTCTCATGATTGCTCTGGCTCTTTGGGGTCTTTTGAGGTTCCACATAAACTTGAGGATTTTTGTTCTGTTTCTGTGAAAAATGTCATTGGAATTTTGATGGGGATTGCATTAAGTCTGTGTATTGCATAGGTGTCAAACACAAGGCCCGCAGGCTGAATGCTGCCCTCCACTTTGTTTTATCCGGCCCGGCACCTTGTTTCTACCCAGTGGCAGCACCGAGCTCCTTGCCCCTAGTTAAGGAGTAGTTACATTTATGTAGTCCTGAAATTACATTCGGCCCTTTTGAGGGCAACCGCAAGGCTGATGTGGCCCCCAGTGAAAGTGAGTTTGACACCCCTGGTGTATTGCTATAAGTGATATGACCATTTTACCGATATTATTTCTTCCAATCTATGCATATGGAATACCTTTCCGTTTCTTTGTGTCTTCATCAATTTCTTTCAACAATGTCTTGTAGTTTTCAGTGTACCAGCTCATAACCTCCTTTGTTAAGCTTATTTCTAGGTATTTTATACTTTGTTATAATTGTAAATGGGTTTTGTTTTTTATTTCTGTTTTGGATAGCTTTTGTTTTTATGCAGCAACACAACAGATGTTTGTAGATTAATCCGTAGCCTGCAACATTACTGTATTTGTTCATGGATTCTAATAGTTTTTTCATGTAGTCTTTGGAGTTTTATATATAGAATCACATATTCTGCAAAAAGTGACAGTTTTCTGTCTTCATTCCCAGTGGGAATGCCTTTTATTTCTCTTGTCTGGTTGCTCTGACCAGGACTTCCTGTACTATCCTGAGTAACAGCGGTGAGAGTGGGCATCTATGCATCTCTGTTCATTGGAGAGATTGGCCTCTAATTTTCTTTTTCGATGTGGTCCTTGCCTGGTGTTGGTACCAGGGTGATGTTGGCTTCATGCAATAAATTAGGAAGTATTTCCTGCTCTTCGGTGTTTTAGAAGAATTTGAGAAAAATAGGTATTAATTGTTCTTTGAATATTTGGCAGAATTCACCAATGACATCAGGCCCTGGACTTTTAGGGGGGATGTTGGGGGAGGGGGTTGTTTACTATTTCAATTTCCTTACAAGTGATTGGTCTATTCAGGTTTTCCAGTACTTAATGGTTCCGACTAGGGAGATTATATATTTCTAAACGTGTGTCCATTTCTTCTGAGCTATTGAACTTGGTGTCATACAGGCTTTCCTAGTGTTCTTGTGTAACCCTTTGTGTTTCTGTGGCGTCCGCTGTACCTCACCCTCTTTGATGGCTGATTTTGTTTGAGTTTTTTCTCCTCTTTCCTTAGAGAGTATCCACATATTTGTGGGTTTTCTAGCTCTCTTCTTCCTGTTTCATACCGTTGTGGTCAGAAAACATGCTCTGTATAATTTCAGCCATCTTACATTTATTGAAATTAGTTTTGTGCACCAATATATAAAGTCTGTCCTCGAGAATGTTCAGGGTGCACTTAAGAAGGATGTGTATTCTCTTGTTTTGGTTGGAAAGTTCCAAAAGTATCAATTAAGTCAATTTGGTCTTATGTGTCATTTAAGATCAATATTTCCTTGATGACTATCTCTTTGGGTAAAGTACCCATTGCTGTCAATGCGATATTCAGGTCATCTACCATATTGTTTTTGTCACTTTCTCCCTTTAGATCTGTTAGTAATTTCTTTACATATTGTGGTGCTCCCAAGTTGGATGTCTTCTTGATAAACTGTTACCTTTATCATTATAAACTGTCCATCTTTGTCTCTTGTTACTTTCATATTTTGAAATCTATTTTATCTAAGTATTGCCACATCCACTTTTCTCTGGAGGCCATTTGGGTGAAGTATCATCCTTTGCCCCTTTATTTTGTTCAACCAATGTTTGTCTTTGGGGCTGAGATGAGTCTCCTGTGGGTAACATGTAGGTGGGTCTTGTTTTTTAATCCATCTCGCTGCTCTGTGTCTTTTGATTGATGAGTTTAGTTCATTTACAGTTAGGATGATTGTTGATATATGAGGAATTACTACAGCCATTTTATCTTTTTTTTTTTTCTGGTGCATCTGTATCTCCATTTTTTCCCCATGTGATTCTGTGTTCTGTGGCACTTTGGTGGTTTTTATGTCATTTTTTCCCTACATTTTCTTTTTGTGTTGTGTGTCTTAGTTCTGGATTTTGTGCTGTGGCTACCATTATGTTTGTGTAAAATGTCTCACACGTACAACAGTCCTTTTGCTTCTCATTGCTGTTTTTATTCACCTGTGCTGGTTCAGTCCTTCTGTCCCTTTTATAATTTTGTCACAAATTACCTCTTTTTATGGTATGCATTCATTACCAAATTGCTGTATTATGGTATATTTCATGCTCTTTCCCTCTTTAACCTTTACGTTACCATTAAGTGTTTAATAATTTATTTTGAAGTAAATTTGTATTCTGCTTCTGTACTTCTGCAATTCCTAAATCTGATCTGCTTATTTATAATGCTCTCTAATGCACTTCCCATGTCATTTATTGAGTTCTTCAGGTTCAGTATTTGCTTGTTTCTTATAATTATAATCTCCTTAATAAAGTACTCCTTTTGGTCATTAATTTTATTCCTGAGTTAGTAAACTGTTTGTTAGTAAAGTATTTGTTAATCATCTCACTCAACGTTTTCTATACTTTTGTCTTTTGGCTCCTGGTCAGAGAGCAGCTTTAAAAGTATCTTGTAATGGAGTTCTTGCGGTTGCAAGTTCTTTCACCTTTTGTTCATCTGGGAAAGCCTTTATTTCTCCTTCATATTTAAAAGATAACTTTGCTGGATATATTATTCTTGGCTGGTGATTCTTCTTTTTCAATATTCTGAATATTTCCTTTCACTCTCTCATGTCTTATAATTTTTCTATTGAGAAATATGAATATAATTAATGTGGTTTCTTATGTGCATTACAGTCTTTTTTCACTGGCTGCCTTAAGAATTCTTTGTAATTAGTTTTTTATCGTTTGGTAACATGTGTCTGAGAGAAGGTCTCTTTGAAGTGATACAATCAGGTGTTCTGTTAGCTTCCTCCATTCTGTAGTCTAGTTATTTCCTTAGGCTTGGGAAGTTCCCACAGATTATCTGTTGGAGTAGGCTCTCTGTTCCCATCTCCATCTCTTCTCTCTGGTATACCTATTATCCTTAGGTTGCTCTTATAATGTAGTCACACAGTTCTCGTAGAGTTTTTTCACATTTTTTAACTCTTAGTTCACTCTCTTTTTCCTCCTGCGTCATTTCTAGTTTTCTATCTTCAAGTTCACTAATTCCTAAATCTGATCTGCTTATTTATAATGCTCTCTAATGCATTTCCCATGTCATTTATTGAATTCTTCAGGTCCAGTATTTGTTTGTTTCTTATAATTATAATCTCCTTAATAAAATACTCCTTTTGATCATTAATTTTATTCCTGAGTTAGTAAACTGCCTTTCTAAGTTTTCTTATATATCATTGAATTTCTTTGTGCCTGCCATCTTGAGTTCTGTTATTTTAATCATGGTAGTTCACGACCGAATTTTGTTTCTGTGATCCCATGTACTGCTGGTTGTTTGTGGTATTTGGTGGATTGTTTCACTGTCAGTGCATCTGAGATAATACTCTTTTCTTGTGTAGATGCTAGTTTGCACAACAATTCAGCAGTTTGGTACGGAGGGTGATTTATTTGTTTTTCAGTAGGCGGTATCATAGCACACATGTTTGTTTTCTCTTACCTGCTCTCTTTGTGCTCCTTGGATCACAGTGTAGCTGCATTGCTCTAACTAAGAAAAGTGCTTCGTATTCACCCTGATGGTTGCTGTGCTGTGTGTGATCAGCTCACCTTGGTTATGGAGCGCCACCATTGTGGTTGGGGAATTGGCAGGTGATGGAGAACTGGTTTTGCCAGCTCCCAGAGCTGCCTCCTTGTTCAGCTATGTTTTTGGCTTTACTGGGCTCTGCCAAGGCCTTTGGGGAAGAAGGTTCATGATCTAGTGGCTCTACCGTATTCAAGTTTTGGCTTTTGGCTCCACTGTTCTGTTTTCTCTGTTTAAAGCTTCCCGGCCACCTGTACCCTGTTCTGCCATGGTGGAAAGGGGAAGGGAGATGCATTTTCTGGGACAGAAACTGCTTTTGCCTCTTGTTACTGTCCAGGCCATGGTATAAGGCCTGCAGCCCGACCCCTTTCCTGCTGCCACACTCACTGGCACCCTGGTGGACACCCAATGGTGGCCACCATCCCTGTCCTCCCCCCATCCATTCCAATACACCTACTTTCAGATGCCCTGATGCATGAATCTTTCAGGTGTGTGTGTGATATGAGCAGGGAATCCTTTGTGCAGTTAAGTTGTCTGAATTGTAAATTTAAGGGGAGAAAAAATGGAGTCTCTTACTCTGCTATGACGTGGATCTCAATCCCTATTTCTTCTAATTTCTTATAGTATTAAAGCCAGTGCAAGCAATCTGAGAGAAAGTGTTTTTAACCTGGCAACATACAGGGTCTGGCACAAATGATGCCCTTCTTTTATTACAAAGCCATAAGCATGTAATTCTATAACATAACAATATCACACTCAAACACAGTATATGACCTTTTAGGTGAAATGTTCAAATTAAAGCCTTTTATTGCACCCATATTGTTACCCTACCAACCACACTCAAGCAGGCATTACTTCTGCTGGACCCTGTATACGTAGCTAGTGTATCTCCTTTTCATTCTTCAAAAAAAATGTAAAGCATTTAAAAATTTCCACTTTACTTGACAGTAAGCTTATATCAGCAAGTCCTGTCTTATTCAACACTGTTGTTCCTGACGTAGAGGATAACCCTGAGGGAAGGCCCATCGAGTTTGCAGGTGTCACTAAGCTATGAAGAAGGGCAAAGTAGGGCGAGTGACAGAAACAGCATTTAGAGATCGCTGTCACATGCAGGAGAGAGGAAGTGGCTCTAACAAAGTAAAATACCAAGATTTACACTTTCTACCCCCAACAGCAAACTGCATAAGATGGAATAGGGCTTCATGGGGGTTTAGTCTTCATTAAGCTCCATATAAGTCAACACGACAACGTAACTGAAGGAAATGAGAAAGTAAATATCGAAACCAGGCTGCACCGAAGGAAGAACCGTACTGACACAAGGCGACCGCGAGTCCCGTTTCACCCTGTGTTGGTCAGACCATTACTGAAGAATCCATTTAGTTCTCTAACTGAGCTACTTTTTTGAGAAATAAAGATGTAAAGTTCCACTCCACATAACGCTCAGGGTTAAGCATAATAATCCATAGAAATAACAGAACATATGGCACAAAATAAGTGTTGAAATTATGGTAGATTACTAGTATTGGAAATACTCAAAATTGTTGAAGAAGAAGACAACTAACAGGATTCAAAACTATGGGGACTGGTCAAAACATTGGAGATGTTTAATCCAGAGAGGCGATGATTCAGTGAAGACATAAATGCCTTATTCTAAGAACAGAAGAGTTGAAATGTGACAGCTGGGCTTGGGAGTTCTATGATTACCAAGGGTGAGAACAAGGATCAATTATTAGAGGCAACAAGAAGTCCGACTTTTATCATTCAGACATGTGCAGAAGTGTATACTCTGAACGACTTTCATTACAGTGAGTTCCTCAGGGATGGACAGGGTCAAGCACAGGCTTGGTAGCGTTTGGATATGGTTGCTCTCGGGAGGATTAAAGTGTAGGTCAAGAGGTTTGGTTGCATGGCCTTCAAGGTACCCTTGGCCCGGAGATGCTTTGGTTTGTATACACCCAGCAAAGCAGTTACAGTGTAAATGGTGACCAGAGGCCTCTCCTTACATTTGCAGCTTCTTCATTGTCTGAGGCGAAAAGATTCTGTGAACAACAGATGCAAGTGAGATATGCTGCAAAATGTTTAGTCTTAATATTTGAGTGCTGTTGACCTTCAGCTCTTCCTAAGTATTATAATAAAATACCTTTATAATTTCAGAGACGCTACTGCAGAAATTTTGCTATGCTTATAATCTGGGAAACTGTCTCAAGGTGGAAGGTGGCACCTGATTATAGCCCCTCATAACGAACCTAAAGACTGTTGTCTGAAATCAGCAAGACCTGGTGGTGCCGCTTAAGAGAATCACTACCTCTGTGACACTGAATAAGTCACTTAGCCTCTCTGGGCCTCAGCTGATTCTTCTGTAAAAGGCTATAATCAGACTTCCTCCCAGCATTGAGGCAGAGAATGCATTTGATGTTAGTACCATTATGAACTGGGAAAAGTACATACAGTAGCATGATTTTTCACTAAAATGAGTTCTTGATCATATGTGCATTTTTATCTGTTTAGCTTAGTTATAACTTTACTTAGAAATATGATTCCTAAGGAACAGTTGGAAAAAAAAGAGTGTCAAAGAATATATTGACTTTTTTTTATACTTAGAAATATCTCCATTTCCCCTTGGGCTGCTTGGCAGGCAGGGTCAGGCACAGACAGGGTGCGTGTAAGGGAGAGAGTGCATGCGCATCTGTTTGGCAAAAACACGAAGTGGCCAGGGCTGTACTTCGACTCTACGACGTATTTCCTATGTTCTCTCTAAAGTGCGAGGGGTAGGTCCCACGGTGCGGCTCTCGCATTGTCTCCCCCGTGATGAAACCTCCTTAACCTCGTTTCTACACAGGACGGGAAGATATTCTGCCGACGGACAGCCTGTGATTGCCAGAATCCAAGTGCTGACCTTTTCTGTTGCCCAGAGTGTGACACCAGGGTCACAAGCCAGTGTTTAGATCAAAATGGACACACGCTCTATCGGAGTGGGGACAACTGGACGCACAGCTGCCAGCAGTGCCGGTGTCTGGTAGGTCAGCTTCCTACACAGGGTGTTGGCCTTTTCCTTTGGAGGGGTTGCAAACTCAGGTGCCTGTGGAGTTTAGTTCTCTGCTCTTTGTAATTCTATGGAGCAGGTTCTGCCCCTCGTGCAGGGGCACATGCTCTGTCTGAAGACACTCAGATTCTACTATTTAAAACACTGTGCAACACAAAAAGAACATATTTGTGGGACATATTTGACTCAAGTGATGTTAGCTTTCAACTGCTACTTTTTTAGCAAATCCATACCAGGAAAAATCCCTGCATGATAGAAAGCTTCAAATCCTTGTCCAGGACTTGTAGTTGTTACAGAGCCAACTCTTTCATTCCTTGGGACGTAGCCTTAAAAGGTTTCAATGTGGGAGAAAATGCGACAGACTGTAATAGAAATGTCAGGGTTGAGTCATAAAACCCGGAATCCAGTCCTGGTTCTCCCCTGTGCTAGCTCTGTGTGATTCACTTGAGCACGTTTTAGCATTTCACCAATCAATCCTTTCAAACGTCATTGTACACAAATGCATTAGCAGTACCTATTTTATAAGGTTTTTATGGATATTAGATATATGTGTAGGGCAAATATAATACTTGGTAGATGGAAGGTATTACTGCACAATATTTACTATTGTTAACATTTCCTAGATTGAAAAAATGTGTTTCAGATGCGAAACCTTCACATAAAAAAATGAATGTTATCTTAGATTTTAACATAGAGATAATAGTAGTATAATCAGATTTGAGAGAGTCCAGAGGAAAAAAGCTTAATTTCTAGACCTTGTTCTTTCTCTTTTAAATTATACCACAAATAAAGATTTCTAAGGCTGTAAAAACTGTTAGGACACATTATCGTAGTAAATAATGATGTTGCATCTGTGAGAAGTCATATGTAGCTACTGGAGCCAAGTCATAACTAAGTTAACTTGTGATGGAAACTATTAGCTGTGTTCTATAGTTAAATTAATGATGCAGTCCATGGAGACTATATGAAAACAATATTCAGAGAAATTATACTTTACATTTCTATTGGATTTTCTAAAATTTCCTGTTGAATGTGCAGATAATACAATGCATCCTTCTTAACCATTCCTAATAGGGAAGAACATAAGTCAGATGAATCCAAACCATAGCTGTTATTTCAAACTTCCATCCAAGGAAAACCCAAAACAACTATAGAATTGGCTTCCAAATCAGTCTGGAAAGTTTTATTTCCTTTTCCAGAAGCCAATCACCAGGCATTCAGAAGAATTAGTATTAATTTTAGACATGAACTCTCTACAGAATTTCAAAAATGTATCCTCTTCCATCCCCAGCCAGTACGTCTACTCTTTCTTCAGAAAATTGAAGCAATGGAACACATAATTACTGGAGAATAATGCAGGTCATATCTGAGAAATATTCATTGAGTTTGCCTGTCCTAGACTCTGGGCAGACAACATAATGGTGAGCACCATAAACGTGGTCTGCCATGAAGCTGCCAAAGGCCATGGCCTGGTGAAGCTGACCAAATCATTAGACATGAGTTTGCATAAATTACGTAACGAGTCATGATTACAGAAGCAGCAGCTACAGAGAGAAACAGTTCTTTCTGGGCAGCTCAGCGGAGCCCCAGTGGCCAGATTCTGAGACATGTGGACACTCGATCCAAACTAGAATACAGGACGTCCACTAGCTACACAGCACATTCAAAACCATTATGAAATGGTTCTCCTGAACCTGCCCAACCTTAACTTTAAGTTGGATACTAGTAAGTCAGAGTATGGCATTGTTGAAATATTACAGAGCTCCAGGTTTCCCTTTGCCCTTAAAAGAAATGGATTTCTCTTTGTACACTAGCCAGTACCTTACCATCATTTGATTAGCATTTATTGACCAAAACTGTGCTAAGCATCAGGGAATGAAAGAAATAAGCTCCACACCTGAAAGCTCAAAACTTAATGTGTAATTGTATGAATAATTACAATTACTATGATAGAAAGATAATTATAGGCTGCCATTGACACAGCTATGGGACCTAACTCTTCCTGGGGCTGCAGTAGAGATGGTCATCAAAAGAACCTTGGAGGAGGTGATACCCATAACGCTGCCAAAGTAGGAGCATTCAGTGAGGGCAGTGATGAGATTGTCGCGCCTCTTTCCCCCTCTGGGACTTTAGCAACAGAACCGTGCGCACAAACAATGGCAAGGCTTTTGGCTTTCTCTCTGCAGGAAGGAGAGGTAGATTGCTGGCCCCTCACGTGCCCCCACTTGAGCTGTGAGTACACAGCCCTCTTGGAAGGGGAGTGTTGTCCCCGCTGTGTCAGTGACCCCTGCCTGGCTGATAACATCACCTTCGACATCAGGAAAACCTGCCTGGACAGCTCTGGTGTTTCAAGGCTTAGCGGCTCAGTGTGGACAATGGCTGGATCTCCCTGTACAACCTGCAAGTGCAAGGTAATTGGATGTCCTGAGGATGGCCGTGCCTGGAACAGGTGCCAGGGAACTCCAAGGGGGCCGGCTCCTGAGGTTTCTGAATGAACAAGTGCGAGGGGCCATGGTGGAAACAAGTGGCATTTACTTCTCGCAAGAGGTAGTACGTCTGAATGGCTCAGAGCCACACTGTGTCTAAAGACACATTCCAAATGAACAGGGGATAGAATAGTCTTCTCTCTTGCCTTTCAATTACAAAATTTTAACAATTGACACAAGGCTCAGCTATGGCTCATTTAAGCCATTTTGTCCTATGTATTATAAAGAACGAAAGGAAGAAAAAAGACTTTTCCTCCTGGAAAATGTTACAAGCTCTTTTATGAAACTGTCACAGGAAAAAGTGCTCTCTGAAGCTGTTTGCTTTGTTTAGTAATTACAGGGCTCAACGAAGGGACCTGACACTCTTGCTGCAGGATTTCATTGCGATTGGTTTTCTCCGTTTGGGGAGGCGTTCCCATGAGGCATCCTCACGAGTCTTTATGATTAAACACTGCTTCCTTCCTCCCTTCAAAGCTCATGAAGAGCTGCAACTGTAGCTGACGTGAAGCAAGGGTGAGGCAGTGCCTCGTCTCGGCCCAAACGTCTATTTCAGATTCTCATGATTAAGCCTATTAAAGATGCTAGCCTATTTGGTTTTATCAAGTCCTGCTTCAGCCTCAGGCATCAGTGGAAGGTTCCCAACTTGTCTTTTTATGCTCTTGTAAATGTGGACTTTTTTCTCTTTTCTGGAAAGTGTCATCTTAAGATGCAGCCCCAGTAGAAAAAGGATATCAAACTTCATATAGCAAAAGAGCCACGGTTCCACGGGTACCTGCAGCCCAGCAAACACAGTGACAGGAGATGTATTATTTCTACATAATAGGGTTTGAGATTTCTTTAGGAAGGGATAACGGTATATTTACATTAACACATGTAATTGGTTTTAATGAATTTCTGATCATTTATACTCCTAATATGTCCCGTTCCCTTCACAGTCACCAGAAGAGACTCTATATTTATTCCTAACATGTCAGCCTTTCTGGAACCCATTTTGGAGTATCCCTCAGGGTTTCGTGGTACTTTTGGTTAGTTTTATTATTGGCAAGTTATCTCTCAGGAAATCATTTAAAAGAATCTCTTTTGGAATAAGTGCAGTGGATAAGTGGTGTGAACAACTCGGAAAGCCAAGGAAAAAGCCCCAAGCGAAGTTTGAGCTCAGACAGGGGTATGAAACGGGGCTGCCAGCAGAACCTGGCAGGAGGGGCCCTGGAGGGTCTCCTGTGCTCTTTCTCCCTTCCTGCTATTTCTTTAGTCGTTTTACTAGAGCATTCATGGAGTTTGTCTCAAATGGTAGATGCTCACTTTGAATGTAAACGTAGACACTGCTAACATAGTTGTACCCTATGTCCTGATTGGCTAACACTTGTGTCTCGATGTGCAGAATGGAAGCGTCTGCTGTTCTGTGGACTTGGCGTGTCTTCATAATAACTGAAGTATTTAGAATGGACTCATCGTCGTGGGAGAAGAATGGACAAAATGACCATCCAACGTGATGAAGAATGGGAGTTGTTTTGTTTTTTCTTGTTTCTTTTCTTTACCACAGACAGTTACCAAAGTCCCCATCTAAGGACGGGGTTTGGGGGTTGCCTTTTGGACCTACCACTTCGCTCGTTCTTGCTAAGTAGTCTAGGTGGCCTACAGTGCAGTGCATTCAAGTCTATGGTTGTCAAAGCTGTTTCCCCGTGTTGTAAACCACGTTTCCCTAATCAGATCGTCTGCAAATACATTTAAATGATCCCACGGTAAAGGTTGATGTATTTTTTTGGTTAAGTTTGTGTACTAACATAATAGACACTCAGCTCCACTTATTTATTTTTTCTTAATCTTTGGATCAAATTCACCAAATAAAGTTGCCTGTTGTGATCTTGTCCCATCCACTGCATACTTAGTATTGAAACCCTTTTGAAATGTATTGGTGAACATACATATGTGGAGTCTAAGTGTATGATACTAATATTACAAACTATTAAACACACTTGGACGCCCAGCCATTCCGCTAAAATGAGCTGAAAGTAATTAGATGAAGAGAGGAGAAGCACCACAAACATAATTAAATGATTACATAATTATTTTAAAGAGAATTTCCTATGCCCTCTACCAGGCAAAGTGAAACAAAATCTTCAGCCACCATTCAGGAACAGCAATGCTTACATCTTTCCCGGCATTGAAAGAGAAAGTATCTTTGCACAAGTTTTATATAATATTTGACAACTTCCAAGGGACTTTCATACCTATTAATACAAGTTATCATTATAGCTCAGGAGAATGGTATTATTCCTACATTACACAAGAGTAAATGAATATGTCCTGGTCAACCGATTTTTTCAGACCTAGTTGACTGTTAGCATGCTGGGACTGGTAACCAGGTTGTCTAACGCCTACCCAGTGCTATTTTCCACTAAATCACACAACCTCTTTATGGCAGAAGACGACACTTGTAAGAAAAGCTGCTTAGGAAGCCGACGTAAGAATCAAGGCAGAGTGAGAAGACTATTGTTTTCCCTCTTAAATGTATAAGTTGGAATATAACTCAACAAGGATCCCCTGCTTAACACACAATACGCCTGGAAGATCTGCATGAAGGCATTGGAAGGGGGCATATTGGCACGGCCAGGGAGGCGGGACGAAGTGAAGGACCGAGAAGGTGCTGCCGGTGCTGTGGCTCCAGCGAGTGCAGGAGAGGAGTCGGGCTGCAGCCCTCACACTACAGCCAGGAGGGCACAGGGGCACAAGCAGGTTCCGTCTCGGAAAAGGCACCTGCCTTCCCACATCTCCACCATGGCAGGGGTGGCTGGTAAGCTGTAGACAAAACAGGAGAGCTGAAAGCCATAAAGGGAAGGGGCAGAGCCAAGATACCACAAACTTGCCTTCCAGTCCCCCACATGCCCTTGCAGAGGCCTGTAACACCAAAAACACAGCAGGAAAAGAAAGGAGCTTAGAGAGCTCCCCAAACCAGTTCTCCAGCGCCTGCCACATTGCCCCCCCCACAGTGATGGTGCCCCACGAAGGGGGCGAGCTGGTCTCAGCAGCGACACATGCCGCACCAGTGGGTACAGCATTTGCTGCGATGCAGGTAAGAGAAAACAAAAACTTGTACTGTAACAGCATCTACTGGAAAACGAAAGGAAATACCTTACCTATCACCCTGCTGAATTACTGAGAGTAAGAGAGATTTAAACAAGAAAAGAGAACACTACCTCAAATGTGCTGACAGAGAGACATCCATCAGATAATACCAGGAACAACCAAGATAACTGGGGAGCACAGGAAAAAAAAAAAGAAAAGTTTTGAGAAACCAAATTCAAAGTTGTGGAAAACTGATTTAAGTGGCAGCGTTCAAGATTGCAGTTATGAAGAAACTCAGTGATACACAAGAACCATAGAAAGGCAGGTCAGTGAGCTCAGGAACAAAAGGAGTGCATTGTCCAAAAGACTGAAACTATAAAAAAAGAAACAGATTCTGGCATTGCAGAATTCAGTAAATGAGATGAGGAATGCATTGGCAACAAAGCAGTACAAATGAAAAAGAGAATTAACAAACTCAAAGATAGAAACCTAGAATTGAACCATGAGGGAGAGGAGAGGGAACTAAGAGTAAAAAAAAATGAAAGGACTCCACAGGAACTCCATTAAAAAGAGCAACCTGGGGATAGTAGGTAAACCAGAAGGAAAAGACAGGGATAAGGGAATGGGGAACATGCTCAAAGAAAAATGGATGAGAACTTCCCAAGCCTAGGGGAAGCAGTAGTCTTAAGAAGAATGAAGGAATCTAACAGAATGCCTAATGATATCAATGCAAAAAGACCTCTATGACACATGCTATTCAAACTCAAAGATGAATGGCAAAGAATTCTCAAGGCAGCAATTGAAAAAAAAAACACACACACACAACTGTAACCTACTACAGAAACCCCATTAGATTGTCATTAGATTTCCCAGGAGAAAGTTTACAAGACAGGAAACAATGGAAGGAAATATACAAAATATTCAGAGAGGAACCATAAGCGAAGAATAATATGTATCCGGCAAAGTTATCCTTTAGATATGAAAGAGAAATAAATACTTTCCCAGACAAACTAAAGCAGAAAGAATTGGCTACCATGACACCCCCATGCCAAGAAATGTTGAAAGGAGCTCTTTTACCAGAAACAGAAAGACAACATTATACAAAACTTTGAGTAAGTTGATGAAGAGAAGACAGAAGCAGGAAACTGCACAGCTACGTCCGCAGAGGTTATTAAACACTTAGTTATAAAGTCTGAAGGGGAGACGGGGAATTATAAATAACTATAACTATTGCAATTTGCTAAGGAATGCACAAAATAAGGATATTTTGTGACAAAAATCATTTTAAAAAAAGATGTGAAAAGGGCCCAATGGGTATATGTGAATGAAGATAAGAGGCAATCAGAAGGAAAATGACTATTGTATGTTTGAGACATTTTCCTCAAACCTAATATTAACAGCAAAACAAAAATGAAGAGCTGAGATGCAAAACAGGATGAGAAGAAAAGAAGAAAAAAATCACTGCCAAACTAACATAGCAGACAGAACCACGAGGAGGAAAACCAGTGGAGATACACAGCAACCACAAGGCAAAAGGTAAATGGCTTTAGTCACTCCTTGTATGTCAGTCATCATCCTCAATGTAAGTGGACTGAACTCACCAGTCAGAAGGCACAGAGTAGCGGGATGAATTGAAAAACAAGGCCCGACCGTGTGTTGCCTGGAGGAAACTCATCTCAGCTCCAAGGAGAAACATTTGCTTGAAGATGATACTTCAAACAAGTGCCTCCAAAGAAAAGCAAGTGTAGCACTACTTACAGCAGACAAAACAGATTTCAAGATAAGAAAGGTAATATGGTGCAAAATGGGAGATTTTATAGAGATAATGGGCACAAATCAAGAAGATATAATACTTCATATATATGCACCCAACTTGAGAACATCGCAATATATAAAGCAATTGGTAACAGAGCTAAACGGAGAAATGGACAAAAATGAAACACTAGCAGGGGCCTGAATGCCTCATTCACAGCAATGGGTAGATCGTAGACAAAATGGACTTAACTGCTATTTTTAGAATTCCCATCTGAAATGACAGAGTACACATTCTTTAAAGTGCTTAGGGGACATTCTCAAGGATAGGCCATTTGTAGGGACACAAAACTAGTCTTAATAAATTAAAGAAGACTGAAATCATACCAAGTATACATTCTGGTCATAATGGTGTAACCCTGGAAATGAACTCTGAGAAGAATGCTGGGAAAACCACAAATACATGGAGATGAAACTACAAGCTCCTGAACAACAACTGGGTTGGAGAAGAAACAGAAGAGATCTGAAAATACAGAGACAAATGAAAATGAATATATGACATACCCCTATTTTGGGGATGCTGCAAAGCCGGTACTAAGAAGTTTGTAGCATTAAAGGCCTACCTCCATATATATAATGGAATGCTACTCGGCCATAGACAGTTTGCAACAACATGGGTTGAGAGCATTGTGCTAAGTGAAATAAGTCAGATGGAAAGGACAAGAACCATATGGTTTTACTCATGTGTAGGGTATGAAACAGGAAGCAGCAAACAGAACAAACAGACTCATAGACACAGACAACAGAAGGGGGATCCCCAGAGGGGACAGGGCTGGAAGGAGGATGAAGGTAGAAGAAGGGGTAAATATATGGAGATGGACAGACACTAGACTTTGGGTGGTGAACACACAATACAACACACAGAAGATGAATTGTACCCTTAAAACTTATATAATGTCATTAGCCAATGTCATACCAATATATATAATTTAAAAAAGGTTTTAAAGATCAGAGGTTGGCAGTGGGCATGAATAGATGGAGAACAGAGGAATTTCCAGGCTGTAAAAATACTTTATGTGATATTATAATGGTGGGTATATGTCATTAAACATGTGTCCAAACTCATAACAAAAACAATACCAAGAGCAAACTGTAATCAAAACTATGGACTTTGAATGATTATGATATGGAAGTAAACCAGACACGGACCAATGGAACAGAACTGAGAGCTCAGAAATAAACCCACACATATATGGGCAACTAATTTTTGACAAAGGAGCCAAAAACATACAATGGAGCAAGTAAAGTCTATTTAATAGAAGGTATTTAGAAAACTGTAACACTACATACAAAAGAATGAAAGTAGATTGCTGTTCAACGCCATATACAAAAAGTAACACGGAGTGGAGTAAACACTTGAATATAAGACCTAGAACAATAAAATACATAGAAGAATACAGGCACTAAACTTACGGACCATGGTCTCAGAAGTGTTTTGTTGTTTTTTTGTTTGTTTGTTTGTTTCTTTTTGGTGAAATAGACCCCAAAGGCAAGGGAAATAAAAGTTAAAAATTAACAAATGGGGCCCAATCAAACTAAAAAGCTTCTGCACAGCAAAAGAAACCATCAACAAAATAACAAGGCAGCTAGCCAAATAGGGAAAGATATTTGTACCCAATACTTGCAATAAGGGGCTAATATTCAACATACAGGGTAGGGCAAAAGTAGGTTTATAGTTGTGAGTACACAAAACACGGAGCTTATTCTTTTATTTATTAATTATTCTCTTTTTCCATTCAATCTTCTGTAAATCTACTTTTGCCACACCCTGTATATAAAGAATTGATACAACTCAACCACAAAAGCAATCTGAGTAAAAAATGGGCAGAAGACCTGAACAGAGACTTCTCCCAATAAGACATGCACATGCCAACAGATATATCAAAAGATGCTCAAAATCACTAGTTACAAGGCGAATGCAAATAAAAACCACAATGAGATATTACCTCTCACCTGTCAGAATGGCTATTATCAATACGACAAAAAATAACTAGTGTTGGAGAGGCTGTGGAGGTAAGGGAACGCTTGCACACTGTTGATAGGAGTGTAAATTGGTGCAGCCACTGTGGAAAACAGTAGGGAGTTTCCACAAAAAATTAAGCCGAATTACCACATGACCCAACAATCCCTCTGCTGGGTGTTTAACCCCAAATTTTGAAAACTCTTACTTGTAAAGACCTAGCAACCCCTATGTTAATTGCAGCATGATTCACAATAGCCAAAATGGAAACAACCTAAGTGTCCTTTAACAGAAAATGAATAAAGAAAAAGTGGTACAACATACAATGAAATTCTACTCAGCCATAAAAAAAAATGAAATTTGTCATTTGCAACAATATGGATGGATCTTGAGAGTATTATGCTAAGTGAAATAAGTTAGATGTAAATGGACAAAAAACCGTATGATTTCAGTCATGTGTGAGATATAAAAAAAGGTAACAAATGAGCAAAGAAACGTATAGATGAAGACAATAGAGTGAGAGTTTCCATAGAAGTGGGATGTAGGGGGGACAAAGAGGTTAAAGGGGGTCGAATACCTGGTGACGGGAAGAGACTAACCTCTGGGCGGTGAGCTCACAATAGAGCATGCACATGTCACATTATAAAGCTGTACACCTGAAATGTATATAGTGTTATTCACCAGTGCTCCCCCAATAAATTCAATTTAAAAAAGAAAGTTATTTGTATGCTTGGTAGTTATTTCATAATAGTGAATGTTTTAATTTGAGCCATTATCATACTTTTAAAATGGGCAATTATTGAGTTATACAAAATGAATAAAATGCGCAAATGACTTTTTATCTGAGCTGAGAATTCAAACTTAGGTTGTGGTTTCAAGTAAATACACCTTAGTGGACTGGAATGCCTCGGAGTCCTGAATTTGACATTGTTCTGAGTCAAATTGGTTCATGAAATGTTGTTTTCTTTCCAAATATCAAGACAGAGCTACTTGTTAAGTCACTTATGCTAAAAATAATATTTTAAATCCCAAATATTAGTAGAATTATTAATAAAAAATTACAAACTCAGATCATCATATTCACTGATATTTGTCCAATAAAGGTAATACTCAATATTTTTGTGAAGATGGAGTTCACTACATGAAATCAATTTCCTGTGTTAAATTGTGATCAAAGCATCTTAAATATTACATCTGATAACAGCAGCTTAGTTTGGTAAATTGGAACACATCTCCATTTTATTTTAATTCTTTAAATGTAATCCTGTTGAAAGTTCTACACTTTAACTGAACACATTAAACATAAATTTTAGAACTGAAGAAATGTTTATACCTCCACTAAAAACAAAATACCTTTCAATATTTATTGGAAAAACAAAGACATTTACCAGTGTAATTTGCGTTATATAGGTCAGCAGTTGGCAAACTGTGGTTCTTTTCATCTACCCCAGCCTTCTGCCTATTTCAGGGGACAGGGTGCCCACCTATTTGCATACCCTGTCCTGCGGAAGAGGTAGAATTGTAGAACTGCACAGTTCCAACACAGGCCACGTGGCTCAAAACCAAAATTAGGACCACCTTGCCCTTGGCAGAAGACATTTGCCAACCTCTGGTATAGATGATGACCGAAAACTACCGGGTATGTAAGAATGTGCGTTTCCATTTTTTCCAAGGACCTCTCAAAATTTTACAGTTTTCTCTGGATTTGTGTATCCAGGGTGGGGCAAAAGGAAGTTTGCAGCTGTTTGTATGGAAAATAATGTAATGCCTAATCAGTAATAATACAAGAATAAATGCGGTGTCTCACATACTCACATGGAAACCTGTGTTTGGCCCACGCTGCACGTGTGGGGGGCTATTGCAGAGCCGTGCTGGTGTATTACAATGACGATCATAAGCTTGTGTTTCCTGCTTTTCATTAGACCTGCCACTATCAATAAGGGGTTTACTTCCTATAAAATAATCAATGACATTTTCTTATTAAAAATTATTAAGTACTCTATGCATGAGGTACTTCGCTAACCTCTGCTGGGGAAATACGATGAACAACATAGTCCTTACGTTTTCTTTTCATTTGATCCTCATTGTATTTCTTCCATTACCACTTAGTCCCCTTGTAACCCTCCCTCCCCTCAGCAGTCACCACACTGTTGTCCATGTCCCTGAGTCCTTTTTCCTTTTCGCTCATTTCCTTCACCCCTAACCCCACACCAAGCTGTCATTTGCTTTCCATCTGTGAGTCTGTTCCCATGTCCCCATTTTCCTTGTTAGTTCAGTTTGTTCATTAGATTCCACCTGTGAGTGAGATCATATTACTTTTAAGATCACCATTGTGTGGGCCTTTAGGAGGTGTGACAATCTTTGAATCTATTAGGAGGCCTTACTGAAATAAAGTACATTTACATTGCCTGAAATACCTTCTTATCCAGAAATTGAAAATAGAGTTACTTTACAAATAATGTGATAAATCTCCTGGTGGAATCGGCTTAACTCTGATGCTATAATTTGTAGTGTAAAAATGGATGTCAGTTTAAGGAAACAAAGCAGTACTTGACAAATCTGCCTCCTACAGATCATAAGCACTGTCTGCACCGTCACAAGTGCAAAGATGCTAATGTATGCGTTGGTAAGAAACAATGATGAATAGATAAGCAATTATGTAGCTACCTTCTTCCAATTATCTCTCGTCTGAAAGCATTGTGATTCAGGAGAGTAGAATATGAGGAGAGATAGAAGTCCTATGTGTTAACTACATACATCTATTAAATAAAAATCTTGTCTTATTCTTTCCTTCTTTGTTACATAATATACAGCTGCATATATTATGTGTAATATATGCTATATAGGTATATCAATGTAATATACAGGAGGGGGCAAAAGTTGGCTAACAGTTGTTCATATGGAAAAAACATGCAGGTTATGATTATTACAATAGCTTTATTAACTCAGAAGAATGGCACAATAAATCTACTTTTGCCCTCCCCTGTGCAATCTATGATGCATACAAATTATGTTAATATATGTTAATATATCCCAGAGAGTCCCGTCCTCTGAGGTTTTAGTCCGGTGCTTATGTCACTGCTACGAACTTGCAGTATTCCTTCTCCTTGTGTTATGGTTACGAGAGGCTGTAGGTTAGGCTATGTTCAGTCTGATTCTTCTAGCATCCAGCATAGTGCCTTGCCTGGAGTGGGTTTTCAATTGATTCTCTTAAAAACTGAATTCACTATCTTTTATAGTATCAAAAGTTATGGGAGAGGAGAAACAACTTTAGTGGCTTTCAATTATAAAGTAATACTACTTGTTTTAAAATAAAAATTTATTCCGCGCTGTAATATAAACATCAGAGTATAGTCGAGCTTCTCTCCTTGGACAGGTAGGACAACCGGAGTTCCTTTACAACAGAACACAGCCTGGAAGTCACTGACCTCATGGCTCACCTTCACATCCACGAATGAAACCCACACACAGAGAGATTCAGTGACTTGCCCCAAGTTCAAAACTGATTAGTCGCAGACCTACAACTACCACCTAATCCACAGGCTTCCCCTGTGTCATCCTTCTGATGATTCCAATGTTTTTCCACGTGTCAATTTCAAGTGAGCTGTTCACACTTCTTACTGATGAATGACAGTAGAAGACAATCATGGATCGCTGTAATATCTGTTATTGTCTCTGCTAACATCTCTCTCCTGAATGTGATGTTGCTTTATGAAAATTATGATACTAGAAACTGAGAAATGTTCAGATTAACAGTCCAGACAACATATTTAAACCCACAGTAGCAACAAACCATTTACCCAATCACCCAATCTCATGCTTTATAGAAAATAACTACAGGAAAATAAAAAATCCAATGATTCCCTTTCTTAAGATTAAAGACACACACACCTCAGATTACAATGAAATCTGGTATCGAAAGGCAATCCTGCATGTCGTCTATTTTCTGCCATCATTATTCATCCACTCTTTTATCTGTCTTGTAATTAACATCAGTGTGTCAGGCTCTATGGAAATGAGTAGACACCATTGGTCTCTATTTTCATGGCCTTTGTAGACTCATGTGAAAAATAGGAACAATAAACAACAAAGTAGTTAAATGAACAATGTAACTGCAGACTATACTAGTGCCAAGAAGAACATTATGCGAAGGGATACACTGGAGGGGAACTGAGGAAGCCCACTTTAGACAGGCTGGGGTGATCAAGGGTGGCCTCTGGAAGGGGGCGACGTCAAGCTGAGACCTGGAGACTGAGGAGCCTCACGTGCACGGTGCTGTGCAAGTATCTTCCCAGAAGAGAGTGCACAGGAGTAAAGGAAGGGTTAAGCGCAAAGCGCCGCAGGGTGGGAAAAGGCGTGGGGTGTTGAAGGTCATGAGTGGAGCCGGATGTCAGTAAGCGAAGGGGAGGATGAGATGACATGAGATTGGACAGGAAGGCTGGAGGGAGACCTGCAGGCCATCATCAGGTGAAGGCCAGAGTCACATTTTCATTCCGAGACCAATGGGAAGTCATTTAAGGATTAGGTAGTTTACCCACTTCCTCATTCATTCACTTATTCATGCAATCAGTTATTTTTTAGTTATCGATTAATCCATAGTTAATTACTAGTTAACGAACATAAAAATCCTGCTAATTACCCAGGAAGGATATAAAAGATGATGACATTATTTTCCCATTAAAAGTTTCAGATTCAGATTAGGTTATGGAAAGCAATAGCATGGAGCTGCATGGCGTGCCCAGAAAGAGACTTCAGGAACATTTATCAAAAATTGGGTCTTTAAGTCAGTTGACTCCCTGCACTGTGACCTCATTTGATTTCTTGCTTTGTGCACTTTGGAATCATAATCAGGGTTGTGGTTCTTAGCTGTGATGTCCTCCTGTGTGATAGCTTCAAACAGGGACAATGGAACACTGAGGAAGCAGGGAGTCTGGAGTCTCATTAACCTGAGAACAAGACAGCCAGTGCCATCACAACAACAAAACAGAAATGCAGCCAGCTCTCCAAGATGGTGCCCGCCACGTCATGCAACTGTGTGGGGAGAAATTATTTAGATTGCTAAAAAACGATGATAGCCTAATTTGCAGCAACTTTTCCATATCTGAATTTCATATCTGAAATTGTTAATTAAAAAAAAAATCAAAAGAATTTATTATTGAGGAGAGAAGTCAATACTTTAGGAAATAAGAAGCCAAAAGAAATATTTAAAGACAAATACAAATTTAGCTAGAGTTATTGGCAGCTGGTATATGAATCTCACATGATAAAAAATTATCAACTTTATTTTTTAAAACCTCAACCGAGGATAGGTTTATTGATTTTTTTTAGAGAGAAAGGAAGGGAAAGAGAGAGAGACCTTGGCGTAAGAGAGAAACATCCACCTATTGCCTTTCTCAGGTGCACGGACTGGGGATTGAACCCACGACATTTTCGTGTGTGGGACGACACTCCATCATCTGAGCTACCCGGCCAGGGCGAAACTCTTCAACCATGAAAGGGACACTTACACAGTTTAGTATTTTAGCACTACAAGCTCAACGAAACGAAGAAACAGAGACAGGTCCAAGATCGTGACAGGGAACGCTGAGGCTGTTCCTTCCAACGAACACACCAAATACACACTTAATTCAGAGCACAACGACAACAAAAAGACCACATAGAGAAGCTTTGGGACACAGTGAAAGCACTCATGACCTGAGGGGACCCGTGAGTACGATTGTTTACTTCACCCCTGCACAGGGGGTGGGGCCCGGGGTTGGGAGCCCTATTCAGGTGCTCAGGCCAACCTGCAGGGCTTCTGTAGCTGGTCTGCAGCACTGGCTCCAGCAAGCACAGGGAGGGGCCCCCCCGCAGTGCGGTGCGCAGGCACAGAGGGCTGCCCCACCCACTCAGAAGGGAAGGCAGCGAGCAGACATAGGGCCTACACCCCATTCCATTCTGACTGTGGACAGCCAGAATGATGGGGAGCTAATGCACACGCAGGCACACCAGGAAGCCCTGCCCAGAGCCCCCTGCTCCTGGCTAGGCAGTGCACAAAGCACCACACACCCCCGCCTTGCCTCCAGCCAGCCTGCTGAAACCCCTCGTGACGCCGCCTGCACGGAACCGCTTCTACACAGGACCAGTTACTTCTAACATCGGGAGAGACAGCTGTTTCATCTAACTCATAAGGACCAATACAAGTCAAACAAAGTGGGGAAATAGAAGAATATGTCCCAAATAAAGGAACAAGAAAAAGCCCTGGACAAAAACTCCAGTGAAATACAGGTAGGTAATTTGCCTAATAAAGAATTCAAAGAAACAAACAAAAAATATACACAGAAATAGAGACAAAAGAACCCAAACAAAAACTGAAGAACACCAGCAAATCCAAAGGAAAAAGAACAAAGAAGAACTACAAAAACAGCCAAAAAACAATGAACAAAATAGCAATAAGCTTATACCTATCGAAAAATTTTAAATGTAAATGGATTAAATGCTGCAATCAGAAGACACAGAGAGGCTTCATAAAGACGTGTCCGTGGGTTACCTAGAGAGACCTACTTTAGATTGAAAGACACACGCGCACATGCAGAGTCTGAAAGGGAGGGGATGGAAAAAGATATTTCACGCAATTAGCAACAAAAAGAACGCTGGGATAGCAATACTTGTATCAGACAAAGGAGACTTTAAAACAAAGAATGTGATATGTGTCTTTAATTGTATGTGTGTATGCATGCATCCTCACACATACAGTTAAATATTAGCAATAAAAAAAAGAATGAAATCCCGCCATTTGCAACAGCATGGATGGACCCGGAGTATATTACACTAAGTGCAATAAGTCAAAGACAAATACGACATGATTTCACTTATATGTAGAATTTAAAAAATCAGAGCAAACAAAACAAAAACAGACTCAGAGAAACAAACAGCCAACTGATGGCTGCCAGAGGGGCGGGGGTGGAGGAGCGGATGAAAAAGACACAGGAGGATGTAATCGGGGATGGATAGCTTTGCACAGTGACAGATTGTCACTAGACTTAGTGTGGTGGCCGCATGGTCAGATACGTAAATGTCGAGTCAGTATGCTATATACGTGACACTAATATTTCATGCCAAAAATAATTTTAAAAAGAGAAAAAATGTAAAGAACCAAATGCAGGTAAAGGTGGGAAGGGGGAAAGCTTCTTTTAAATGCAAAATAAGAATATATTCTTTTGATCGAAAACATCAAACACTGACTTAACTTGGGGAACTTGAAGACATTGTAAGGAAAACAGAACAAGAATGTGGGGGCACTACCTGCTGTGATGTTTAAAAATAGGGAAGTGTTGCCTTCAGTCACGTGTGGGACAGAGCTGAGGCAATTCTGTTGTGGACCAGACACTGCAGAGAAGAAATTTTCTTAGACAATTTCACATATAAAATTTGAAAATGACATTAAAGGAATGAGTCACTAAAGTAGAAATCAGAGTTACAGAAGTTTGAAACAGATTTTAAAATATCAAATGTCGTAAAGGACAATGTCAGTTAAAGCAGCACAGGGGGTGAGAGGGAGGGGACTGTGGGAATGCAGTGACATCAAAGGTGAGCATCTCATTGGTCTCAGTGGACTGCCAGCCCGTAGCTGCTGACAGTTGGAAATGTGGGCCGGTATTCCCAGACTTTTCCATGTCACAGGAGAAGTCACAAATTTGGATTTTTTAATTTTTTAAGATTTTATTTATTTATTTTTAGAAATTGGGGAAGGGAGGGAGAAAGAGAGGGAGAGAAACATTGATGTGCGAGAGAAACAATCGGTCACCTCTCGCAGGCTCCCAACCAGGGACCCGGCCCACACCCCAGGCATGTGCTCTGACCGGAAACGGAACCAGCAACCTTTCAGCTTGCAGGCAGGCACTCGAGCCACTGAGAGAGCCACACTAGCCAGGGCACAAATTTTGATTTTAATGTGTGATACTATGAGTCTTAAACTCTGCTTCCAAGTTTAAACGAATACATTCAGGGTGTACTAAACATGGCTGTAAACTGCCCCACCCACACAATCACTTTGTCACAGACCTCTGGTCTAGAGCCACCAGAAACCCTGGATGTTACCTAATACTCCTTGAAAGTTTATAGATCGGTAAATTGATCACTTTTCTTCAGACTCTAACCTCATTCTCCCTGTTATCGTTCACTTTAATCTTATGAAATTTATTGGCACCTAAACCCCAGACTTTCCTCAGTGTGTTCTGTCTGTTTCTGCAACCTGTGTATGTTGATACTCCTACTGGTCAGTTCAGTTCTTCTGGAACTGGAACCCTTGCTTGGTAGGTGAGTGAGAGAAACATCAGCATCCTATCTAACTTTTAGAAGGTATCATCAGTCACTGTAAATATTTCCATTTCTGAAACAAATAATGTGTTCATAGGAAATACTCATTCAGAAGGCTTAAGAAAGTAATGTCTTACTCTTTGTTAATCCTGCTCATTGCCCAGGCAACAGATATGGATTAAGTCACACAGGTGTACCAATGATGGTTAAATGAGATGTGGAAGACTGGTGGTAGAACAAGAAAGCCAGACCCAGGACCTCTTCCGTTCCAACCTCACTCTGATTCACCCCCAGATGAAATGCAGCAGACCAGCGAAGGCCAGGTGAGATAAGCCAACAGCAAGCAGCAGACCTGCTGGCAGGAGCTTGGAGTGGCAGCTGCAGAGATGCAAAAGGGAAACACAGTATTTCCTCATTAACGTGGCAGAGCATCTAACGTGGCAGCTGCAGTGCGTCTGAGAAAGGAATGTTTGTTGTTCCTGTGCTATTCAGCAGGGAAGAAAAATGCAGAGGATAAATAAAAATAAAGCAGACTGGAAGACTTTTGTAATTGAAGGAAGTAAAAAGGGACTGCATATTATATTGAGGAGTATCAGAAGTAAAAGTAGCCTCATGCATTAGTCTCCTGCAGCTGCTGTAACAAATGATCACAAACCTGCTATCTTAAAATCACAGAAATTTGTTTCCTGGCAGTTCTTGAGGCCAAAAGTCTGATGCAAGGTATTGTACGTGCAGGGCCACCCTCCCTCCACAGGCTCTAGGGGAGACGCCTCCCTTGCCTCTCCAGCTTCCGAGGGCTCCTTGATCTTTGGTTTTGTGGCCACAACACTCTGATCACTGCCACTGTGGTCACATCGCCTCCGCCTTTTATTTGTGTGTCTCTATTTTGTGTGTCTCTTATGGGCTCACTTGTCATTGGATTTAGGGTTCACCCAATAATTCAGGATAACCTCATTACAAGATCATTAATTTAATCGCACCCTCCAAGACACTTTTACCAAATCATAACAATCACAGATTCCGGAACTATTCTAGGGTATCGATTATAGCAAATGGTGATTTCCTTTACTACACACTGATTTTCTTAGGAAAGCTAAAAATAATCTTGATTTAGCCCCTTTATGCACTTTCTTTATGCGATATTCTGCTTTCTTTATGCTCTAGAGTGGGTGCATGTCTGTGTAATTCTCACTCCCATAGAGAGAAGACACCCTTCCATCAAAATGTTTAAAAAGACCCACAGACTAGATGTCCATATTCCAGAACTGTTTTCTAGAGAATCTTAAATTTAATATCTTGAAGAGTTAGAATCGTGGATGGAGTTGAGGGGCAATTGTAAAAATTAAAAAGGAGGCGGTGAGGTCATTGCTGCCTCATTTTCACATCGGACACTTCAGTCCACAGTACTTGGTGTCCATTCCCAGTTCATCACCAACGTGGCAAAAATTCAGAAATAGAAAGTTGAGCTAAATGCTCCTTTTTATTTTTAAAATAAGATCTCTGACCATACAGCAACAAAAATAGTCCATTAGATATTCATCCAGAATTTCAAGCCGATCCTAATGAAATGAGGTGTTGAGCTAGAGGCCTCCTGAACAACGAAGAAAAAAAGCCTCCACAGCCTTGACGTGGGGGAGTGAGAGATTTTGCGTAGTTTAGGCAACTGGGCTAGCTTCATCGTTGTGTTAAATAGCTGAGCCTGCCATGTTCGGGGGGAGGGAGATGGGTGTGATTTTATAGCTGAGCCTGTAGGAGAGCCTGGAAGCAGTTCCCCACTTCCCGGGCCCATGCCTGCCCAGACTGACAATGGCAGCCAGAGAAAGGCAGAAGATACAGCATACAGAGGACAGGCAGACACAGCCCGTTCTGGGAGGAGTCAGAAACGGGGTTAGGGAGGAGGCCCGGGGATTTAAACCAGGCGCGGCAGCCATTCTCGCTCTTAGCCATGCAGGGGAGTGGTAGTGAGGGAAGAGGCATGCTGTCTGTAGTAAGGGATTCTTGCCATGCAGTTCGAGGGAGAGCAGGGAGGAGGGAGAAGTGAACAAGCAGCCTTGTAGTTTATAGTGAGGAAGGAGGCTGCTTCACCACTTATGTAGTGAGGGAGGAGATGCTGCCGCTGTGAGCTTGCCAGCTCCAGCTGACTCCGGAGCTGCAAAGGACTTCCTTACAAGACCCTGTGCTGCTGCACCTGGATTTTACCTGGGCCTTCCCTGGGTTTCACCACGATCCTAGGTAACACAGCACATGCTTTTCTGGACTATCACACAAAGGCTGATGGCAACGTGTTCCAGATCCCGCACAGATAAGAACATGGGAAGCTTTTGGGGATGTGTTTGGCTCATACCCTGGTGGAGAGCATGGGAAGTGCTGTGTCTCGTGGGAGAGGAGGGCTCCGAGCTGAGATGCTCTAAGCTCTCCCAAGGTTGGAATGTTGTAAATAAAGACCTGCTCCTTCCAGCATTTACTGTTGAGTCTTTCACTACGACTCCGTGTGGATGGGTCCCAGCCTGCTCAGTGTCACTAATAGCTTCATTAATTCTCTTGTGAAAGTCAACTTTGGGTTACCCCCTCATACTTGACAGTGTTCCAGATGAAGCTTGGGAGTACTGCTCTTTAAGCCTTGTATATGAGTATGGATTGCAGATATCTCCCTTTGCCCATCAGGATAAAAATAACTCTTTCTAGAACACCTGATGGCACTGTATCACATCTCTTGATTATGCAATGAAGTTTAGTAAATTACAATCGAAATTGTTTATCACAAATTCCTCTTTTCATTCACTCAAAGGTAGTTTGAAAGAATCCATCTCTGGGTAATTTGAAGAAATGTGGGCATTTTGTGCTCAGGAAGTGGACTGAACTAACAAATCCACTTCAATTAATTATCAAATCAATGTTTAATGGGCAACTCAGCCAAGCTTTATATATTTGGAGATGAGACAAGAGGACTACTATACAATTAATTTCCTACCTGACAAAGAGTATGCTAAGCATTATATGTTGTCTCATTTTGTACCTAAACTTCTCCTGAAAGTTGGGGATAGCAATCCACATTTTACTGATGAGCAAGACCTTGACTTATAACACACAGCTGTGAGTAGAGGTTCTGCGATTCTACAGCCAAAACAACAATATGCAGTAACCAAGAAAGATTTAAAGAGGAAATCATGAAGTCGTCTTGAAGGATTAGAACAGGACATCTTTCCCAGAATGAAGACAGGGAAATGAAATGACTAGGATGAGAAGAGCACCGAGGCTACAGTAACAGGAGTAAAGATTAGAGCCGATCTTTTATGGCAGCTGAGTGGTTTGGACGGGGTCTCACAGGGCCTGAGGTTCACTCTGCTTCTTGCAGGACTGCCATTTTCACTGCAGTTCTCAGCGGGACTTTGCTGCGCTGCATCTGATGGGGGGGGCGGGGGGAGAGTATGTGCCTGGCACTGCGGGGTTAGATTCAACAGCTGTTAATTTTCACTTTCTCATCCTGGGTGAGGAGGGTATTTCACTCAGCTGTCTGCACCCACCCCACTGCTGCTTTGCTCCTGCACCCACTCCTGCACCCACCCAGGACTTCGCTTGTTCTTAGGAGCAGGGTTGCACTGTGAGCTGTGAAATGCAACCTGCTGTCCCATCCTGGTAGCCGCTTTTTCATCATCTGCCTCTTTACTCTGGATCCAGATGGTTCAATCACACTGCTTTTTGGTAGGGAGATTTATCTTTCTAGTCACTGTACATAGCAATTTTAGAAAAATACCAGAAGTCATTCTCATTCCACAATGGGCAAAACTACGAAAGATACCCACTGTCTGAAAAACACACAAAAATAACATACTGCCAGAAAGACAAAATTTAAGAGTGAAGCTGAGGAACTCTCACACCAAGAAAAAAAGATTCGACTGGCCTTTGAGGCAGCCACAAAATGCACAATTGCAGAAGTGTGTTTAACAGGTAGCATGCGGGAGCTTAAAAGCTAATATAGCAAGTCACTGCATTTGGCTTGAACTTTGGAGCCCGAAACAAAAAGACAGTGGGAATTGCAGGGGATGTTCTGAGAATGCCCAATCCTCCAAGCCCAGGCACACATCTTGGTTCGAAGAGCTCTCTTCATTGTAAGAAACCAAATGCCTATGGTTTATGCTTATTCTTTCAACCATTTATGAACTTGTATTTATGCTAGGCATCGAATATTTATTTTATTGAACACATTTTGCACAGTGCTATCTGGAAAAACAGAAATGAATACAGCAAGGTACAGAAAAAAAATGTTACTGACCTTCAGAGGAAAGAGCTGTCACTTATAGCTAAAAGGATATAATGACACAGCATTACATGGAGAAAGAAAATACTCCACATAAAAAGGCTCCCAAGGCTGGGCATTCATCTGCTAAGGTTTAGAGCAAAGACCACGTGAGCTATTTTGAAGGACCTCTAAGAAGCAGGGTGTGAGCCATGGCTGGTTGAGGTGGTCAGAGTAAGGTTGGAACCAGACCCACGTTCCGAAAGATCCAGAAGCATAAGCACAGGGCAGTCGGCAGGTTTCTAGGAGGGTGGGGGTCAGCACTGGAGATGCCCCCTTGCCTCATGCTCTTAGGCTGCCACATAAACAACCGGTCAGGGATTGGGGCATGCTGTTTCCCAGAGTTCAAAACATCTGGGCTATATGGATGAGCCACCAAAAAATACACAGCGTATCCAATGTGTTTTCTTCCCCTCCAAGGATATGAATGAGGAACTTCGACATCTGAAGTTGCTTTCAGGGGGGAAATGATTCTAAAAGGATGACAAACTGCTAACAAGCCAGGTAAACCCTGCCACTGCTCAGCCCTTGAATTCTCCTGTCAGGCTGGACGGGAAGTGGCATGATGACCAAGGAGAGTATTATGGATACGTGGTTGCAAGCAAGGAGGTAATGATTGGAAATGATTACCCACTGGCCGAAGGACCAAAAATCCCTCAGCAAAGAGCAGGGGGGTAATTTGAAGCCATTTGATCCGATGAATATTATGGTGCTGAAAAAGCTGGGTATGGTTTCCTTGGAAAACCTGCTGGGGACAAACATTTTATCTTCAAAGCTACATGCAGAGTACCCTATTCCTCTGCAGAGTGAAGAAATGGAGGGAATTTTGGAAGAAACAATACACTTGGTGACACTTAGCAAATAATAAAGGGAAAAAAGAGCTTTTGAAACCACAGAGAGAAGACTTTGAGTAGATTGACTCAAATTCCCCCTATTTTGGCGGCTTCAGCAGGTCTACTCCCAGTTTCCACAATGGGTTCACGATCGTGAGTGCTGTGAAGTGTTCTCTATTGGGTTTGCCCAATCAAGCCAGATCCGCCATTATTTACTGAGTGCTCAAGACCTAGTACATGGGGATCATTAAAAACAAAACCCAGGTGTTCAGAATGAAGCCTGGCTTTTTAAAAGAGGTCCCAGATGAGCTCCGGCTGGTGTGGCTCAGTGGGTTGAGTGCAGGCCTGCAAACTGAACGGTTGCTGGTTCCTGGTCAGTCGGACACATGCCTGGGTTGTGGGCCAGATCCCCAAGAGGGGGCATTCGAGAGGAAACCACACACTGATGTTTCTCTCCTTTCTCCCTCCCTTCCCCTCTCTCTAAAAATAAATAAAATAAAATCTTTTGAAATTTCTTAGAAAATAAAAGAGTTCCCAGTGACCGACTGAACCAGGTGAGTCATTCTCCCAGCCAGATTCCAATATCATTGTCATAAGACAAAGAAAGAATCAGCAAATGACTGTTTTTTCCCAGGAACAGAATTAGATAAAGTGTAGACAGTATCATAAGGTTTTTAGGGAAAGGAAGCAACTCACATAATATTCAAAAAGCAGGCATGAAATGTTGCAATTATTCTTTTCAGATACAATTAGAGAATTTAAGGGAAAGATAATAAAAACAATTGCTTAAATTATTTAGATTATAGGGAAAAACTGTACTTTAAATTCTGGGGCTAAAATCTTTGGAACACATGTTTTGACCTGGTATTCAGCCAAAAGTATTTGTTACATGCTGTGTGTCAACCCAGGAAGGAAGAGAATGAGATAATGCTGGCCCTTGTCCTTGAGGAGCTTAAAACGCATAAGTGGTTAGAGACTGTGAATTTAAAAGCGATGTGCTAAGGGTTCTGACTGAGGTGAACATAAGACGTTAAGGAATTTAAAAGAGGAGCATCTAACCCATCTTTTGGGGGGAAAAGTTGTCAGAGAAGGTCCCAAGAGGACTGAACGGAGTTGGAAATATTCAGGGGAAGACCGCAGTGAATAGTATTACAAGAGATGAGAACAACATTAGAAAATTTATGGAGAAGTGATCGTTGGCAAAATTTCCTGAGATGTACTGGAACTGACCTCCAAAGGAGAATGGGGCCAAGATACCAAGGAAAGAGGCTGACACCTCCAAATTAAACAGAGATTTTGTTCAGAAAACTACAGACAGAAGAAGCGTCTAAGGCTGCAGCAGAACAAGCCAAGTGGCGCGTGCTTGTTAAGAGCTGTGTATTCCAAAGCAGTGAACAACTAGATGGGCCTACTGGTCTCGGTGAGAACATCCCTTTCAGGTGATAGGGTCCCACCACCCTCAGTATGAATTGCCATTCACTGAGAGCAACTTACTTCTGAAGATGGGATCGGTCCAGTCAAGCACCAGAAACTATTTCGGCAAACAGTGATACGGTGGTATCTATAGTTAGTTCCATACTGCAAGAATATGATTATGAACTGGGATGTGGGAGAAAATGGTAAGGACGTTTGAAGAGGGAAGCAGGAGCCAAATTCTGGGGAGTCCTGTCTGTCTGTGTACGGAACAAGTTTACAGTGAGCAGGGGGGGAAATCACTTGATGATCTAATTTGGAAGTTAAAAACGGGGGGAAATGTTTCAATATTGACTTGCCAAGTAAGGTCCTCATGGCCATAAACCAGGTCTAACCAGAAGAAGCTAGAAGCGAGGTGAGGGCTGCCCTGTTGGATAGGAGCCGCGGGAGCAAGCTTGCCTGGGGAGAGTGGGATGCACAGGACAAGCACAGGCTATATGGACAGAGGACGTTGCTCAGGGCAGAGGGACAAGAGAAACACCCCAGCTTCTCCCCTCCTCCTACCTTCTGGTCTTCTACTGGTTCCTCCTTTCTATCCTAAGTCAAAGGGAAGAGGAAGATTGGAAAATGTAATAGAACGGGGGAAGGACTGGAGAAGAATGTAAGAACAAATCAGCAAATGACGGGAGGGCATTTTGCCTGAGGAGCCCATTTTGTCAATCAAACCACAGATATTGTGTGCCCATAAATGGTAAAAGTCAAGCATCTATTTTCTAAGATATGTGCATTCTGGGGAGAAATAGGATCACCTTTCCCTTGGATGGCTGCCCATTACACATGGCCTTGATATAAGGTAGACAGAGATAAGGAAAAGGTACCGTTGTTGGAATTTCATGACTGAAGGAAGTTCGGTCTCACTCTCAATGCCACAGCGTAATATATTGTGTCATTAACTGCTTTATGGATTTCTCCCCCTAATAACTTCTAAAGTAAGCTCCCAAAGGGCAGTACTATTCATTGTACAGCTGATTTATATTTTGTCATTTTGAAAAAAATATTAAACATGAGAATACTGTGTCCAGAAAGCAATAATACATGCTATCCAAGATATCTCAAGAATGAAAACTGATTTAAATATAGCAAAAAATTGGTGTAATTCATCATATTTATAGATTAAAGTAGAAAAAGGACATCTCAATTGAGACAGAAAATTTCTGGATAATATTCAAGATCCATTCTTATTAATAGAAAGTACCAAACTAATAACGAAAAGCAATTGCATTGATCTGACAAAGCATATCTACAAATGAAGTACTTTTAAATGGGGAAACATTAACAATTTTCCCTTTGGGACCTGCAACATGACAATGATATGCAACATTACCACTTCTCTTCAGCTTTGTATTTGAGGTCTTAGCCTTAAAGTAGGAAGAAAATGTTACTTAAAATATGAGTTAGAAAAGAATATATATCAAATTAATATCATAATTTTAATCAATATAATTGTATTCATGGAAAATTCAAAAAATCTATAGATGAATTATTAAAAGGAGCAAAACATTAGAGAAATTATTATAAATTATTCAGAGAAATTATTAAAATAGTTTAAATTATTAAATAAGAAACTGTTACAGAGTTGTTGGTTTTGAAATCAAAATAGAAAAATACATCTTTTAATCCTCACCAGAGGATATGTTTATTGATTTTTAGAGAGAGAGGGACAGAGAGGGAAGGGCAGGGGGAGGGGAGGGCAGTGGGAGAGAAAGAGAGAGAGACATTGACGTAAGAGAGAAACATTGACTGCTTGCCTCCCGTTCATGCCCCAACTGGGGATGGAACCCACAGTCTGGGTATGTGCCCTGACCAGGAATCGAACCTGCAGTCTTTTTGTGTGTGACACAATGCTCCAACCAAATGAACCACCTGGCCAGGGCAAAAAATAAATTTTAACATTACACTCTAGCCACAGATAGGTAAAAACAAATTGCCAAATACAACTGGCAGCACCATCAAAATTTATGAAATATCTAGTACTAAGTCTAACAAAATTGTGAAATTTCTATAAGTAATAATAATTAAATTTTACTGAAAAAATTAAACACAAAATGAGACATATACTATGTTCAGGAATACGAAGAGTCAATATTTTTAAGTTATGCTCAAATTGATATAAGGAATCAGTATTATCCCAATTAAAACCCCAACAAATGTTTAAATATATTGGTAAGATAATGCTAACATTGTTATAGCTCCTTAATGAGTAATAGTAGTCGAGACATACCTGAAGAAAAATAACAAGGTAAAAGACTAGCTCTACCAGATGCCATTACTTATTATAAAGCAATGGTAATTAAGACAGTGTGATATTGACAAGCAGACCAATAGGAGAAAATAGCGAGCCCAGAAATAGACAGATTCAAATTTTCACCAAGGTGGCATTGCTGACAATAGGGGAGGAGACAGACTGTTCAGTAAGTAATGATGATGGAATTGGGTGTTCATATGGAAAAGTATAAAGCGGATTCACTACTTTACATCACAAAGAAAAACAAATTCCAGATAGATCAAAGATCCAAATGGGAGCACATGAGAGTATTTTCACAATCTTGGGGACAAGCTGTAAATGTACTAAGCATAGAGAAGAAAATGAATACACTGGGCCATATTCAAACTGAAATTTTTCTTCATCATTAGTCACTATAACAATGTAAAAAGGCAAGTGAGATAGGAGATATTTGCAGCAAACGTAATCCACGAAACAGTCTATATTCAGGATTTGCGAAGACATTTTATAATCCATTTAGAAAAAGACAGAAACCCAAAAGAAAAATTACCAATTACCTTGAATAGGGATTCACCAAAAACTAAGGTAAGGCAGGCCAAGAGCATGCAAAAGGGAGCTCGGCCTCATTAGTTGTCAGGAAATTGCAAGTGAAAGCCACAAGACTGGTAACTACAGCCCTGCCAGATTGACACAAATTTAAAAATATGACAAGCACTAAGAGATGTTTGGGGTTATGGAAAAATCACTATTTTTCCAACACTGTTGTTGGAAGTCTGGACGTTTACAATTTTATTTGACATTATCTTCTAGGGTTAACGATCTGTATAGTGTATGACCCAGGAATTTCAGGGTTAGACAGCCACCCCAGAGAAGCTTGTGCTTATGTGGACCAGGACAGACGCCTGGGTAAGAATATACACAGCACATTGCTCAGAACACCCTCCAACTGGAAACTTGTGGACGGTGTACCAGACACTAGTGTGGATAAAAACAACGTGGTATGTTTGCATGCAGCGAAATTCTTTACACCAACAAAAATAACTGAATGCAGCTGTGTAAAACAATGCTTCCATCATTCTAACCTTGACTGATAGTGGTTTTATAGGTATCAATTCTATAATCATTCACTAAACTATATATTTATAAATGATTTTTTTCAGTATATAAGTTTTATTTTAAAATAAAGATTGTATCTCATCCCTCTGAAAAATAAATTGACGCAGACACCTGCAAGCAGTGTCCACAGCATTGTGGCTGAGACGAGACAAATTCACACGAACTACTGAGTCCTGTGGAGGAAAAGGGACGGCAAGGCACGGCAGCTCTCTCAAGAGGAGAGCACCTCGACCCCTACCTTGACAGGCTTTTATTGCTTTTCTGGGCACATTACATTGAGGATGGTCCTCATTTACTGTGCACAGGTTCGCTTTAGGTGGTTACAGAAAACAAAGGAGAGGATGTTGCTAATTACATCAAAAAGGAAGGATATTTGCAAATGTAAAGGGAAAAGTGGTTGAACTGGTTACACTCCTTGGAAGCTTTAGCACAGATTTTAGGAAGTTACTTTAAAGATATGCAGTAAACGCATACAATTGTAACTGAATAAAAATAAATAAATAAATTTAAAAAATAAATAAATAAAGATATGCAGTAAACGTTTGCTGCCCCAATTCAGGCTGAAGGAGTTTTAGCGAAAAGCAAGACTCAAAGCCGCCTAGGTACAATGAAGGCCTGATTCCCCAAGGGAGAACTATCTGTGGGCGTGGGTCCTGTGTGCCAGTCCTCACTTTCCACTGGCCTTTCCGAGTGAGAGCTGGGCCCACGCCACGCAGAACGGTCTCCTATAATAAATAAAGGAAAAGATGCAGCCTTGCACCCTGAGTGGTGTGGCTCGAAATGGTTGGGTGTATTCCCGCAGATCAAAAGATTAGAGCAGTGCCTGGGTTGCGGGTTTGGTCCCCAGCTGGGGCGTGTACGAGAGGCAACCAATCAATGTTTCTCTCCCTCTCTTTCCCTTCCTCTAAAAATAAATAAATAAAATCTTAAAAAAAATATTCAGCCTTGCCTTTAAAATGGCTACTATCTGATATGAGACAAAGCTGAAAGAACAATTACTTGGTGCTGGTTGAATATAATAAAGGTTTTAAGATAGGACTACCCCTTGTTCAGAGATGTCACATAGAATTGACCGATTAAAACTTAACTCTGTCCTGTCAGGAGTCTAAGTATTAAACAGCTCGTTCTCACACTTAATAGGTGTCTCTCCTACCGTTTCATGCAAATTAATATTGGGTTGGCCAAAAAGTTCATTTAGTTTATTCCGTACAACGGCTCTCATAGTGCTTAGTTGTCTTTAACTTCATCTGAAACAATTTTGTTAGATTGTGTTGTGACAGCAGTCATATCAGCCTGCATTTTTGAAAAAGCTTATCAAAATTGGTGAATTTTTGTCCAGCCATTTTAGTATTGAATTGGAAGAAGATATGCAGCATTTTCTGTGTACTTGCTTTCTTCTTTTAAGAAAGGTAAAGACACAACTGAAATGCAAAAAAATATTTGTGCAGTACATGGAGAAGGTGCTGTGACTGATTGAATGTTTCAGAAGTGGTTTGTGAAGTTTCTTGGTACTATTGATATTTTGGCCAAATAATTCTTTTCTGTGGGGCTGTCTTGTGCATTGGAAGATGTTTAGCAGCACCCCTGGCCTCTACCCACTAGAAGCCTGTCATGGGAGAGAGCCAACATACTCAAAATATCCAAATCAATGAAGTATTGGGAAAAAGAAAATTGTGTCTTTTATTTTACGGAAAAACCTAAATGGACTTTTTGGCCAACCCAATAGAAGGTTACCAATTGTATAAGGATTGTTAGTGTAGGTAACAGAATAAATATTCCAAATTACTGAAACCTTGTAAACCCCAGCACAAAGACCTGTGCCTCCGCAGTCCTGTCCAGAACATGAATCCAGATGCTTCACCAACGCCCCCTGTACCACACCATCGTGAAAGCAATAGAACAGAGATGGCTGCAATGGATGGTAATGGCAGCATGAATGTTTGCTCTGCTATGGTTCCAGAGTGACATGAAACAGCAGCCGATTCTTCCCCTGCCTATGGAAAGGGGACTGAAGTTAGCTGACAGAGGGAGCCTGCAGACCAGAGGAGAACTGGACACAGAACATGGAGCTTGACAAGAAATCACGGTGGTTGACCCATCTCTGTGCCACTGTATCTCCATCCTTGTACATTGCCTGCCTGGCAGGAGACACACCTGAGACAATGTGGGGCAAGTAGCATCTCAAAAAGATGTTAGCATAAAAAGAACAGATATGATTGGAGTGGAGACCCTCCTCCCACATTTTTGTTAGCTTCTTCGGGACTTAGCCTTGAACTCTGGCAAGAGGACGGATGGGGAAGATTGACTTTGGGAAGAGGAGTGACGGGATTTAAGTTGTAAATGGACTGAAAAAACAGAATTTCAGTGAATCTGCTTGGAAGTTACTGGTTGACATTTTCTGGATCAGGCAGAAAGGAGAGGTGGCATCATTAATTAAACTGAGTTATATGAAACACATTATTTCATACACTTGGGTTTGGGGCCATTAAGTTTTTTACCTACAGTGTGCCCATCAATTTCCATCTCAGTTTTCAGGACGGTGTGTTCTTGATCTCAATGGCCTCTCTGGAAGCAGCATCCTGCGGGCTGGGATGAAGGTCTAGGAGACGTTCCCCACACAGAGGCAATGTTTACTTAAGCAATCTTAACTCAGAAAAGGCTGTGCAAGATGGACTACGTAATCTGACTATTTAGACAAACTCCTTCTCTTGGCAGATACATTTGTAATGTCTTATAATTTTGGTTTCTCCTATTGCAAAGAAATTCTCTAGCACTTAACTGTTTAAATTTTGGAGAAAGGTAATTAAGGAACAATTTTCCCGTGGTGATGTCTGTGGTCTTCGCAAATGAATCAGCTTCTAGCATGGCAGTAAAGGTTGCATCCAAACTGAGCATGGTTTACAATAATGAAAGCAGATGGTTTACGGAGTTAGGGAATGAGAACTGATTATTGATTTGCTATCCTTGTAACAGCATCAGTGGAGAGCGATAATGGACTGTACCACTTGTAACAGAGTAAATAGCCATTTTTATATTACTTGCTTTCTTGCAAATTGGCTACTAGCCATGAGAGTAAAATATACGGCTGTCTCATATCTCGAAGCACTAAACAAATTGCACTGGAGGAATGCAATGAAGCACCATGGACCATTTGCTGATATTTATAACCTGAGCTCAGGCTGAAAACTCCCCACTAAAAAGTTCACAATTCTCCTCGTTCATTTTCCATGGCCATTACGGTATTACTTCCTCAACTCTTAGCTGCTGGAGTTATTTTGGAATAATATATAATTGTTTTTCACCCCACAACCCTAAAGAAGTACTTCAGGGCTCTTATAAATTTGTCATTTTCATGACAAAATATAAGTTATTTTCTGGGCTTGCATTTCTTGAAGAAAAGGAAAGGATCCATAGCAAAATCGTAGAAAGGTGTGTCAAGATACAGGAATGCAGTTTTTAATTGTTGAATAAAGAGTTTGTGCTGATTTAGAGCAAAACTGGGGTTTTTACTCTCCCCTCTGTAATCATGGCTCTCCTCCCACGCCTTCCTCTCATATACTTGGCATTGTCAGGGGAAGCGGCCTAGATACACTCATCTCTGAGTCACCCCAACATCTTCTCTCAGCCTGTTTGAGGTGCTCTGAGTCTGCATAGGTTTTGCTACTGGCTCTATTTGCAAGCAGGAGTGTTACCGGACTCCACAATCTACTTGTGCCAAGACAAACAGGTGTTTCCACAATTTGATATTCCCAACTCCCATTAATAGCAGTGTTATTTTTGAATGTGGGAAAATATGTTAGCCTCTAACTAGAAGAGTGGATTTGTATTCAGAAACTAGCTTATTTCCCAGCTGCAGTTGCTGTATCACTGTTCAGAACAGGGTTCCCAAACCCTGCCGTGCAAATCTGGTGGTCCGCGTAGCTTCAAACAGGGAATCCATGCTGTTTTGAGGAGCAAATAGAGGCCCTTTACCCTCTAGTCCTCATGAAGATTGTTGAACAAATGAGTGGAAGTAGAGCATGAAGGCAACAACCTAAAAACCACATGGAGGGCCCCAGCTGCCTGGCTCAGTTGGTTGGGCATCATCACACAAACCAAGAGGTCACTGGTTCAATTCCTGGTCAGGGCACATGGCTGGATTGCAGGTTCGGACCCAGTAGGAGCATGTACAGGAAGCAGCCTATTGATGTTTCTCTCTCATGTTGATGTTTCTCTGTCTTTCTTTCTTATTCCCTTCCCCCCTCTCTAAAATATAATAATAATAATAATAATAATAATAATAATAATAAAAACAAAAACCATATGTGGGGGTGCAGAGATGACAAAGCATTTCTCAGTCTTATCTATTGGTGGTAAAATCAGGGTTCTTCTGTTGAAAAGGATTCTGGGGACACATTAGGCTCAGTGGCAAAGCAGGGTCACATTGAATTGTGATGCCTGCCTGAACATAGAAACTAGAATAGAATGCATCGTGTGGTTCCCACCCATAACACATAAGAATCCCCTGCATTTGTTTGAAGTTTCACAGCTGTTGGAGCATTTTTATATGCTGTATATCATCTAATCAACATTTGGAGTAGAAATCACATTTTCTCTTTTCTAATGCAAGATCTTCAGAAGGAGGGCTTAGGGCATAGTACCAAGACGATAATTATGACCTTGCTACAGACCTTGTAACTAAAGCATGCAAGTGCAATCAAGCTTTTTGTGTGTTCATAAACTCACCATGAATGGCTTGTTTAGAGAATGCTCAATCCTTCAGGCCAATTTGAAGTGAAGAAAAGTACTACTGCATATTTAGGTTTATTCTAGTGTTTATTTTGCCTGATGTCCACTCTCTCTTTCTTTGGGGATTCATTTTATATCATTTATGTTCATTTAAATATTGATGCCTATTCCCCTTGAGTTCTTACATTATCTTGAATTCTGGAGCTTTTGTATTACAGAAAAATGTTTTTATTTACAATTTATTTTGATTTGTTTATTCCTTTGCCCTGTTAGGCAATTACTATTGTCCATGTCTTCAGTAGAAACACTAACTATTGTTGGACATGCAGCCACACTTTTGCAATAAAACCGAGTCTACTTTACAGTAACACAGATAGAGATCTACATAGGCACGCTGGTTTTATAAAGCATGTTTCTTTGTCTGTCTCAGTGGTCCTTAACTGGAAGTGATTCTGCCCCTCAGAGGACATTGGGCAATGTTGGAGACACCTCTGGCTGTCATAGTGAGGACCAAAGGATTGCTACCAGCAGCTAATGGTTAGAAGCCAAGCATACTGCCAAAGGCACAGGACAGCCACCCCCAACACAGAGCTATCTGAGACTGAGACCTGCTCCAGCCCATGGTATGAACACTCATCTTGTAAGCCATTGTTGTAAACATTTTTACTGGTCTTCTACTAAATAACCTAAGAAATAGCACAGTATTCTGAAATCAGCTCTAAATCACTGTTGAAATTTATCATTACAAACTTAAGGTATTAACAATCTTTATCTAATAATTATAAAGGTAGACTCAATGTTATGACAAATGATGGCTCAAAAAATTCTAAGGATGAAATCATAGAATATATACTCTGACCACAGTGGAATTAAATTAGAAATCAATAGTAGTAAGATAAAAAGAAAAATCTTTAAATGTTTAAAATTTAAAGGAAAACACTTATAAGTTACCAATAGATGAAAAATGCAATCAAAGAGAAAATTATACAATATTTAGAAACAGGTATAAAATAATGAATATGTGATGTTTTAGTATAAAGCAGAACCTACTGGGAAATTTAAGCTTTAAGTGCCTATATTAGAAAAGAAGAACAAATAAAAAATCAGTATATATTCATCTCAAAAAGTTAAAACAGACACAAAAATTCTAAAAATATTATATATGAAATCCCAGGATATAAAAAAGCAAATATATCATGACTATGTAGCTTTATTCCAAGAATGCAAGATTAATTTCACATTTGAAAAACACTCAGTGGAATTTACTATTTTAAAGGAAAAAAATGGAGAAACAAGCATATGGTCATCTCAGTAAATGCAGAATAAACTTTGAAAATAAAATTCAGAGGACTTCCAGTTACGATGGCAGAGTAGATAAATGCTGTGCTTGACTCTCCCATGACTACATGAAAATTACAACTGAACTATAGAACAGCCATCACTGAGAACCACCTGAAGACTAACTGAACGGAAGTTCTACAGCTAAGGATATAAACAAGAAATGGAGTTGAGGCTGGTAGGAGGGGATGGAGGTGTAGAACAGGCAAGCCCCTACCCATGGTGGTAATTAAGAATCAGGGGGATATCGTGGATGCAGAGGGTTCCCCTGAAGAGCAAGATCCCAGTCCTGTACTGGGCTCTCTAGCCTGGGGCACCAATAATGGGAAGAGGAGTCCCCATAACATCTGGCTGTGAAAACCAGCAGGGATTATGTATGAGTGGGACAGAGGGCTTCTGGAATCTCAGGTGTTCTTCTTGAGGGGCCTGCACATGGACTCTGTCACTCACAGATTCATTTGCTCTGGGCCCCAGCCCTGGGGCAGCAGCTCAAAAAGCAACAGGGACATACGGGATAGAACTGAATTGACTAGCTTCAGAGTGAGGGACGTAGTGCAGCTCTCTCTGGGGACAAAAGCTGTGGCAGCTGCCACTGTTCCCTTTGTTGAGCCCTTTACCCCCAGCCAGCAGGCACGGTTGGGAATCAAATCTTTTTTTTTATTAATGTGGCTAACACCATTCACCCTGCCCTCGTGATTCCCAGACACCTCCCCATCCAATGCATGTGCCCAGCCCAAGCCACTTCCAGAGTCTTTTCCACGCAAGAGGCCTGCCTCAGCTCATGCTTCAGGCTTTCCTAACGTCTCTCAAAGGTCCAACACTCCAAACAAGCAGTGGTTGGCCTTGGCATGCCATGTCTCTCTTGCTAAGCGGTGCCAACCTTGGCACAAGTGGAGACTGGTCTCAATTCACATTGTGTCTTCCATCAGGTGACCCCAAACCTGACATAAGAATAGATGAACTCAGTGTCAGCTTGAAATGATGCTTCAACTCAACTGGAAGGCCACAAGCTCAGCACAAGGAGAGGCTGACCAACTCACACTGTGGTACCCATAAAAATGTCCCAAAACAGTCACTAGTGGCGGCCAGCCTTGGTTCATGGCATATCCTCTCCAAAGCACCTCCAAGTGCAGCATAAGCAGCAGCCAGCTGTAATGATTATACAACATGAGTTGTATCTCCCATCAGGTGACCCCAAGCTGTAAACAAACAGTGGCTAACCTTGACCTGCACCAGAGCCCCTGCTAAGAGCCTTCAAAACCGATACAACCAGATCACACCAGAGCACCACCCAACCATCTCTACCAATGCCATACATGAAGGGCAGAAGAGGCTGGCACTGGAGCCCTGCTAAAGTGACTCTTCCTCCATGGGGTCAGTCCCTGCACCACAGCTTGTCTGCTGCAGTCACAGCCAGCCCTCTCAGCCAGTCAGCCCTAGGGGTCAATCCTACACACTGACATGCCAACAGCATTGAAGGCTAAACTATTGTAAGAGGGCACACACAACCCATACAAGGGATACCCCTGGAGCAACTGGCTCAGGCGAACAGGATGATTGTGCCACTGGGTCCCACAGGACACCTACTACGTGAGGCCACTCTGCCAAGACTGGGAGATGTAGACCTATCTAATGCACAGAAACAAACACGGGGAGTCCATCAAAAATGAGGAGAAAAAGAAGCATGACCCAAATGAAAGAGTTGAACAAAACTCCAGAAAAAGAACTAAATGAAATGGAGATAAGCAAGCGGCCAGAGATGGAGTTCAAAACAATGGTTAGAAGGATGCACAATTAACTTAGGGAAGAATAGATGAACTCCATGAGAATCTCAACAAAGACAAAGAAACCATAAAAAAGAACAATCAGAAATGAGAATACAGCAGTTGAAAGGAATAATTCATTAGAGGAAATCAACATCAGATTATATGGGGCAGAGAACTGAATCAACAATCTGGAAGACAAGGCAATGGAAAAATACCCAGTGGAGCAGCAAATATTAATAGAAAAAATAATTTACAAAATGGATATTCATTTTATTGGGGTGGTTACTTTGTAAGTTACATAAATGTCTAAGCATTCCACTGTATACCTGAAACCAAATATAATATTATATGTCAACTGTAATTGAAAAAACATTTTATTAAATGGGAACAGTTTAAGGGGCCTCTGGGACAACATCAAGCACACCAATATCCACGTCACAGGGGTAGCAGGAGGAGAAGAGAGTGAGCAAGGGATTGAGTACCTATTTGAAGAAATAATGACTGAAAACTTCCCTAAATGGCAAAGGAAATAGACATACTAGACCAGGACATGCAGAGTCCCAAACAAGATGAACCCAAAGAGGCCCATACCAAGACACATCATAATTAAAATTCCAAAGTTCAAAGACAAAGAGAGATTTTTAAAAATGGCAAAAGAAAAGCAGTTAGTGACATACCAGGGGGCTCAGATAAGGCTGTCAGCTGATTTCTCCACAGAAACTTTGCGGGTAAAAAGGGACTGGCAAGAAATATTCCAAGTGATGTAAAGCAAGGACCTAAAACCGAAATTATTCTGCCCAGCAAGGCCATCATTTAGAATCAAAGAGACAAAGAGCTTCACAGACAAGAAGAAAGTAAAGGAGTTTATTACCATCAAGTCAGTATTAAGAGAAATGTTAAAGGGACATTTTTAAGTGGAAGAGATAAAAATATGAATTAAAAAATATAGGAAAGAAAGATGTGCTGACAAAGGTAAAGCACTTAGTAAAAACAGTGCATCAACCAACCAGAAAGCTAGTGCATGAGTGAAATGGCAAAAATAGGAAGACTGTGTAACTAGTACAACAACACATTAACCGGCACGCACAAAAAATAAATACGTTAGAAATACTGAGTGAAACATAAGTGAAGAGGCCGAGATTAAAACTTGTGGAAGGAAGGGGAAGGGACTCGTCAGAGAACATGTATGAATGACCCATGGACATGGACAACGGTGTGGGGATGGACTATGAGGGCGGGGTGGGCTGGGTGGAGGAGGGCAAAGGGGGAAACTGGGACAACTGTAGTAGAATAACAATAAAAAAGGTTTGCGATGTATAACAACAACAATAAAAAACACTTTGTATTGATTTTTGAGCTTAAGTGACCATAAATTACCCCAAATTAATCTATGATTCAGCATAATTCCAATAAAATTCTCTGCAGGTTTTACTTATGGTAAAAGTTTGCAAGCTTATTCCAAAATTTATGTGAAAATGCAAAGATCCTAGTATAGTCAAAATAATCTTAAACAAAATCAGCAAAAGTTGAAGCACTTGTATTATTTCTAGACAGATATTTAAGATAGCTACGTAAGATGGCATGGTGGCTGCATACAGATAGAGCACTGTCACAGAACACAGAGCCCAGAAATAGTCCCAGAAAGAGACAATTGCTTTTTCACCAAGGCCACAAAGCACATCAGAAGGCAAAGTATCTCCTGCACCCCCCCACCCCGGCCAAATGGTGCTGGAACAATTGGCTATGTTTTCAAAGAAGGAAAACTCAACTCATACCTAGAAAACAGGAGAAAATTTTTGTGACTTTGGGGATAAGCAAAGATTTTTAAACTGGACCCAAATATATGTATATAAGCAGGACCCATCATAAAAGAAAAAGTTGATAAAATTCATTTTATCAAAATAGAAAAATGTATGCTCATTAAAATACATTGATAATGTATTTTATTACTGACTGGGAGAAAATATTCACGATACATACGTGTGACAAATTACATGTATTCAGAATATATAAACTCCTATAATTCTATAATAAAGACAAACAACACGATAAAATGGTCAGAATACTTAAACAATTATTTTACAAAGGAAGATGTATAAAAAGCCATTGAGAAAATAAAAATGTGCTCAGCATCATTAGTCATCAGGGAAGTGAAAATTAAAAACAAAATAAAATACCATTAGACACCAAGCAGAATGGCTAATGACAAACAATGACAGATACTAGCAATGATGGGAGCACCTGGAATGTTCAGATGTTACTGGTGTGAGCATAAAGTAAAATTATCCAACATCTTTGGTAATCAGCTGGGCAATTTTTAATAAAGATATGCGTGCTGGTCATCAGGGCTAGCAGCTGGTAAAACAGTGTGGATATGGAATGAAGGATAAAGAGGGTGAACTGAGTCTACCAGGGATTTCCACACTCACCCATCACCAGGTCTGATCGTGGTGACCTGACAATGTTTTCCTTCACCTTCCTAATCCTAAGCAAGTTCATCTTTTGGCAGCTCTAACCTGGAACCATATAGTGAAGATCTCAGGAAACAGATCTTAGCTTTAGCCATGTATCTATTGAAACACAGCTCTAATGTTTTATAATGTCCTCACTTTAAAGACAAGGAAAAGAAAGTTCAAGCTGGAGAAACCATTTGCCCCAGGTGGTTACATACTTAGTAAGTGCCCCGGCTGCAATCCAAACTCAGCTGCATCTGTGCCAGACTCTGCTCCTTACCACTACTTTATGGTTATCTACTCCCAGGATAACATGATCTAGTTCAAGGGCTTTCTGCTCCAGTTCCGCACTGTCACATTCAACCAGTTTTCTTGAGGGGTTTATGTACCTTGTAACCAAGCAACCTTATATGTGGCTGTAGTGAAGATTAAATGAGGCTCAAGGAAAAGTGTATTTAATAACACTTTGCCTGTGAGCTCTTGGAACATTGTAACTATTGATGTAATGCTATCTTTGATGGTGATGAATGCTCTTCACCTTTAGCAGCTTAACAAAGGAAAAAGCATGTGACGGGGTTCTAGACAAGTTTAGTTTTGCCATTTAATCTCTGCTCTGCTCATAACCTGTACATTTCAGTTTCTTTAAATCTCTAAATGACAGTAATACTCTCTTCTTTGACCACTTCCCAGGATTTTTGTGAAGATCAAATGAAAAAATATATTTTATTTTTAAAACAAAGAGGTGGCATGATGTGGTGGAAAGCATGCTGTTGCTTTTGGCCAGTTAGACTTGAATTCCTGGATCCACACTTCTTGTCTGCATAATTTTAGGAGTAACCTAACTTTTGCCTTTCTTTTAGAAACCCTTGCTTACTGCAGAGTTTCATTTTTAAAAATTGTTTTATATTCTGATACAGAGTAAGGACTGAATCTCTCTTTGCTTCCTCCTTTTCCTGCTTCCCTCCTAGAGAGCTCTACATATGAACTTGCAAGCGACATGAGCTTTATAACACCCTAGGAACTTCTGAGCAGCTTCTTAAGGATGCTTTGTACTTGAATCTCTGGACCCCTCAAGACAAAGTCAATTTAGGCTCCGAACAGCAAGGACTCCTGTAGTTGTAGCCATGTGTGGTGATATTAAATGCAGACCAAAGACAGAGCAGGCTGTGCTAACTATAATATATACACCCACGAGCATGAAAATTAGCTTGGTCATGACTGAAATTCCCAGCAGCTCCCAGGCCTCCTGAAAGAAGTGGGTTACCAAGTTTTCTCCAAAGATGGAGGAGTCAGGTGTTAATTGCCTAAAAAGACCACCTGAGACTCAATCATGAGTTTTCTGATTTGCAATCAGTGCTATAGGTCTAATCTGTTAACCTGTTGATCAGGGAGAATACAAACGGTGAGGGAGGGAAAGGCCCTTCCTTGGGTGGTCCTAGGGCCATTCTGAGGCCTGCCGCCACCCAGGTGCTCGGTCTGGATGACCTGGCTTCCGAGACTCGGGGAGAAAGCTCAGCACAGGCGCTTATGCCTTTTAGAATCACATGTACTGTAGGGGCTGGTCCATTAGGAACTCTGTAGCCTTTGGGGGAAGCTTTAAATCAGGAGAACCAACCTTTTGGCGTCTCTGGGTCACACTGGAAGAAGAAGAGTACACGCACAGTAACAAAAACTAATGGGCAAAAAAGAAAAAGGTTTTAAGTAAGTGTACGATTTTGTGTCGGGCCTCATGCATAGCCATCCTGGGCCACATGCGGCTGTGGGCCGTGGGCTGGACAGCCCTGCCCGTGCAGAGTAATCTGTTAATTGGCTGTGTGATGTGTAGGTGCTCAGCTTAGGGAGTGAAGGACCACGCTGACTATCTCTCATCTGCTGCATTGGTTTCTCCTGTATTACAGTCCTTGGGAAGTAATAAAAATTTCTATCTTCCAGCACCTTCTTTGCCCTGCTTTATGATGCTGAGACTCTGAGTGTGCACACCACATTTTTGCAGGCCTGAGAAGAACATACCTGCTCCTTTCTTTCTGTTTCCTGTTCTTGGGACGATCACCTCATCAATGCTTCCTCACCCGCTCGGCATAGGAACAGCCGAATCCAGTCTGCGGTTTTTCCAACTCACAGAAGCAGCCTCGTCAGCCGTCTTACAGACAGCCACAGCAGCGACCTGGCCTTCCGTCCTCAGAGGTCTGGAATCCAGCATGGGCCGTGCAGTACTTGTCCTCAAGCATTCTGAATTTCAGCTCCACGTAGCGCCCCCTTCAGGCTTGTTAGTCCAAGCTCTTGCCTTTGTTCCCCAGTCCTATCAGATAGTTGCTTCTTGCAATTATTACCCTAGATTCTCTTTTTCCCCCTTCACTTGCCTAGTGAGCTGAATATCCTGTTAACCATTGATTATAGTATTTTTTCCATTAAATTTGCTAGTGTAATTTATATCTCCTCTCACACGTAAAGATATTGTTACCAAAAAACAGACCACCCGAGACAAAGTCGTGGGTTGGTTTGGAAATGTCCTTGCGTTTGAATGCAGGGTTGAGCCCCTTGCCGGTGGGAGGTGGGCTGCTAGTAACGCGTGGCGCTCAGTGGTATTGCCGTAAATCAGACTGTCACCCGCGCTACATGTGATGACATGCCTACTGCACATCCCTGCCTCCTGAGGGGGCCCTAAATAATAGTCTGTGTCTTCTGGGTCTCTTAAATGGAATATTTTATTTGCCTACGACTCACCTTGGCTCTCAGGAGAAAATCCAAACTCTGTTCACCGGCTTTTGTCTAGTCCCTTTCCAACGTGGTCTCCTGCACATCTTCCCCTTGCTTACAAACCTCCAGTCCTACTCCCGCCGCTCCTGGGAGGAAGCTCTACCCCTCCTCAGGGCCTAGTGCTCCCTCCAGCTGGAAGGAACTTGACCCAGACCTTTGCATGGCTGGCTTCATTATTCAGCATCTAGCTCTAATGCCACTTTACCGGGAAGTCCTGCCCGAACCAGGCAGCTACTGTGCCTAACTTGGAAAGGTAGCCAGCACCTTCATACTTGAATATCACTCAAATTAACTGATAAAATATTTTAAAAAATCATATTTCAAGTGGACTACAGTCAAGGGAACATATAATTGTATATCATTGTTTAAATAATTGAAACTCAGCTACTTAGTTTCAGAAAGGTGTTCTTTTACTTTGTGTATCTCTTTCTTTACAATTAGAAGCCTACCTTGCGGGAGCAGGTGACCAATAAATGGCATTTATGAAATCAACAATGCTCATTAGATCTTTGTCAACTTAATATGTCTATAAAATTTTGCCCTGGTCATTCTTCCAAAACAGAATTGTACCCAGTAAGAATGCTTGTTGCACATATAAATGTGTAGAATTAGCATGGGTTAAATTTCTATTCGATTTGTGCAATTTCAAAGGTAAGTCGAGAATTTAGAAGCAATAAGTAACACATAAGGAAGAATGGAAAAATTAGGCCAAATTAAAAGGAGACTTTAAAATGGTAAATTGTTACCCCAAAGCACTTAGAATTGGCTACCCATTTTATAACAGGACAGGTATGAAAAATAGATGAATTTGGGGATATTCCTTTAATATTTACATGAGAAGAAATTTGGGCACTATTGGTTTAGAATTAACAAGAAAGTTTATGGAACTTCAAGTTGGGATGGCTCCTTGTGTCTCGGTCCCTGCAGCTCCTGACACCCCTGGGAGCCCCCCGCACTCCCCCGAGGTCCCTGGCAGCCCTTGTAGACGTCCATCACACACCTAGGTGATCCCACAGTGCTTGAAAGAACTGGAAAGCTTGCAGTTGAGACAGCTGGGGAAAGCTGGGAGTATTAAAACCAGAGAGAAACAAGAACGGTTGGTAATTAGAAGAGGAAAACATGGATTTCTTGGCCAGTGTTAGATGATCCATGGACAGAGATCCCCTGTTCAGTCACTAAGCTCAAATGCTCAGCCAGACAGATTCCTATTCTGCCAAAAAGCCAGAACAGAATTCAGGGCGAGAAATCCGTTTTCCTGAATTCTGGGAGATTCGCAGGGCATAAGGCTGTGGTGTGCTTTTCCTACAAATCCTAAGACCCTGCTCAGTGTGCCTCAGAGACACGTTGCATGAGCACAGATGCTACACTTCCCGACTGCAGTGTTGTCTGTTTACCCGGGGAGTGCGGGCCACTTCAGCGGCGTAGTGAAACTTCCCGCGCCCACTGCAAGTGCTGGCCTAGCCGTGCACCAGTCCCTCCCACCACCCACACAGAGCACGTACACATTTGCTCTGCTTTACAACCACATTATCTGAAAACAACGAGGTGTCCTCCACGTTGTCACTTTGCTTGGAGAACTGCTGATGAGCCAGTTCTTTCTTCATGCTAAGATGGGACAGATTGAGGCCAAGGCCTTCCTTCCAGATAGTCTGACTGAAGTAGATTAGGATTGGATTTAAAAATTTACTTCTAAGAGAACCCAGCCCCACACACAAAGAAATAGAAAACACACCGTTTATGAACTAAGAGAGATTTCTATCTCTATTAAGCTTATTTCTTGCTTATAATATAATAATAATATTCAGTCCTATTCCACAGGTAAGCTGCATTTTCAAAAGAGAAAACTTCCATGAGAAACACCCAGAGGAAAGACAAGAATAAGAAAGAGGTTGGTAGTCTCTGCTAGACAATCTCTGAGTCACCTGTTTTCTCCTTGGTCTGTGGAGCTGGTAACAAGTGTCTTCAAAGTGACTAGAGACCGTAGGATTAACGGCAAGTAAGCCATCCAATCTTCTTTGTGAAACTGGAGGATGGATTACCTTATGTATATGAAGAGTGTCAAATCAGATGTTTTAGCTCATGACCCAAATAACAAAACATTTTGTTTTGATTATTTCTTAGTGGGTTTTGTCAGTTGGTTTGAAAATAGCCCAGCTTGTTCTCAAAAAGATTTAAGATAGTTAAAGCAACACACGCATCTTAGTAGATGCAGGAACTTTAACTAGAGAAGAAAACTGGAGCCGAAGGAAATGGAGGGTAAAGAATTAAGGTGGGATCAAAGCTCAGTTTGATACAGAGGTGGTTGCTTCTCAACTTGCATTGGGTGGAGAGCAAAGTTGCCTTCACGCTTCTAGCAACCAGTTGGTGCAGAGAAACGTTACTGTCTGCATGGTTCAGAGGGGCCAAAAGGTGGAAAATGAACCAGTGACTTCAGAAAATCGACTTTTGCGTATTATCAAAAGAACACGTTTCCTCCCATGTATTTCTGAAGAAACGACACCTTGTAACGTAACGAACAAAGTCTTTATTCTAAGTGCAGAATAAGTTTCATATACCTGTTTCAGCTAACACCTCTCAGTGTGGGCCAGCAGCCATCATTCCAATTATAAACCCAGCAAACCACTAATAACTTACCAGGGAGAATGCGAGGTGGGGTGGTATGGTGCGGCCCAGGGGAGACTCCGAGGACCTCGCCCAGAACGGAAGTGGAGAACACACAGTCTGGGTCAGCGGCTCTCGCCCTGACTGCACACTGGAAATGTGCTGTGAGCCCTCGCCATTCCAGATAAGCTACAGCCTAGCCTCTGCGGGTGGGTCCCACGAAAGGTATTTTTTCAGTTTTCTCAGATGAGTCTAATGTCTTTCCAGCGACGGCTGAGAAGAATCAATGAACAGCAGAGCCATAAAGAGTGCTTTGTAGCCATATTTTAGAAAGTGACCCATGGTGGATCTGAAATTTTATTCTATGGAAAGTCCCAGAAGTGCATGTAATTAGATTGCAAGATGAGTAAAGAGACAATATGTCTATTGTTTTTAACAGAGAGAGGAAGGGAGGGAGAGAGAGAGACATTGATGTGAGAGAGAAACATGGATAGGTTGCCTCCCACACATTCTGGGGACTGAACCCACAACTTACACATCTGCCCTGACCAGCGATTGACCCCACACCATTTTGGCGTATGGGATGACATCCCAACCCACTGAGCCACTCAGCCAGGGCAACAAATTCCGATTTCAGATAATTCTGTTTTCCTTTAAAAATTCAGACCTCAGGAGTGTATTTTCTGTGTTCTTCAATATGTATATATTTATTCAATGAACCATACAAAATGTACCATATTAAATGTAAACATAATAACGTCTAATTATTTAATTAATCTCTAGTTATTCCAGCATTTTCTGTATGCATGCTAATGTGGTGAGCATTATTTTTTGCATAAAATTTTGTAAAAGGTTTAATTTTTATAAGCTTGATCACTGTTCAGAGAAATACAGTTTCTAAGAAGGGAAAAGATAACCTTGAGAATGCGTTTCTTAAGTGAGGAAATTTTGGCCTCTACCTCAATACAACAATTCTGATGGCTGTTTTAGGAAAATGCCGCAGGGTTATTTTCTGTGAAATTCACATTGAGCCTCCGCGCCCCGCTCCCCCCCCCCCCCCGCCCCCGTGCTTGTTTTCTGAGTGGGATGATGACTCCGAAGAAAGCTTCTCCAGCCCTGAGCACCAGGTTGAGAAATCTGCCCCCTCTCAGTATTCACCACCCACCACGCAGGGCCCATGAACCGCTGGGCGCTTAAAGACCCCCTCCCTGCTGCACTTGAGAGGGCTGTGGCAATGAAGGGAAAGAGAAGAAACTTTATCAAGGAACTAGTGTTTGGCAGGCATTACACTAGATCCTTTAAAAATTCTGTTCCTGACGCATAGCAGGTCAATACTTCCAAACCACAGAACCGCGGTCTTCCTAACTCTCTGTTCTTAGAAAACTAATTAACCTTTCACCATTTCGGTTTCCTTATTGCAATAATTATTATTTGTAAATCCCACAGAAGGCCTGTGAGTTTAGACATATCTTATTTCACATGTGAGAAAACTGAGTCTAAGTTATGGTAAGAGAGTTTCTTGAGATTGCCAGCTAAATAGTGTCTGAGCTTGCACTTATATCACCAGACCACGTCTCAGAATAGCTCACATCTCTTAGCATGTCTCTTGAGTCAAGGTCATTCACCTGCCAGTGGAGCTGTCCGATGTTCAGTGGAGCAAGTTGCTGTACATCAGGAGACCACAGGGTTTGCACTGAGTCTCTCTAGTGGCTGAGGATGCTGGTGGCCATTAGGTTAGTTACAGCGCATGCCCACATGCTGGTAACCGCAGAGTCTCTGGTCTAAATCCACCCTCATCTAATGCTGTCATTCCCACCAACGCGGCCTCGCCATGTGGCTCCAATCTGTGCTTCAACACCTGTCAGTGCAGGATCTCAGGCAGCCCCTTAGATCTGCAGCCTAGTCTAGTCTCCGAATCCCCTGTTAGATGCAATCAAATCAAGGCCATGACAGAGAGGATAAACAAAATAACAACCAGTCTATTTTTGAAAATGAATATAGCTGAGATTTTCTGCTAGGTTTTTCAATTGCATTACTTCATGTACTTATCTTAATAAACCTAGGGGATAGATACTCACCAAAGCCGCATCCTGAAGTTGACTTACTTAAGGCCATAGAGTTCAGACATAGTCCAGTTGGTGATGCAGGTAAGGTCTGTCTGATTCCAAACCCAAAGCTCTTACACTGCGCCGGAGTTTACAAGCTTCGGGTGCCAACCCATCTGTGCCCGGGTCCCTGCACCGCACTGTGCAATTCCACGGGCACTATCCTCTCCTGTGCATCACACAGAAGAACTGGGTGGTTGTGAAATTAACTCTGTTAATCTCCACTTGCATTAGAAAATGTAAAAGTAGCAAACACTCAAGTGCATCACACATAGTAGTATAAGTAGTGTGCCAGAAAGCACACTTGGTGTGTATATGTGTGTGTGTAGCAACATCATTTAACGGCTGAGAGCACAGACCCTGGGGCCGAATGACTTGAGTTTCAGTCCTGGATCTGCCGTTCCCCAACTGTGAGACCTTATGTAACGTACTTCACCTCTGCACGCCTCAGGCTCCTTCCTGTAAGTTGGAGTTAATAATAGCGACTGTCTCATAAGATTACAGACAAAATGAGAGGAATCAATGTGTGTGTAAGGCACTTAGACCGGTGCCTGGCACATAGTAAGGACTTATTACTATTGGAGAGGAGGAGGCGGGAGCAGTGCTCAGTTAACGGGATTAATTGGTGTGGCCTCATTTCTGCTAGTCCAATGGGAACTATTGGAATAAAAGAAGACCTGCAGAGAATGTAACCGGAAGTGGTCATGGAAATGAGATGGGACGACAGAGCCTGGGAGTTTGCGTCTGTCTTCCCCATTCTCACCAGAACAGAACCCCTAGCTTTAATAATAGAATTACCATAGTTGCTTTCTGGGAATTATTGACATGGAAGGAATCAGGAAAACTACCCTTTTCTATGCTCTGGAAGCTGGAGGGATCTCTCCACACCATATCAGACGTAGGGAAAGCAGTGCAGTGAGACAAGGCATAAATGCCGGCTTTGAGACAGGAGGTTTGGGCTGGTGCCCCAGCTCTAACACTTCCCAGCTGTGGCCCTGTGCCTCTGTCCTGCAAGTCTCACATGCCCTTGGATAAATTTTTTCCTCCTCTATAAGATTGTTATACTGTTCCCTCTGCTATTGTCCTTAAAGGGAGGTTGTGAGGATCACATGTAATACTATATTTTTAAATCACTTAATATCTATAATTTTGAGGCTTTTTTTCTGTGACAATACAGATTGAAATGTCCCACTGAACACGGGGTCACAGTAGAGGGTTTCCTGATGTGGACTCACCTGTCTCTGCGTATTCACCTCCCCCTACTTTGTCTCGTCCAAGCTATGTTCCAGCTGTGTACATACGGTACGACACATGCACAGGACACGCCAGTTTATGGCATGTATCTATCAGCAAATACATGAAGGGGATATTTTGGTTTTATAAAATGTCACGTTCTCTTCCATGTCTCATTTTTCACACCCCCTTTTCGATCTCTCCAGAACATCTTTCCTACCCCACCTCTCACTAGGCCACTCTGAGCAGATACTACCTTATCTTGAAAGCATTTTTAGTTCCCCAGCCCATGTATATATCCCATTGCGGGGCCCCCTGCATCTCTCTCGCTATATGTTGTTATATTTGTCTCTGGTTATAATGGGATCTCTTCCCTTTTCTGTATTAGTCTGATAATTTGTCCCTGATAAACTCCCAGTATTTTTCAGTGTCTGGAGCATAACAGTTGCTCAATAAATGCATGTTGATTCAAAATTTATTATTATATTCATCCCTTCAAATAAATTTTGATCTTATTTTGACTCGTGGGGCCATAGCCAGGAACAAACTGTCAGGCAAACAGACGTGGAGATGGTTAATGAGGACAAGGAGACCAAGGGAGAGAAACAATCACACGTTCAATCAGCACAGCAGCAGTGCAGGCAAGAAGCAAAAGAAAACAGCACTGACTACTCAGTGTTTGATTTTCCCCAAAGAATAGCACCAGGGAGAGGCAGATGGCATGCAGCAGAACCGGGGGTTGGGGTGGGGTGGGGTGGAGTGTGAGAGGGTTATATCTTGTTGCTGAGAAGCATCTAACAAGGCCTTTGAGTTTGATGGATTGGGAGTTAGGAGAAGGAAGAAGGGGAAGAGCTAGGAGTAGAAAAGTACTGAATCTGAGTGGGAGAAAAGTGCCTCAGCCAAGGCCCCAGATAAGGAGGTCTCTGATGGAGGTGACTGGGCTGGGAGTGCAGACAGGCATATGAGCACAGCTGGCTGGGGTGTCTGTGTCCTTGACCACAGCTCCCTGCAAAGATCAGAGATGACTGGGCTACACACAATGTCTGGTGTGAGATCAGTTTTCCTTCCAGAAGGCCTGCTGGCCAAAGACTTGTGTAACCTATGGCCAGGCCTAAAGGACCATGCATAGGATTCTGGCTTCAAGGTAGACTCTCAACTCCACAACTTCGTACTTCAGGGAAGGCTCAAGTGAGACACAGGGCCTCCCTGGTCATGGGCCTTAATGCGTTGAACACTGAGAGCATTGGTTTGTTGGCTCAAAGGATCTGTCCCTAGGACAGGATTTTTACCCTAGACCAGGGTCTGGCACATGGGACAGCTTTGTCATCTGTTCTGGCACCTTCTGATGACAGTGCGAGTCTGTGCATGCAGCCCAGCCCACAATGGTGCCTGATTTCCAGGGCCATCCTCTCATGGACCCAGGAGGCAGATGGTTGTGCACCTGCTTGCTCGGACCTGGAAAACAGGTCAGTCCGCAGGCTTAGCTGACGTGAGCGGTCTGCGTGGTTGGCATGGGGGCTTTTCCGATGGGCAATCACAGGGATAAGAAAAAGCCTACAAGCAGTCGAGGTGTTTTTATCCTAGCGCCTTGCCCCCACCTGGAGCTTGTTTTATATGCCAATACCTGTTTGTAGCCTGACCAAATGACCAGTCCATTAGACACAGAGTAAAGTGGGTAGGGCCATGCGCTTCCACATGCTTCACGACGATGACCCTAACTGCAGCGTTTTGCCAGCAGGCTTTAGGGGTGAAGGTGAGTGAGAGTGTACATACCTACAGCAATACAAAACTCAGTAGTAGGAGCCATAACAATGGAGGTTGTCAGGACCTGAGGGAACCCACCCAGAGCTGACCCTGGGCAAGGGTCTCCGTGATGACTCCCCCAGATCTAAAACTTGAGAGAACTATCTTTGTCCCCCTCATCCTGGTGCCAGGGATGTGGGGATAACAGTCACCTGAGACCCAAGAAGTACAGTTCTCCTCACCCTCCCCATTGAACTCTGACCTTGCATAGGGCCTCTGGTCCACCCTCAGGACAGAGGGTTCTCAGCCTAGCCCCTCGTCTGGTTTATTTGTGAAGGCTAAGAGGGTCCGGCAAAGGCTGTCAGGGCTCCGTGACTCATTCCCAGTCTCATTGGGTGGGGCAGAGGGGAGAGTACTTGTGTCAATCACAGAGGTTTTCAACAGCTATCTGGATGGACCAGTTTCTGGCCATGAATTACCTGGAGGAGGGTGGGCACTGAGAATCAGGTGGACCAGCAGGCTCAGGGCAGGCAGCCAGGCAGGTGGTGCAGGTTTGGGTATTGTCCCGGCTTCCATGGTGGGGATGGTGGCACTGAGAAGCCTATGGCAGGATGGCACATACGCTCTGCCAACGACCGGCTCTGTGTGGCTTCGGTTGGGGAGAGTCGAGTTGCCACCCTTACACTGCCCTTTCCCTGTTGATTTATTTCCTTGATAAATCAAGGATAAATCCCTCCTTGATTTATTTTTGAGGCTAAAGGCTCTGGGATGCTGGCGAAGAGCTTCCTCTCTGTGGCACCACAGAGCCCCAACAAGCACGGCATCAGCCTGACTGGCTGCTGGACCACGTGGAGCCTGCTGCGCTGGCCGCTGGTGCTGGAGTTCAGCCATCTGAGCGAGGGCTGCTCTCGGCATCGTCTGAAGCAGGCGACCCGCAGCATCACCACTTGCAAGGTGCCGCACTCCCTCACTACGTTTGACAAGATTCCCTCCTTTATCACGTAGGCAACCTAACCAAATGTCTATGACCTGCTGGGTCACTGGGCAACACGGTCCTGAGGCACATGGCTCTCAACAACTTCCTCTGCCACCAGGCGTTATCAGCACCAGGGAACCCTTTGCAGAGATCAGGCGCTTGGCAGCTCAGGACCTCCGATGATACCTGGCCTTACTGCCAGAGAACCACGAGCCAGGGTGCGGGCGCTGCTCCCTGCTTTTCTCAGAACCCCTGTGTTGGATTTCAACTAGACCCACTGGGTGAACTCAGCCAGGCTGTCGCGGACGAAAAAGTAGGACCTGTGGTCCCCCGGTGCCCTGAAAGGTGTTTGTAAACAATTCGCGAGCGCTCCCGAGACCCACTGGTGAAGTGCTCTGAGGAACCCTCCAGCTTTTGGCCCTTCCAGAACAGCACGGTGCTCAACTGACCACCCGCCTTCCCGCACCGATTTGTCAATGAGGACAACGAGCCAACTGCAAGTAATAATCTAATATTCCCCCCTTAGTGTGACCATGCTCCTCAGTGTTGCATTTTTCTCCACAAAACGGCACTGAGCAGGGATCAGGTGTCACTCAGGGCAGATGGGGATCACCTCATGGCCCACTGCTAAGGCACACCGCACACAAGGCCTCAGCCTTTTTAGGAGGCAGAGGGACAGGAGTGAGCAGAGCAAAGGGCTAGGAGTGGAAAAGTACTGAGTCAGAGGGAAAAAAGCAACTTGGTCAAGGCCCTTGATAAGGAGGTCTTGGTGGAGGTACCTGGGAAGTCCTCAGCCATGGCCTCCAGTAAAGAGTCCCCTGATGGGGGTGTCTGAGTTAGGAAGGCAGATACTGTTTTCATACGAACAATGCTAGTCTGGGGCTGGAGGGCTGAGTCATCCTCTGTAAGCCCTTCCAAAAAGCTGTGCACCAAGTGCATGGGGAAGGCAGCTGCCCCCATGAGGCTGGCCAGACAACACCTTGTAGTCATCTGTGGCCAGGCCTGAGGGATCACACACAGGGTCTGGCCTGGGGCTGGACTCCTCACAGATAACATGAGTAGGCCCAGGTGAATGAAGAGACGAGATGAGGGTGGAGGAGGGAGAAAGATAATTGTTGCATATAGATCTGAGACAAAAGAGGCCTCGTTCCTGCTCTAGAACTCATTTTCCCCGTACTGCACCAACTTCGATGTGTAATTTCCATAAATCTAACTTTCCTCTTTGTATTTCTGCTTCACTGTGCTTGGGACAAGGAGAGATAGCTAGCCACGTGGAGCTGCTATCCAAATGTGAGAACCAGGAAGCCCCAAGGAGGCCAAGACCAGCTCCAAGGGCACCTGGGACGAACAGGTGCACTGGGAAGCCTAGATGAGGGTAATGAAGTTGTCTTTTACGTACCTCTCAGGTCACTCCTCTCATTGGCTCCTAAGGAGGATGGTTCCTGACTTCTTAGCCATTTCAGTCTTTAACAGAAAATAAGACCCTTTTGAAGAGTGCCGTGCCCAGCAGCACTGAGAGGGTGGTCTGTTCTCGTTTTCTTCCCACAGCAGCGCCTGGAGCGCATCGCAGGCAAAGATTACCTGCCATGCGATTACCGGCTCAGCAGGGAAGGGGGGGGCGGCTGCGGAGAGAGGGAGAGTGAAAGAAATAACTTCCAGTTTACTGAGCTGTGAGCCTCAGCACCTCGGTTTTTAATTTGGAAAGCACTGTGTAATGGGCTATAGAGATGCAAGTTGTTTTTCCTTTCTCGGATTTCTCCTAACTCGTTTGCCACTGGCGTCAGCACCCCAGGAGGATAGAATAACTTTATTTCTGCTGCCTCAGGTTTTCTTCCTATAAATAGTTGGAGAAAAATGGGGGGGGGGATAGTGTTTTATGTTCTTCATGAAGTGATCAGAGGGGTTTGTAGGCATAGCACCCAAGGACTAAGTGATGAGAAGTCAGAGAATATAAAACATCTGCAACCCAGTGAAGGTTCTCGGGGGGACTTGAAAACGTGTGCAGCTGACAAGATAAGAGTTGACAGAAAGGATATCAGCTTCTGCTTTGGTATGACTGTGATCATATTTCTCATCAATTATTTACAGAAGGAAGATCTACATTAAAATTAATCATGAAAGTCTGAATTGTTCCTGCACATTAATAATGAAAGAACTGCACCAGATGTGAACAGACACCGATAATAGAATATGAAATAATGCTTAACACGCAAAGGGGAAGGGCCTATATAAACGAAATGCCGAGAGGCTAATTACTGCACCGTCGGGAAGGCTGTGGCCTGTGGCCCGGACCCGCAGCCTTGGCCTGCCTCAAACTGTCAGTACTGGTTTGGTCTGCAGTTGTCACATTCAGAGCTATGTTCAGGGCTGCCCCAACCAACTGGTTTTTTCTTTTAATTAAACGTGTTGGGATACCATTAAGTTAATAACAATACATAAGTTTGGGGTGTACAATTCTATAGCATGTCATCGGTGTACAGTGCGGTGGTTGCTGGAGGAGAAGGGGGTGGAGGAAGATGAGGAGGGAAAAGGGGGTCTACCAACTACTAAGGACTGGGGGATTGAGTGCCATTTGAACAATAGTGAATGGTCCAGTAGAATTCTGGGAGGATACCTGGACCACATATCTCAGCCTGGACACCTGGAATGGCAAACCTGAGCTCACAGGTGGAACGCTTCTCCTTTCCACCCCTTCTCGTCATCCAGTGTGAACTTTACAGACCAGTCTATGCCTCCCATGCGAATTCATTCCTGGCCGGCTCTGCTCACCAGGACCTTCTCTTTTTAGAAATTCCGTGGCACCTTGTTTTCCCCTGAAAATGTTTCTAGCATTTAGATTACTAGCACACAAATGCTGCTAGTAGCACTGAAACTTCCTATTTCATACAAGGATATATTTGAGATGGTACCTACCTTCACTGTTTTCCTCCAGGTTGAGGCAGGCTTCTAGTCATCTTTCCTGGCTGTGCATTAAAGAATTCCTGGGACCCAAAAAGAGGCTTCAGGGTACTGGGTCCAGGATAACCCTCACTCTCTATCTGACAAGAATTTAAGAACTTGAAAGATTAGAGGGAAAAAGGGGGCAGAATGATATACCAGGAAGTGAATGGGATTTCACAAAAGAAGACCAGAGTTTGGCTTTAACCACTTACTATACTTATGCAATTTGGAATCAGTCATTTAATTACACTTGGATCTTCCTATGTAAATGGAGAAAATAGTACTTATGCCCAACCTCATAAGACTGTCTGAATTGTTGAATATTAAGTGTATCGAATATTGTAAAAAGCCATTCACAGCTACCTAGGAGGCCGTTTGGCACGGTGGGCAAGGATATGCGCCCCAGGCACACCACTCGGGTTTGAATCTTCACTCCGCCAATTCCTGGCACAACACTGATGTCTCAGTGGCTTAGTTCCCTAATCTGAAAAATAGGGGTAATTATGGCATCTCGTGAGTTCCCCTGTGTGTAATACTCCAGACAGTGCCAGTAAGCAAGTACAAAATAAATATTAATTATTATTGCTTTAGAGAATAAATAGGAACATACTTGTATAGCTTTTAAGTCAGTACCTGGTACAGAGTAAGGTCGAAGTACATATTATTACCACGGATGCTGTTACTACTGTAATAACATTACAAAATGTGGTTGGAAACCACAAGGCAGCGGTCCCCAACATTTGGGTACCAGGGACCAGTTTGTGGAAGACAATTTTCCCATGACTGGGGCCAGGGGTTACAGGATGGCTTTCTAGCCTGCCACCAGATGCAGCTTAATGGTCACTTGCCACTCACTGATAGGGTTTTGATATGAGTCAGCAAGCAATCAATTTATTATGGTCTCTGTGGAGTCAAACCTCTCTGCTGATGATAATCTGTATTTGCAGCCACTCCCCAGTGCTGGCATCACCGCCTCAGCTCCACCTCAGATTGTCAGGCATTAGATTCTTGTAAGGAGCACACAACCTAGATCCCTCGTATGCACAGTTCACAGTAGTTTGCACGCCTATGAGAATCTAATGTCGTCACTGCTGATCAGAGAGGAGGCGGAGCTCAGGTGGTAATGCAAGCAATGGGGAGCAGCCGTAAGTGCAGATGAAGCTTCCCTTGCTTGCCTGCCACCCGCCTCCTGCTGTGTGGACTAGTTCCTAACAGGCCGTGGGAGAGGGGGTGGGGAACCCCAGCCACACAGAACACCCCAATAAGCAACAGGTGGGCTTCAGGCTTGCTCATTAATGTTTCTCTTTGTTCCCACAAGTTTTTGTCTGGGAGTTACTTTGTGGGAAAACTGACCTGGTAAAATGAAGTTCTTTCTTTCTTTTTCAAATTCTAACTGATCTTTGAAGTTTCCTCTAGTTCATCTACTCAGGAATGAAAGAGTCATTGGTTCTGAATTAGAGATTGTTTTACTTGAGTTTATTTTTGAGTGGTATATAAACATCAAGTTTATTTTCCAGCACACCCTCCCCACATCCAACAATCACAGTTAAGAAGGAAGCCTTGAGCCGTCAAGTCTGCGTGCCTGAGAACGACATCACGTCACCACCTCACGCAGTGCCGGTAGAGATGCACTCAGGAAGAGTGATTCTTGATCACGATCCAGGCAGTTATTCAGAAGGGAAGCATGAAGAAAAGGGAAAGGTGCTTTTAATTTCACAGGGAACAGCTGAGATCTAACCAAGCATCTCCCTGGGGTGGGGGGGGAGTAATTGGAATTAAATGACCATCTGCACTACCACTGATTGGAGAAAAGGAGTAAAATCCAATTTAACTTTACAAGATGACCACGGAAGCTGAAGCACTGTGAAGAAGCCCTTTATTAATAACATGAATAGAGACCACCCAGCGTCACAATGATCTCTGGTTTCATGAACTTAATGAAGAAAAAAAAAGGGCTTGATTGTGTGTGTGGTGACTTACTCTCTCCATGATGTCATTTTAATATAAGTGGCTGGGGGTGCTTGGTCAAAGCACAGTGAATGGCTCATCTCAGGGCGTGGATTATCTCAGGGAGTTCGGAAGATGAACCAGAGTGAAGACAGCAGAAGAGCTGAAACTGCCCCAAAAGTTGTAAAGAAAGTTGAGAGGGAATATCAATAGTAAGCACCAAATCTATAAGTGAGATTGAGATTGCAAAAGGGCTATGAAACAAAGAGAGATAGATTAAAAAAATAAAAAGCAATTTTTCATGTCAGTTATGTTAAATACTTACATATATTAGTATGTTAATTCAATGAGAAGATTAGTGAGCCACATATGTATTAGGATTGCCTAATTTATTGTTGAGGAAACAGAAATTAGAGAAGCTAAATAAATTGCCTAAATGTCATACAGCACTTATATAGCAAAACTGGGATTCTCTACATAGATTTATTTTATTCAAAAGCACATGTTCTCCTTCAGTATTTTAAACAATTTGTCAGACCAAAAGAGTCCTGAGTAATTTCTGTGAACACAATTTAGGTGATTGTAATATGCCTTTTTTTTCTTAAATTCTCCTCCGAGGACATTTTTTCATTGCTTTTTTAGAGAGAGAGGAAGAAAGAGAGAGAAAATCAATGGAAGAGAGCAATATCAGTTGGTTGGCTCCCATACGTGCCAGGACTGGGGATGGAACCCACAACCTACATATGTGCCCTGACTGGGAATTGAACCTGCAACCCTTTGGTCATAGGACGGACACTCCCACCAACTGAGCCAAATGGCCAGGGCGATTGTGAGATGTCTTAATTTGTAAACGAGTAAACTAAAGTTGGGTAGGTTAGTTTCACTTAAAAAAATTGGTTGGTGTCCACAAACATAAAGATGTTAATAAACAGGGTATTCCCAAAGTCATAACTTGTGAGATTTTATCCCAGCTCTATAACAAATTTGGGGAATTTGAGGAATGTCATTCCTCTTTGTTTTTTTCCCATGTTTATTATGATGGGATTAAATTTGTTGTCCATACAGGCAATGTTTTCTTCTGCGGTGTGTGTCTACCAGACCATTGGGGCTCAAAATAATCATGAATGGCCCAAGTGCTCTGGCTTATGTTATCATATGCACTGATATTTACTAAGTTCTCAGTATACAGGGTCCTACAGAAGTAAGGCCTGCTTCACTGTGGTTGGTAGGGTAATAATATAGGTGTAATAATACACAGGTTTAATTTGAACATTTCACCTAAAATGTCATATGGTGGGTGTGCTTGGGTATGATATTGTTATGTTACAGAATTACATGCTTATGATTTTGTAATAAAAAAAGGGGCATTATTTGTGCTGGACCCTGTATAGAGAACACTATTTAAATACTTTATTTAACCCTTTCAACACGACTATGAGTTGAGTTCTGTTGTTGCTCCTATAGTACAGATGGGGGCACTGAGCACTAAAGATTGAAAAACGTTCCCAGTGGCATGGAGCTAACAGACATAAACGCCAGGGCTCAAATCTAAGTGTTTTATTTTGAGAGTTTGTGCCCTTCGTTATCATCCTTCTCAGCCTCTGTCATCACTAGATGCTGGAGCCCATATCTCTTTGCAGGTAACTGCACATTCCAATGAAACCTAAAACACAGACAATGGAGCTGGGTGCTCTGTACAGCATCACCTTGAGGAAAGCTCCTCCTGAAACATTTTTAAAGATTTACTTTAAGTACTAATATGAATTCCGTTTGTACCTGAATCACCTTAAACCACCTGCCAAAGATATTAACATCATGATTTCCTTCCTAGGATTTTCTTCAGTGACAAAATGTTTAATTGTAAGTCTACTCTTACAAATATAGATGCAGAGACCCTCAAGGAAATACTAGAAAACTGAACTCTATATAGTTAAAAAGGATTATATAGCATGATCATGTGGATTTATCTTAGTAATGCAAGGTTGGTTTAATATTTCAAAATTAGTTAATGTAACGTACCACAATAACAGAATATAGGAGCAAAACTACATGATCCTCTCCATAGACACAGGAAACTTCATGACAAAGCTCAGCACTCACTCATGATGAAAGTGCTCAACAAACTGGGAACAGAAGGAAATATCCTTAACCTGGTAAAAAGAAACATCTGAAATGAAACCAGAGCTAACATCGGGAGCAAGACAAGGATGTCTGTCATTGCCGTTTCTACTCAACACTGCACTGGGGGCTGTAGCCAGGCCAACTAGGCAAGAAAATGGAATAAAGGGCATCTATATCGGAAAGCAATCGGCAAAACTATCTGCTATGGTCTAAACGTCTGTGATCTCCCCAAATTCATATAGTGAAATTCTAATGCCAATGTGAGGTATAAGGAAATAGGACCTTTGGGAGTAATTAGGTCATGAAGACTCCAACCGCAAGAATGAGCTCAACGCCCTTATAAAGCAGACCTGAGAGAGCTCTCTTGTCCTTTGTACCATGTAAGGAGGATACAAGGAGAAATCTGCCACATAGGAGAGGGACCTCACACAGCTGAAATCAGTAGGAAGCCTGATTTCGGACTTCTAGACTCCAGAACTGTGAGAAATAAGTATCTGTTGTTTATAAGTTACTCAGTCAGTGATATTTTGTTAGCAGTGATTCTGGATTGGACAATGATTTTGGTTTTTTTAGTTTTTTAAATTAAAAAGTATGTTTATTGATTTTTATAGAGAGAGAGAAAGAGAAGCATCAATGTGAGAGAGAACATCAATTGGTTGCCTCTCATATGTGTCCCAACAGGAGATCAAATCCACAACCTAGGTATGTGCCCTGACCAAGAATTGAACCCCCAACCTTTTGGTGCACAGGATGATACTCTAACTGAACCACACCAGCTAGGTGTGGTTTAGACAATGGTTTCTGAGACACAACAAAAACAAGGGCAATAAGAGACTTAGTTAAACTGTACACCATTGCAATGAAAGACTGTTATGCTTCGAAGGACACCGTCAATAAAGGGAAAAGATACAACCCATAAATGGGGAAAATTTATTTCAAATCATATAACTCACAAAGGACTTACATCTAGAATATATAAAAACTATTATATCAATAATAAAAGTACAAATAAAACCAATTTGAAATGAGCAAAGGGCTTGAACGGACATTTCTATGAAGAAAATACATAAGTGGCTAACACGCACATTAAAATATGCTCAGCATCATTAGTCGTGAGGGAAATCCCAACCACAGCAAAGTGCTGCTTCACCCCCACGAGGATGGCTATCCCATAAAAGATAGATTTAAAAAAAGGTAGTAAGTGTTTGTGAGGCTATGGCGAAATTGCAACCCTCCTACACTGCTGGTAGAATGTAAAATGGAGTACCTGCTTTGGAACACATTTTGACAGCTCCTCAAGATGTTAAACATCGAATTACTATGTGATTCAGCAACTTCACTCTTAGAAATATACACAAGATACGTGAAAGTATGTGTTCACACAAAAACTTGGGCATGGGTATTTATGACAGCATTACTCAAAAGAGCCCAAAAGTAGAAATAACTCAAATATCTGTCAACTGATGAATAAATAAATAAATAAAATGTAGTATTCTGAGGCATGAAATGTTATTCTGAACATAAAAAAGAAATGAAGTACCGAAACATGCTACAACCTGAATAAACCTTGAAAACATTACAGGAAGTGAAAGAAGCCAGCCACAAAGGACCACATATTTTATGTTTCGATGTCTATGACGTGTTCAAAATTGGCAAATTTTTAGAGACAAGCAGACCCGTTGTTGCTTAGGACTCACAGGGACACAGGGATTAGTGGAGGATGGCTGAGGGCTGCGGGGTTTCTTCTGAAGCAACGAAAATATTGTAACATGGATTGTGATGATGGATACACAGTTCTGTGAACACACTAAAAGTCATTGAATTGTACCCTTTGGACGGGCGAATTGAGTGGTATGTGAATTATATCTCAATAGAGCTATTTGAAAATGGTATGTCTAACCACTTTGACAAATAATCATCTATGAATCTCATCATTGTTGGTTGGAATTCCCCCCTCTAAGACCAATTGTCTCTGAGGGATAATACCGCTCCTTCATCCCTCAGCTCCTTTTGTGCTCAGACCCACAGCCTGGAAGTGGACCTCAGATTCCATGTATTAAGTGTAATTTATGTTTTTTGCTCAAAGAACTCAGCAAGAAGAGAGGACATTACACATGGGATGAATTAGCAAGTACTTTTTGGAGAAAGTAGCCCTTTTTAAAGATAAATTCTTCAGATTACGTAGTATTTCAAAAATTATACCATTTTTCCCCATTTATTCTGTTCTGAGTCACTGTCAGAAGGTGTAAATTCATATCCTTACCACCGGTGGACCATTTTGTGGTGTATACTTACCTCCCAAAGTGTCTCATGCTATTTTTGACTGCTCTATAGAACAGTTCCTTCTTATATTTAGCAGAAATCTCATTTCCAATAAGTTGAAACCTAAATGCTTCTGTTTTTATCCCTTAAGGCCAATAGATCAGTTAAATGTCTCCTTTCATCACGACTACTCTTCACTGATTTGCAAGTATCTATCACGCCCAGGAGCAAAGAGGTAAAGTGGAAAAAGCACCAGAATTTGATCGAGATAGACAGACCACGGGCCTTGAGCAAAGTACTGTAACATCTCTGAGTCGTACTTTCACATCCGTATGATGAGAACAATAAAACCTACCTTGCAGACTTCTTAATGGGATTTGTTGAAGAGCTCTTATTTTTAAGTGCCTAACAGAAGGTAGGTGTTCTGGAACATTAGTTTTCTTCTCTTTACTGTCCCCTGCTTCAACTTTTTTTCCCCCAGCAAACCTTTCCAGCTATTTGAATCATCTGAATTATAAAATGATTGTAGGTAAAATGTGTAAACGATGCTGACTTATAAGCATGGGTTAAACTGGAGAGCAAGCAGAGGGTGTTCCTCAGACCTCATAGGCATGTAGGAAGCCTGCATTGTAGGGAACTCACGCTATGTCATCTACCATATAGGCTGGACAGGTACCGTCCTCGCTTCCTCTGGCCATCCATAAGAAATTCTTTTTTTTCTCAATCGAGTGAATGTTACCGCCGCGCTTAGTGGTTTCTTGAACAGTCTTAAGAGTGCACTGTTACTATCTGCATCGTACTTATGAGAAAGCCAAGCCTCAGAGCGGTGGAGAGACTTGCTGGAGATTTCATAAACAATGCCATTCTATCTCCAGCGTGTCTCTTTGCATTCCACCCAGGAGTAGCAGGCTGGGTATGAGTTACCCGGATTTTTTACAAGAAGTAGGGCTGGCCCCTGCAAAACTCCTGGATTTGTTGTGGCTTGGTTCTATTCACAGGAAGGTAAAACTAAAATAAACAAAAGAGCACCTGGTTAGCGAACCAGAAGATCAAAGTCCGCATTTGGGCTATGCCACTGGCTGACTATGGGATCCTGGGGAAGTCGCTGCTTTCAAAGGATAATATTTAATAACTATATGGAGCTTGTCATTTATGTAGTTTTATAAATGTATCATTTTTTTAAAAACCTTCAAATCTTCTACATCGTCCCCACCCCCATCTCTCCAGTATTCTCCAGGGATGATTCACATCGCAAAGCCGCGAAGCCATGCAGATGCATAGTAGCTTTCCTTGTTTTCTCTTTCTGTCTCGTTTTCACGGTTTGTTTTGTTGCAAGATTAACTTACCCAAGACTGATTCCAGGTAGGGTTTCCACCAGAACAGAAGTTAGCATCCTACAAAGCTCCTTGGAAACCAGCCTCAGTCCCAAATTGTGGTCTTCAATCTCTGGGTACCCTAAAACTCTCTCAAGGGGTTTGTGCCATCACCGTTATTTTTATAATTACACCCAGATGTTATTTACCTTTCTGTCATCCTCTCATGAGTGCGCAGTGGAGTCTGCCAGAGGCTGGCTGCCTGATGTGTGAGATCACAACAGACTGGATGCAGAAGCAGGTATGAGAATCCAGGTGTCTCCCAGGAGGTCAGATAGTAGAGGCATTTGCAAAAATGTAAAACAACGCCACTAATTTTTCTTTTGCTGATTTATTTTTTGTTTTGGAAAACACAACGTTTACTTAAAAATGATATTATTTATGTCAACACAGAAAGGGATTGTTATTTTAAAATGAATTAATAAATATTTTAATACATTTTTATTTTAATTATGGCTAGTACAGTAAATATGAACATAGAGCACCCACACAAACATATATTTTAAGAGTTTTCAATCATTTTTAAGAGCTGAAAAGGGTCCAGACACGCAAAGTTTGAGACCCACTGGCCTTAGGCTGTCCATCCTGATAGGGCACTCAGAGGGGCTAGAGCTGCAGGCTTATGCACACCAGGGAAGGGGCTGATAGGTCAGCAAGACCTGCCACATGTGCGCGGCCCCCAGATGCAATGGGCAGCGGGAACTCTTCATCTGCTGCTGCTCTTATCTCGGTGAGTTTCCACCACTGAACTTATTCCGAGAAGAGTGTGTTTACCTTGAAGCATTCTTCACACATACTCATTGGGCATCACTGATTTAACATTTCTGTTAAACAAACATGCGTTCAAAAATAAAACCCAAGGAGAGGTTTTCAGAAATAAGGTGAGTCAAAAAACATGAAGAACATTTATCTCCCTTTTTTAGATTCTGGAATTGTAGACTTTTCTGGTTTTATTTATGGAGCCGAGCAGAATTATTGGCTGCATGAAAGGGGAAGATGTAGGCACCTTTGAGAATGCTCTCATTGGTCTAGTCCCAGGGATGGTTACTATGTTATGTTGATGGGAAGAAAAATGGCAAGATTGTTTGGAATATATGATACTCAGTTGCTATAGCAACCTCTAATTTGTTTATGCCTGCTAGTATCAATGCCCTTGAAGAATCTACAAATATACTGACTTGTTTAGGCCAATGGGAACAATAGCAAATATGCTTCAAGCAGAGATTTGATGTTTTCACATGTAATATTATCTTTTCTTGCTCCTCTAGCACCCCAAGCCACCACGTAGACAAGCATAGGTTAGGTGGCTTGAGGCTGAGAAACATGTGGCATGTATCCCAGTTTTCCCCAGTTTTGACTTTAAAGGTTAATTTTTTTCTTCTGATTTTAAAAGAAATTAAAACATTTTGTGGGGGAAAAACCTAAGAGATCTAAACATTCTCACCACAGAAAGAAGGAAGGGAGGAAGGAAGGAAGGAAGAAAAGAAAGAAAAGAAAAGGGTTAAGTAGGTGAGGTCATGTGATGAATGATGAATGTATTAATTATCTCTGTCTTGGTAACTTTTTCAAAATGTATACCCATCATCATGTTGAACACTTCAAATACATAGAATCAAATATGTCAATCGTCCCTCAGTAGAACTAGAAAAAGAGCCCTCGCCAGCATGGCCCAGTTAGTCGGAGCATTCCGTTCCTGGTCACCCATTGGATTCCCAGTCAGGGTGCACGTGGGGGCAGACGATTGATGTTCCTCTCTCACATCCATGCTTCTGTCTCTCTCTCATCCATGTTTCTCTCTCTCTCACTCTGTGCCCCCTTTCTCTCTAAAATCAATAAATATATTTAAAAAATTTTTTTAAAGCTAGAAAAACAAAAAGCAATAGAATTTCTAAGAACTCCTGTCAAGATGTTGAGAAGGAGAAAATGTGGGAGAGAGTCCATTTGAGGTGATTTTTTTCATTAAGAAGGTATTTTTGAAAAGGGAACTAACCTATAAGATAAAAAGATAACTGGTAAGTTTAAAGTTGAAATATTTTCACTGCTACTCAGAAGTCCGTACATGCTTCTGAGTGGGGTGGGGCAGGCTGAGCATAGGGAAGACTCAATCAGTTGTAGCAAACAAAAAGTCAGTGCTGATGTACTCATTGCGCACAGTAGACACAGTACTCGGGAGCCAGAACACTTTCTTTCACAAATACCGGTTCAGCATAAGTCTCCCTGGGCCTGTTATCTACATTGTTTTGGCCTAGATTGCTAACATCCCCTGAGAAAGGAAACAAAGACAAAAGAAGAAGAAATAAATTAGAAAGCAGATCACGAAAATAGCTCAACTGTTAAATATATTCAAAATAAAGATCTTTGGAAAAAATTTATTAAAATATATGTGCTTCTGGCAAAGCTAAAAAAGAAAAAAGTAAGGAAGCATAAATAAAAAGAGAAATTTCTGGGGGAATAATTCATGCAAAAATGATGTAAAATGATAGATTGTGTGCACATACAAATATGAACATCCTAACAAAGTTGTTTTCTCTGTTAATCTAACCATATAGATTAATGAAATAAAATAATGTTGAAACAAAAATATATGAACACATGCAAAATATTGTAAATGTTATCTAAGAATTGTTTCTAAAAGTCTTTTGAGGTCCAATGTTTTTATTGTGGAGCCTTTCAAACTCTGTTAGCCAATTCCTATGCTATAAAAATCAATTTTTCCACAAATGTAGAAGGTGCAAAGCCACTCAATTTACTTCATGAAGCAAGCATAGCTGATTTCAACACGTTACAGAGATGGCACATAAAAGGAAACTGTGGATCAAAGGGTCTTATTTATTCAAAGTAAAATGCTAGTGAATCAAGCCCAACAGTGCATCAAGAGAATAATATACCAAAAAAAAAGAGTAAGATTCACCACTGAATTGCAAGTATGATTTATTATTTGGGAACCTAAATCATGTAAATAGGTCAAAAATATACATCCTAAGTGATTATTAAAAATCATTTGGGAAGTTTCAACTCTTATTCTGATTAACATAAATCAGATATATAAAAATTACTCTAAATATTCTAATTATAACATCTATCTGAAAATAATCATAGCAAAGTTAAAGGAGATAAACTCAAGACCTAGCCACTAAAAAAGACAAATTGTGCACCATTAATTTATAATAAAATATTTTATACATATAAAACTATTCAAAATGTACGCGTAAGGTAACTTGTGCACACAGTACAGCAAAAGAACAACAACAAAAAAAAAAACATTGCGTGAACGGGTTCCTCTCTGATTTGATTTTCCGTTTAGATCACCATTTGATCTCACCAAGGATAAAAAGTATCCCAGATTTTGTCTTTTACTACTCCCGTGGAACCTGACTGAACAATGTGCTGCATGGTTTTGTATGTGTTCTGGCTCTTCATAAATTGTGCCATATTGCACATACTCTTTGCAATGTACTTTAAACTTAATAACATCATGAGAGTCTCTCAGGCCGATAGGTGTAGCTGATTTTATTTTTATTCTTGTGTAATACTACAGTACAGTGCTTGAATCAGCCACAGTGTATGTTCCCCTCTTTGGTAGATGGATATTTAGGTTTTTTGCTTTTATGTTTGACTGTTTTGCTACGATCATTCTTAGGTCAGCCTCTTGGTACCCAAGGCCAAGCATGTTTGAATACACACAGTGCTGTCCAGTAGAATTTTCTGACATGAACTATTCTATAAATCTGTAGTGTACAAGAAAGTTTAGGGCGATTATATTTATTATCATTATACAATACGTGGATTTGTAATGTTTTTTTTCTTCTGTAACTACAAATGGATTTGCATTAAGCTTTCTCATTTTAATGCCTAATTCATAGTTTTTATTTGGATCTTTTTTGCCTTGCCTTTTGTATGGTTATTTCCCTTCCTCTTTACTGCTATCTATTGGATTAATAATACCGTTCCTCATTTCTGTTTTATCGTTCTCTTCCAACTCTCTAGCTCTGGTTTTTAAGCAGTTATCCCTGAAATTGTATCATCTGTACCCAATTTACAGTCTGAAATTTATCAGTGTTTTCTATACTTTTAGACACTAAACAAGTTTAACAGTGCTTTAACTCTGATTATCCCATCTCATCTGTACACTCTTTTCCTTTCATTGGTATTTTGGTATCAATTTGATATTTTAGTATAATTTTCAAATTAGCATCAATTTTGTAGAACTGAATTAAACTAATGAAAAAATCTAATTATATCATTTTGTCGTATTGGTGGCATTTTTATATGATTATATTTTTGATGGGCAATAGGAAAAATCCATTTTAATTAATCTTGGCATATTTTTAAGCCTTGATATAGCTGGGTATACTGGTGTAAACTAAAAAGAAAATCTGTCTTTATTTTTACCAACATCTGATTGGATAAACTAAATTTATAACCACGACCATGCCCGAAGCGTCACATTTGAGAGCAAATTGTATTTAATTAGATAGGACAAGCCTGCTATTCAGAAATAAGGACTTGACTTCTAATGTGGAAAAGATGCTAAGAGAGATCTTCTGGGAATTGGTCCAGTACCTGTTCTATGCATGTTCTGTGGAATCATGTTTAGTAAAAAAACATCATTTCTTAGTAGACAAGACATTTTTATAAAACTGAAGAATGTCATAAAAAGGAATATATTCATTCAGTTATAGATGCTAGAGTTGAAAGTTGATAGTTGCGAATTGGATGGTTTTTGCTTTATAGCCTCCAAATGGATAAACAGACAAGGGCAATAAAAAATATCTGTAGCCAAATGAAGTGATCGAACGTGACTCTACCGGCTTTTCCAAGCCTCCAGACAGAAGTTAGCTCTCTTCTTTAGTTTAATTAAATATACAGTGAGTTCTTTATGTATTAATTATCACCTCTTGCTGCCTCCATATAGATAAAAAATACCAAATAGAAGAAAACATGAAATTAATGATACTCAGAACATTTCTAGAGCAAGCTGGCTTTATTTGGTCGAATCTACTCCTAGGTGTGGAGGTTAACCATGGTTGGGGGAGGGGGGGCAGAGGTGGGGAATGAGTTGGAAAATGAGGGGAGAAAGTGGGTTAAAGCAATAGGAGAACTAGCATTTTCCTGAGTTTAGCCTAGGCAAGTCTGAGTGAGGCACAGTACTCTCCCTGGCCTTCCCACCAAACACCATAGCCGCCGTGGGGAAAGGGGGAACCTTCATCAGTGGTATTTGCATGGAGGGGGAAGTTCTTAGATCTTAGCTTTGTGAGATCTGTGTTTTGTATGTACATATATTTGAGTAATCTCAACAGAATTTAACCATGGGTGTGGGCAGAATGTCGGAGAAACATGAGCGTGTGTAATACCTTGAAACTGGCAACAGTGGAGCACCTTCGCTGCTGCTGGGTGTGAAAAGACGGGGACCTAGAGAAAGAGAGAGCGAAGTGTGGCCATGCCTGTGATGGGCTAAGTGAGATGCTTAGGGGGCAGAGTTTAAGGAGACACTCTCAGGGACCCTTCACTGGCCCCCGCACCCCCACCCCCACCCCACTGCAGGAATGTTGCCCCTCAGGTTGTTAATTTTCCTGTATTTCTGTTTCTCTTGCATCATTAGATGTGGCTTTGGGGCAGAATGTGCAAAGATGAATGAGGAATGTTGTCCTTTGTCACAGGATGCACCACTGAAGGGTGGTTCTGTGCTTAGTCACTAGAACTGCTCCTAGAAGCAAAGGCAGGCTGATGGGAAGTAACCTCTTCCCAAGGCTACATTCTTTCCAGCTTACGCCCTAGATGGAGCCGTGCTGCTCGGGCACATTTGGTAGCATCTTACTTTGAGCTCCTTTTTCTTTATCTCCTTAGCTTCCATCCATAACCAATACTGTCCTGGGCATAGCTAGGCATTTAGCACTCCGTGACAATCTGAGATGTACAACATAGGTAAGGGAAATAGACCTATTTCTCTTTTCTACTTAAAAGATTTTTTTTTTTTTTTGTGGGCTGGCAGGTCTAGAGATATGTTTGTGGAGTTGGGATAGAGATAACAGCAAACACATAGAGTGAGCGTGTGCCAGGCCCTGTGGAAAACATTCAAACACATTTGCCCTCCACACTGCAACAACTCTGTAAGATTTCAGGGGCAAATTTACCCGAGAGTTAGTAAAGCTTACATTTCAGAATCGAGTATATAATTTTATATTTGTAACTTTGTATTTATTTTCACAAAGGACATTTTGAAAATTGTATAAGCCTTAGACCCCACATTGAGTTGCACTGTTGAGTATAAGACCCAAACAAAGAGTTTAAAAACCTTGCCTGCATTTGTGTAGCTGGTAAAGTTGGCAGAGCCAGATTCAACCCCAGACTGTCTGCATTCACCGCACAACCTTCCACTTGTAATCAGTGTGGGTTAGGAAAGCCTGTGTCTCTATACCCAGGCTTTCTAAACCATTCTGCTTTCAGTCCTTCATCTCAGCGTGCCTGAGATAAGGCTGAAATGTTTCCAGTTTCTACCTTACTTGAATTTACTATCAATGCCACTTTAATATTAAATATCTATATAATTACTATGAAAAATCAACAGGTACTATTATTACAACCCTAATTTTCAGAGTCTTTCTGATATTATAATTTTCTTAAAATTATATAAATTACCTACCTAGGAAATGGAGAATCTGTGATTTAAATTCTAGTGAATCTGATCCACAGCTCACGTACTTCACTGCTATTCAACATCGCCTAAATTCAAGATCTTAGAATTAGACTTACTGCTCATGTGTCTATTTTGCTTTTATTTGCCACTTTTTGAGCGTGTTAGAAGCCATGTTTATGTTTTTTAGATTGTCATAACAACCCTTTGATACAGTCACGATTATCTTCATTTCATGGGACTTAGATGAAATTTGAAGTGGATGGTATCTCCCCAGTTGCTCCAGAGCCAGTAAGTGACTGAGGCAGGGTTCCTAAGGAGACCTGAATCTGAATGTCACTTTCTGCCACCTTCCTGGTCATGGGGTGTTGGCCTCAGAGATACTTTATGAACCACTCACGGAAACATTCACACGGAAACTCACATGGGGACTCGTGTCCCCTAAAAGCTCCCTCTTGTGTATGAGCCAACCCAGCATTCCCTGCCCTTGAAAACGCCCTTATTTTCCCAACTGTGTTTCCGAAAGACTTGTGGCATTTTCTAAACACCAAAGAAATCTACCCCTAAACTGGAAACATTTATTCAAGGTTTTGAGGACCTGTTTTCCAAAAGCAGTTCCAAAACCATCTGGGCACGCTGAGCATCGTTGTTGGAATAAAGGGGAAGTTCAGTGTGCCGACATCATGTGTCACGATGAATGTGCCAGCAGTCACATCGCTATCGAAATTTACCTTGTACGCGCATTTGCATCTCCACGGGATGATTCTAGTGAGCATAATATGTCGCCAGAAAGGACAGAAGGATTTTTCTTTGTCCTTAAGTGTGGTTTGAATTGATTTTTCTAAACAGCTCCAAAGTGTGTGCTTTCATTCTATAATCCATCCTAAGCGTTTTGAAATAAAAGAACTATCAAATCACTTAGCAGAACGAGGCCGACTGATGCCCAGAAAGGCCAATTTACATTCAGCTGGTGCCGGGGCAAACAAGTGATTGATAGCGTTCAGATTTGAGAGCAGGAGTGATAAATAGTTACACATGGCCAAGTGCCTCACTTCAGGGCTCATGGGCCCCTGGTGAGTTACGGTTTTGTTTTGCCCCTGGTTCTTGTAGGTTGAAAACGTCTTTTTCATAAATTAATCAGTGATGGCATTTTGCATTCCTGATGTGTTGCCTTTCTCAAAAGGCCTTCATTTGCAGTTTATAATGCCAAGTGGCACAGTTTCAAGCTGCCCAAGGAGATATGAAACAATTGGAAAATCAAATGCTTTCTTTTTGTTATCATGGCAAATAAATATAGAATTCTCTAAAAGCTTCTTTTCAAATGCAAGGGCATTAAAATGCAAAGACATTTTTAAAAGTTTTTATTATTTATTGAGTGCATATAAAATATTTATTTAGGTATATGTAAATTAAAAGAAATAACAACAAAGGAAACATATATTTTTACCACCCATTTTAAGAAAAAAATCAATTCCTTTTGAAATTTCCTCTTTGTTCCTCCAAGATTCAATTCTGTACTCAATTTTAGGTTTAAACAAAGTATTATTTTCTTTAAATGTTTTTGAATCATGTATAAATGAAATCATACTGTGTGAAAATTTTTGATTTCTTCTCCTCTATTGCATATCTGTAATATTTATACATGTTGATACTTATAGCTACAATTTGTCTTCATTACTTTATATGACCCCATTACATGAACAGGCCACAAGTTATTTGCCAGCTAATGGAAACTTGGATTGTTCCTATCCTTTTGCAGTCCTATTATGAATATTCTTCTTATATATGACCATTCCCATGTATATGACTTCATATATACGAGTAATTGTAGTGTAAGTTTAAGGTGTATACTGTGTTGATTTGATACACTTATACATTGCAATATGATTACTTATTTTCTCCATATCATAATTCTATTAGAAAGATACATTCATAACCCCATTTTAGGGGTGGGGAAATTGAACTGCAAGGAAGCAAGGTAAATTTTCTGAAGTTGCATATCTAGTAAGCCGCAGAGCCTGGATTTGAACCCAGGTACCTTGTTTCTGCACCTCTATATCACCCATTACAGCCTGAAAAACGCTCAGGGTAAGCTTTAACCAGAAAACTCCATTCCCTCCTGGTTCACCCCATCCTCCTAGTGACAAGAAGACACCTTTGAGATCCTCACGGTTGAACTCTCAGCGGTATGCACTGCCAAAGGTCACTCCTATAGGATGACCTAATTTCCTTTTCTTTTACCTTTGAAGCTCCAATTCATCATCTATGTTTTAAAAGTTTTTAATAAATAGAGATCCACAGGAAGTTGTATAAAGTATACAGGGAATTCTTGTGTTTTCTTCACCCAGGTTCCCCCCATGGCACCACCTTGGATAATATTGTGCCATATCAAAGCCGAAAATGGGCGTTGCTATAATTCACAGACCCTAGTTCAGTTTCACCAGTTTTACAGTACACTATGAGTGAGTGTGAGTGTTGTTCTATACAATTCCATCACAAGTGCACGTTTGTGTAACCATCGCCACTGTCAAGATACAGAACTGTCTCATCACCACGAGTCTCCCTCGTACACCCTTTTGTACTCACACCTACCCTTCTCCTCCTCGTTCGTATTTAACAGTCAACATTTAGAAAAAGCCTGTGCACGTATATTTAGTGGTTGACCAAATAAAAGCTTAAAAAAGAAAAATAAAGAAAGCACAAAAGTGGCAATTACACTTATGCAGAAACACTAGCCGATCCTGAAGTTTCTGGATTTGGGCACATTTTTTTGGTTGTGTTTGGATGTAGAGTCCCCCAAGTCTCTGCTTGGAAAGTCTTTGTTCTAAGCCCAGAAGAGAGCAAAGTCAGAGAAATAAATTCTCTTCACCAGTGGATTGAAGTGGGATGGACAATTCATGGCTCTATTTTCAATTGGATTAGCTTCCGGAAACCATGACTACGTGTCCTGACTTGACCATTTCTGATCTTATGACTGTGCACTTAACCTCTGAGGCCCCAGTTTCTGCCTTTTCTTCGTGGGAATAATGGATGCAAGACCACTTTATAGAGGTGTAAACTCGATGCTAGCGTAACAGAAGATTGGTCAAAGGGTCGTCTCTTCCTCTTCTACGAACTCCGCTGAGCAGTAACTATACATGTACCCTCCTTTCGGAAAACCTCTGCACTGCTGCTGACTTGCAAACAAAGTGTCCTGCTGAGGCATTGCGGAGGGATGACACAATTTGCATTCCTGAGGCACACGCTGTGAAATAACTGAGAGTGAAGAATAATGTGTCAGATACACCTGATTTGTCAGAAAACTGAAGGACACTTTTCCCTGGCTAAGATCCTCAACAGTGAATCAAGGTCACACAGATAGCACATGACTTAAATCTTTCTAGCTGGTGACACAGAAGCTGAGCTCCCCAAACCTGGCATTTTCTTGGGTTTTAAGTTTTCAATTCTGAGGGAAAACAACAAGACAATAGGGAGTACAGGAGACCTTGGCACGGGATGTCTCGTTTGTTGTCTCACAGCGTTACATGCACAGAAATGCTTCTGGTGGAGTAGAAAGAACCCCAACTTGGGGAAGCAGAGGACATCCATTCTAGACGGAGCCCCGTCGTGTTAATGATACTTGGGCAAACTGCTGGGCGTTTTTGAGTTTTAGTTTGTTTATCTGCAAGATGGTACACACTTTACTGCGCACTTCTACTTACTGTACGTTAAGATGAGTAAAATTTAAGAATGTATGTAAAACTGAGAATAAAAATTGCGAAGTGGTATATAAAAGATGTATGTATGTTTCGATACACATTCAGGTGAATTGTCAAGTGGTACATAGGGTATGTGGGTGTGTGTGCATGTACATACATATACTTATGGGGTATATGTATGGGATATATACGCACATAGGTATGCATGCAGAAATACACACATATATTAGATATCATTATAATTAGTGTTATTTTTCAGTGAAAGGAATGCATGCATGTGGAATTGTTCTACTCCTGATAGCCTAGAAGCCAAAAAGCAATTATCAGCTGAAAACCGGTATGTTATGACGCTCAAGACGCATGGTGTGGCAAAAGCTTGTTCCTAGAAGAGTGTGCAAGATACAAGAGGTCATGCCACTCTGCTTGGTGTGGCTCAGTTGGTTGGGCATTGCCCCACAAACTGAAAGTTCAAGAGTTCGATTCCTGGTCAGGCATATGTCTAGGTTGTGGGCTTGGTCCCTGTTCAGGGTGTATGTGAAAGGCAACCAATGGATGTTTCTCTCTCACATTGATATTTCTCTCTCTCTCTTTTTCCCTCCCTTCCCTTCTCTCTAAAATCAATAATCATGTCTTTGGGTGAAGATTAAAAAAAAAAAACTCATAGCAATTTAGAGTTAGAAGAGAGTTGAAAATCTTACAAGTGCTAACTGCCTTGGTGTACCAGATGTTTAAATCACTGCCCAAAGTGACTATTCAAATTAGTAACGGATACTCGACTGTAATAAATGGGGACAAGAGCAAGATTAATGGGAACACAGTCCCTCCCCTCTTTTCTCTCTTCCTCTCCTCCCCTCGCCGTTTCCCTCCCTCTCAAGATCCAGTAGTATAGGAATAATTGTATACAGAGAGGAGAAAAATACAGGAGGATGGTTGGTACTTTCACAAGCACAGTTGCTTTTGGTCCAGTTTCACTGTGAGACTAGTTTTATCCTGCCTGTTTGTCAAATGAGAGACCCTCACTCAGAGATTTTAAGCAACTTATTCCAAGACACATAAGTAGCATACTTATAAACTCAATCGAGTCTTCTGACTTAAGTCTAGTTCTATTTTGTTTCCTAAGCATCATTCACAGCATAAAATAGGGATTTTCGCAGATTGAAAAGCCTGCTCTATCTTCCATGATGGCTAAGATCTTTTCTACATTCTAGTTTATCTAATATGGTGTTAATGGATGCCAAAATCTCTGCTGAGAAGAGATCATTTGTTTTTTGCTTTTTTTTTAAGGAAAATAATGAACTTTAATAATGTTACTCTTACCCAACAAGTGTTGTAAGCAGTTTCTGAGTAAAGAATTTGAGCAGATTTCTGTGGGAGATGCCCCATCCAGCAGAGCTCTCCCGGCTGCTGCAGATGAGAATAAATCATCCTGGACACAATCTTGTTGTTCCCGCGGGAAAGGGGGTGGCAATTCCCTCACTGGAGAATGCCCCGGGCCCTTCTCCCAAACAGCTTTTATTGGGAATGGTATGTGTAGGTGTACACAGCACACATGCATAGCTCATCAATCAATGTCAGAAGGCTGTAGTCATATCAAAACAGGTATTATCTATAGATAACAATTGAAGGGACACAGAGATTTGTCATAGGTCAAGGTCTGTTAGTCACGCTGATGCCAGAGGGTCTTTAAGATGTATTTCATGAGATAAGCAGTTTACTCCTTATGCCTTGAACTTAAACATCCGGTTTATTATCGGCAGGGCTATTGCTAGGCAGAGCAAGCTTCAGAGGACACAATGTACATTTCAGGCCTGATTCCCACGGGAACCCTCAGTGTTAGAGTTGGGTCATGCCTGCCACTTGCGTTACCTGGCTTTCCAGGGAGACTTACTAGCCTCTTTCAGATCCTGCTCTCACAGGGCTGCAATCTCTGAAACCACAGAGTGGTCCCCAACAGATTTTTGTTTGGTCTCAATTATCCTGAAAATAGAAATATTCTCCAGGTAACCATGTTAAATGAAAATAGAGTTCTGATAATTGGATCCTTGTTTTAGTTCTGGACAAAAGACTTAGTAATTACTAGAAAAAAAATACCAAAGTTTATTTTTACAACTAGAGTTTAAATTGGGGAAAAATTTAGAAATACTAGTCATGCAGCACGGTGATTTTTTATTGTGAACTCTGTCAGTTTAATTGTGTGTCTAAGAAATAAACATTACTTTGCTACACAAATAAAATCTTTTCAACCCTCAAGAGTGAAGATAAATTATATGGCCTTGATTGGGCACCAATTTGAACTTGAAAACCTGTATTTCTAGGCTCTGTAGAGTTGTTAGGGCTCTTATTTTAGAATGCAAAAAAATGCCCCCAGCATTCATCATCCAGTTTCCTCCTTTAATTAAGAAATCAGCTTAACAAACAGTCAGCAGATGAAAATCTGAAAGAAATGCCATTGTTTAAGGCCAGAATGAGATGTGCTGGCTCTTCTCATAGGACTGTGTACTGGTGGAGTGTTTCCCTCATCCACCAGCTGGAAAGCAACACAAAAAGGGCATAAACTTTGTGATAAAAAATGAATTAAAATATTGTTTCATCTGTTTCTAGCTGCATGTTCTTTGGCATGTTGTTTGAGTTTTCAGAGCTACGGTCTCTTCTATCTTTAAGAAAATGAAAAGGAAGACAGGGTCTTACAAGCATGAACTAAGATAATGTATTTGTAGCAGATACTTTTCCTCCCTAAAACGTTTGAACACTCTTTCCAGATTTTAGTATTTTTACCACATTATATATCCAACATCCCAAAGTTAAATGAGAGGAAAAGCAAAGCTCTGTTTCCTGGGCTGTCTCACAACTAAGATGCAAAACTGTGATGTAGTTTCTGCCAATAAGGTCCTGCCATCCCAGAATTTAACTCAGAGGTCAACTACAGGAAGAAACAGGCTAAGTTCAAGCCAACAGGGGAAGTAGCAGAGGAAGCATCACGCTGGATTTGTGTGAAGACGGTAGCAGCGTCCCCATCCTGGAAGGTGGTTATTGAAAGGTCAGATTTGAGCTTGTTTCTCCAACCTTTTCAATACCAATTATTAATTCCCCTTAATAAATTTATGTGCTTTTAACCCAGACAAGCTGGGCTCTGGTGCCAGTGCATTTAAGATCAAATTTAAGAAAAGACAACCAAGAGGCAGCCAAGTGGCCACCCGAGTTCCTCATCTATTTCCCTTTGCCTCCGTTGCATTACAGCATCCCATTTTCTCATGATCGAGCCAGCTCTTTGTGCCAAAATAGTGACTCTACTTTTCACATGCTGCTCCCTGGACAAGATGCCCGGAGTACCCAGGCAGAAGCTGCAGTTTACAATTCAATGAGACTCTTATGACCTATGACTCCTTAGGATATCAGTACATTAACCCTGCAGAGCCTGAAATGTCAGGGAGGATTAACAAAGCAAAAATAAATACATGAAACAAAAACAACCTCATGGTCACCTTTTGAGAAGTCACTATTACATGTACTATTATCACTATAATGTCTTTCCCCCACCTAGACCTCCTGTTTCTGTTTAATTTGTAATGAAGGTTAAAATAGAAATTTGGCGAATTAGTTATCTGCTGAGTAGATCAAAAGGAACCTTTAAAATACATGTAAACAATAAAGTTATAAAGAGATTTTAATAACATGGGAAAGATATTACGTCAAAAGCCAAATATGAAGTTCTGGAAATTTCAGCATTTTTTTTCTGTTGCCCTCTTCCCAACCCTATTTTCAAGGAATTAAACTGCAGTACATACACTTGGAAGAATGATTGCACTACGACTGCTGGGTGTCATAGATGAATTTTTTTTATATACCGGAAATGCTAAATGTTGCATCAACAGAAATATTGAAAAAACCCACTGGGGGTTGGTCCGTGACTCCCCCTCCTGGGTATGATGAGTCTAAGACATAGGTAGTAGAAGGACACTACCAGCTCTCCAATGACGTCCCCTAAACAGAGAGCTATGGTCTCATGTTAAAAGCAGACTTTGGTACTGCTATAAGTACATCCATTCTTTGGACTTCATCTTGCTTGGGCTGACCAGCAGCATGGGATGCTGCCAGTCACAGGGGAGAACACCTTAGTGTGGCTCTTGGGACAGACAGCCACAGCAAGCAGAGAGCAGAGCCCGGTGTTAGGACCTTCTTTGAGAATTGTGGTACAATGCCATCTGCAGCTACTGGTTTCCCATATTAATAACTGGCTACAATATCCCCCTTTGATACGAGTCTAGCAGGTGAAAGAGTTTAGCAGACTCCTATATCAGAAACAAATTCAGCTCCTGTTTCACTATCAGCCACTACACGGCAAAGAGAGATCTGCACAGATACACACACAGGAAAAAACTCCGGATACATGGAAAGAGTCTGCAGTTCAAAGAATGTTCTCTGAAGGTTCAAAAAAAGTAGGGTTAAACTGAAATAGACTTATTTCAAGAAATTAGAAAGTTAAGAAAAATTAAGGAGATATTTTGAAACTATCTGATGCATTTCTGAAGGCATCGCTAACCACCTAACAGTCACCTAGTGAGGGGCAGAACTGTGGGATCACACATTTTCCTAGAGCTTTGTCAGTGGCGCCCCTTCACCTTCAGAATGTGTTTGCCCAAGAGAACTTTGGGGTCCGCCTAACATTAGCCTAGTAAATGTGTTTCTGGGATGGTTGGGGGATTCTGTATCTTTGAAGTATAAGACTCAGCCAGTCTCTATCCAGAAACATGCTCTATTTTTTTCAAACATAAGGCACATCTCTATTTTTAGGTTGAAGATGCTATCTCAGAGAAGCAAATTTTTTTTTGCCTCAAACTATCAATCTCTTAGTTAATGATAACTAACTAAGAGATTGATAGTTTGAGATTGATAGTTAGTTATCAATCTCAAACTATCAATCTCTTAGCAAACTATCTTAGTTAAAGATAGTTTGCCTCAAACTATCAATCTCTTAGTTTACTGGGAGGTGCTCCCAGTAAAATGAGAAAGAAGAACCATTCTGCTTAACACCATTAAAAGTTTTAAAAGTGAAGTAAAATATAAAACAAGTAGGAAGCAATAAAATTATCTTTTTCTCTCTTTTATAAAATGACAGAATTGTCATTACTTGCAGATTTAAGTATCTTGTAAACCTCAATAAGACCAACAAGAGGAAAACTGTAAGATAGTTTAATACCATAACTGAAATAAAACCTACACCTAAAAACAAAAGCAAAAATCAAAAGACTTTACATTACCAATAGAGTTCAAAGACCTAGTAAAATTAACAATCTTAATAACAGCACAGAAATGTACAAATAATTACAGTAACATGAAACATGTAGGAACTTTGTTATAAATTGTATAGACTCAAATAAAGGGAAAGCAATTATCCCAGGATAAAACAAAGTATTACAAAATTTTTAATTATTTTCAAATTAATTTTTAAATTGATTTACACTTAATTAATAAAAACTTTTCCTCTGACAAAGTGTGTGGGTTAAATATTCTTTACACAAGGATCAATTTTTCTAAAATATAATTAGAATTATTTTGTGGGCAAAAACATTTTTATTTTCTCTTGGGTGATCAAGCATGCAAAACCACTTTTAAAATATTTATAAAGAAGAGTTATAATTGTACTCTTGATCCCATTGGATTTTAAAACATATTAGAAGGTAAGTAATTAAAACTGTAACACTCAGGGAAGAATTAGTGAATAAATCAATTGATAGCAGAGAGAGTTACTCTCTCTCTTTGTGTGAGTATGTCTTTAGAAAATAGAGGTGAAAATATATATGTGTATATATATATGTAAACTTAGTGAATTACTTGTAATTTATACAAATCACTTGAGGAATCAAGGAAAATTGGTTAAGTATTCAGAAAAGTATGGTCTTCCTGTCAAACAAAATAGCAAAAATTCTACATAGTTTAAAAGCAGCAGTTTTCAAATTGTGGTCCCTTGGAACCTGGAGGTCTTTTTCAGGAATCTACCAGATTTAAAAAAACTGTAATAACAAAGGTTGTTTATTAACTTTTCTTTTTCACTGTGCTCACATTTGCAATGATGCTGCAAAAGCAGCAGTAGGCAAAACTGCTGGCGTTTTACTGTAAAGCAGGGCAGCGACTCCAGTTCTGCTAGTAGCTGTGCTTATTCATCCCTACGTCACTATCTGGGCGGGGGGCCGGGGGGAGCCAGTTTCACCTAAGGATGTCCTTAGAGAAGCAGTAAGAAGTATTAACTCTATTTAAACTTGACCTTCTAATGAGACTTTTTAATGCAGATATGCCTATGCCATTCCGCTCCATGTGGAAGTATAATGGTGGTTTTGAAGAAAACAACCTTTGAGTTGAGAAGTCAATCAGTTGCCTTTTTCATGAAATACGATTTTTACTTTGAAAAAACAACTGACAGGTAAATTATAGTTAAAGAACAAAAGGAGCCTGTCACATTAAGAAACACAAGTGGCCACACATTTTGCCATGATAACATTTTTCTAGCAAAACTTAGAATTTTGGAAAACTTGTATCCATCATCAAGAGCTTGACAAGATGTGTGTCCAACTACTTAAAGACTTTTCTAATGAGATAGGTTATAATAATAATAATAATACTGAATGTGATTTGTGATTGTGTTGATACTGTATAGTGAAATGTGCTGAAGTTTGAGAGCTCTATATAATTCAGTGAACCAATATTTCCCAAATGAGCGGTGCATTATATTCCAAAATCATGTATGAGTAAAGATTCCATTCAAAGTGCAAAAAAGACATAGATATAAAGACATAACAGAGTATGATGTTTAATCGCCGTGGTTTTAGATTCCTGGTGGCAATTGACGTTTAGGAAAACGACGCTGAGTTTTGCTGCGGCACCAGATCTCGCTCCCGCTCCCCCACTGGCTGATAGGTCTGCGGAGAGACTAGGTATCTTCACATCTCTGTGAAGCCAGATATTTTCCACGTATTTGATCAAAACAACTTATCAGAATTTAGTTGAATGCAGAAGCAGAGTATGATAATCTAGCTGTTTTCTCCTAAGTCAGATATGAAGAAATTTGTAAAAATGTAAAGCAATGCCACTCTTCTCAATATTTTTTATTTTAGAAAATATAGTTATTCTTAAAAACATCAATTATACAATATGTAGTAAGTGATTGTTTTAATAATGTTTACATTCATAAATGTAAAATATCTCAGCTTTAATTTATAATACAGTATATATGGCAATATATAACTCATATAAATAAAAGCTCTCTAAAGTCAACAATAATTTTTAAGAGTATAGTGAGATCCTAAGAACAAAATGTTTGAGAATCACTGGTTCAAAGTATTCATTTCTAAGAATAAAATCATAAAACACTTGAGAATATCGGTAATTACTTAGCTTCTCTCTGCCTGGAGAATTTGACACGCAGACAAGCAATGAAGGAACTACCAAAGAAAAAGGTCAATAAGTCGTACAACATACTGTAAAAATGTGAAATGTTTGTGCACGAAAAATATCTTTAAAAGTTTGAAGAGCCACACTAAAAATAAAAGACATGATATTTGCCAAAAGTTTAGTTACACTTCATACTTTACACAGAAAGATTCTGGCTATATCAATCAAACAAAATAAAAAGTATGGCTACGGCATGAAAGTAAGAGCAACTCAGGCGTGGAAATAATACACGTACAGTCACGTCCTCATGTTCTCACGGTCTTGTTTACAATCCAACAATGGCCATGCAGAGAACACATACTTGCTTTCTGACTAACAAGTTAGCTATTTTTAAAAGAGAGAACATTCATTCTTGGTAAAAAATAGTACAGCTTCAAGCACGCTTTCAGATACTGTTTGAGGGAATATAGAATGCTGCAAAGTTTATGAAAGGCGGTTTGGCAAATTTATGAAGAACCCTAACTAGTTTCACATTTCTTGACCCAGTAATTCCACTTACAATAATTATCATCGAATAATCCAAAATTAGAGAAAAATATATTCATATAAAGTTTTATAGGATTATATGTAATTTTAAATTTCATAACAAAATACATTAATTAAAGGCGCAAAACTAATATATTTATTCAGTAAAATATTCTAGACCTATTAAAGCTCTATTGTAAAGAACTTTTATCAATATATAAAAAATACATAGGCTATAATAATGTGCAAACAAGGAGCAATTAATATTGCATAAGAAGCAATATAACACTACTTATATCTAATGTCCTAAAAATGGGAGGAACACATTTCCTTCTGCGTGAAAGGCAAATCTCGTTTTCTTCCTGTCTTTACCTTCTGCTGTACTCACTGTCTATACATGTTCAATTGTGTTGGTCTAGTCTCTCAGACAAGGATTGGACTTCCAAGTTATCTAATTGTACCCTTAATTATTTAGGAAATTATATTAATAATTTTTTTAAATCTCCAAAAAGAAATTCTCATGTCCAAAGTTCTACAGGTTCATAGATTCATAGATTTCTGATCAGAATGTAAAATGGTACAACCTCTTTGAAAAAACAGTCTAGCAGTTTCTTTAAAAACTAAGCATATAACTATCATACAAGCCAGTGATTGTACTTCTGGGTATTTATTCCAGAAATATATAAACTTATTTTTACACAAAACATATACTTGAATTTGACAGCAGATTTATTCATCACAACCTCAGACTGGAAACAACCTGAATATCCTTTACAAGTGAATAAATTCTGGCCCATCTGTGCCATGAAATACTACACAGCACTTAGAAGGTATAAACTATTTATACAAGCAACAACTTGGGTGAATCTTCAAAAAGTTATGCTGAGTATAAGCAGCCAATCCCACAGGTTAGATACTGTGTCATCCCACATATGTTGATGGTTTTCTCCCTTTCTTTCTTCCTCCCTTCCTCTCTCTCTGAAAATAAATAAAATTTTTTTAAACATTTAAATGAAAGAAGACACAAAGTGTATATCAAAAGCAGAAAAAAAATGTGTGAGCTCTATTTTTAACAAGAAAGAGAAAAGATATGGAAAATATGCCTTAATATTTTAAATATTTTTTTCTGAACTTATAGCAATATGTTTTTTTCTATCCTTCTTTATAACTGAATGTACTTTCTAAATTTTTCTTAAATAAACCTGTGCAATCATCATCAGGAGCAAGAGTAATGCTGGGTGCTGAGCAGCTAAATTGGGCCGTATACTATTCTAACCACTTTGTATGCACTACCGTGACAAATTGAGTTTGCGTTGTAGAGGAAAAAGAACAGTAGTATATAACAGCACTTTATGAGTGTTTTAAAAATAAAGTAATAGATGATATCATTCAATTTTATAAAACCTCTGTAAGATGGGCATATCATTAGAATCATTTTATAACAGAAAACTATAGCACAAAAAGTGAAATAGCTTTCCTAAGCTTGCACCCCTAATAGGTGCTGGGATCCGGATTCAAATCCAGAGAGCGCTTTCTAAGTCTGCATTCCCAGCACTACAAACCGCGTGGATCCAGGCTGTGCTCTCCAGTTCACGCCTGGCCATGGTGCATCTGACCTGGTCATCTGCTCCCACAGCTTTTTTGTTCGTTTTTCTTAACATTATTTATTCTCTTGCTTGGGAAGTGGGATTACAGACATGTGCACTTCTCTCAATAGGGTAGGCACTTTAGGATGGGGCTAAAGGGGAGAAAAAGTGAACACACTGAAGTCAGCAAAAAAGAATCGTCTTCCTCCATCGCTGAGGGGCTACCTTCTTGAGGGGACCCCGAACGTGGAGAGAGTAATCAAGTGTGCCGCCCGTGGCAGTCAGGGCTGTGAATTGCCGTTGGAATTTTATTTTACTACTTCCCAGCTTACAAAATTTGGTCACTCTGACAAATTTTCTACTCATCAGAATGAATTAGCAGCCATCTACTCTTTAAAGACTCTGAATAGTTACTGTTTAAATGTTATTAGCGGAACAATCTTTTATACTACTCTTAATTACTACAGACAGATGAGGTTATACACTATTAGGACAAAGTCAGTGGGGACATATTTTACAACCTGGAAGATATTAACACAATACTTATTACCACATTTGACTTTGATTTCATTTTCCTCAAACACATTGTCAAGAATCATCTGTATGGCCATAATCAAAGATACTGTAACATGTCTGCACTGGGATATCAAGACAAACAGGTTACAAATAACGTAAAAACTTTAAAATAAGTACAACCCCCCCATTTCAGTCAATAGGAAATTATAAATGCAGTAGGTTTATAGTAGCGATAGAAATAATCACGGATATTCACTGAGGTGCTATATACCTGATAAAACAGCATGCAAGTTGAGCAAGCGGAGGATTTGAATATCACATAGGCAATAGCTGAAATCCCTGTTACATCACTACCAAGCAGTGGTAAATCACACATGTTACTTCGCATATATTTTTTCTTCAATTTATTTCCTGTTATATGTATTTTGTAACAGTTTCTGTGAGGTAAAATTGACAAATAGAAACTGCACATAATTAAAGTATACAATTTCATATATTTTGACATACATATACCTATGAAATCACCAACACAGTCAGGATAACAAATATGTCCATCACTCCTCAAAATTTCTTTATGCTCTTTTTAACCCAGCCCTCTGACCCTTGCTTCCTCCTTCTCCGTCCCCAAGCAAACACTGATCTTCTGCTTCACTAGAGGTTACTTTGTATCTTCTCATTTTACATGAAGGAGGTAACACAGTACGTATTATTTTCTGTCGAGCTCATGTCACTAAGCATAATTTTTTTGAGATCTGTGTTGTGTACATCAATAGTTCATTGATTATTATCACTGAGTAATATTATATTTTATGAGTTTATCACAATTTATTTATTCATCAGTTAGTGGATATTTGAATTGTTTTCAGTTTTTGGCTATTACCAGTAAGTCTTCTGTGGATACTTAGGTACGCTTCTGTTTCTTATAGGTAAATACCTACAGGTGGAGTGGCTGTGTATCTTGGTAGGTGTACGTTTAACCTTTTAAAAGTTAACATTTTTTCATAGGTTTTTTTTTAATCTTCACCCGAAGATATGTTTACTGATTTTGGAGACAAAGGGAAGGAAAGGGAGAAAGGTGGGGGGGAGAGAAAGAGAGAGACATCGATGTGAGAGAGAAACATCGACTGGTTACCTCCTACACATGCCCTAAGCACAGAACCCACTACCTAGGTATGTGCCCCGACTGGGAATTGAACCCACAGTGTTTTGGTGCATGAGATGATGCTCCAACCGACTGAGACACCTGGCCAGGGCCAGTTTTTCGTAGTTTTTATGAGATGCCACAATTCCATCACACAATGCAAGAATTCCAATTGCTTTCCATCCTTGTTAATACTTGATAGAGTCACTTTTTAAAATTTCATAGAACCTGGTAAGTGTGTAGGGTCATCTCACTTTAATGTATTACCATCACCTTCATCCCTCCCTGGAACTCTTTTCATCTTGAACAAGGGCAATTCTCTAACATCAAACAGTAACTTCCCATTTCCTCCGCCCCCACCCCTCCAAGCCCCTGCCAACCAGCGTTAGACGTTCCATCTCTCTGATTTGTAATACGCCAAGTACCTCCTGTGCATAGAATCACACAGTGCTCGGCCCTTTTGACTGGTTAATTTCTCTTTGCCCGACGTCCTCAAGGTTCATCCTTGCAGTAACGTGTCGGAGTGTCGTTTCTTTTTGAACCTGAATAATACCCCATTGTACGGATAGACCCCATTTTTTTTATCCGTTCGCCCATCGGTGGATGCGTGGGTTGCTTTCACATTTTAGCAACTGGGAGTAGTGCTGCTATGAACATTCGTAGGCAAATATCTCTTCAAAATCCTGCTTTCAGTTCTTTGGGGTATATAACCAGAAGTAGAGTTGCTGAATCCTATTGTAATTCTACTTTAAAACTTTTGTTAAACTTATAATTTTATTTATTTTAAATAAACAAATTTAAATTAAGCTTAAATTTATTTATTTTATAAATTTATTCTTTCCCAGAGTGGTCGCACTGTTGTACATTCCCACTAACGGTGCACAAGGGTTTGAATTACTCCACATCCTTGTCAACAATTGTTTTGTGGGTTTTCTTGGTTGGTTTTTTTTTTAAGTATCTTTTCATGTACTTATTTGCTATCCATATATCTTCTTTAAAAGAGTGTCTGTTGAAATTTTGACCATTTTTAATTGGGTTATTTACCATATTTTGCTGTGTGTAATGTGCTCTCATGTATAATGTGCATCCATGTTTTTGTGCGTATTATACAAGGGCTTATTATTTCCATATTACATCCATGGTATGTAATCAGTGTGCATTATACATGGGATTATTATACCCATATTACACCCATGGTGTATAAGCATTATATTCACGTAGAGTGCGCATCCCTATTTTTCTCTCAAAAATTTGGCAAAGGAAGTGCTCATTATACACGGCAAAATAGGGGTATTTTTTATTCTTGAGTTTTAGGGGATCTTTATGTGTTCTGAATACCAGTCTTATCAAATAAGTGATTTTCAAATACCTTCTCCTAGACTTAGCTGAATTATCATTTTCTCAAGAGAATACATTGAAGAATATAAGTTCTTAATGAGTGACTTTATTGTGTGTAAGTAATGTCTTAATAAACAAAAGAGATGGGGAAAGTTGATTTAAAAATATGAAGAAATAAAATATTGTAAAAGTTCATAAGTTATTCTTGAATCTTGTCCTGTTTCCACGTGCTTATTAAAATGCTTGGCCTTCCACCTTATTCCTGATGTCAGCTACCGGGGCTTTGTCTCACCCACTGCCCCACTCTCTCCTTTCTGAGAAGTAAATCAATCTCTCTCCTTCCTCCTCCCTCCCTCTCTCTCTCTCTCATTATTCTTGACAGGCCCTGGAAAGATTCTCCCTTAATCTCAGTCAATGGCTACATTGTTGTAACCAGGTCACCAAGTTGTTGGCTACTTTTCTGTCTACATGCAACTACTCCTCTTGCCTCTTGAAAACTCACTGATTTCTGGACTTTTCTAATGTTGACTCCAGACCTAGATATAGCCGGGATCCTCCTTCCTTCTGCTTTTACTTTCTTCAGTAATTATCTGAGTACCTATTATCAGCAAGGAGTTGTGATAGCACTAGGAATATGTAATCAGAGGATCCCATGCCTTCAGTAGAGGAAGCTGCGAGAATTTTTAAATTAACCATCTGAGGTATAGGAAAATTACCGTTTGCTGAGGCGGTGCATAGCAAGAGCTCAGCACTTCATCCAAGATGGGCAGGAAGATTATCCTGAAGGTAATGACACTAATTTGTCACCTGCAGCAAGAATTAGGTTTATTGACACGATTTTCATCATTACGTGAAGCTGCATCTGTACTCAGGCCCCCCCTCACCCCGGGTGCGGACTGCTTTATCATTGACTGGACTATAATCTCTACTGCACCAGAGCTCTCTGAAACCTGAACTGCCTACAGCCCCTCCCATGTGACAAGAAGGACTTCTGGGGCCAGCTTTTCTTATTAACACTTGGCTTTATACAACACATCGTTCCCAGAATAGGAAACCTAAATTAATTCCATCCCTTTATTGTCCTACTGCCGTTTTAATTCAGTATTAAAAAAATAGCTAGAGGTGAAAGAACACGTTTAATTAAATGTTGTGTGTGGCTGATGAATGTATACAAAAGCATCACCCAAGGGGTATAGATTTTTATAATGAGATCCTTCCCTGGACTTTCTTTGACTTCCAACCCTATTTGAACTTGTACTCTGTAAGGCCAGATTGCTGTTCTCTTTTACTTCCCATTTTGCAATAGGCTTTCTTGGAATAGCTGAGTTGGTTCCAGTTGCCGTGAGCGCAGCAGGGTCCACCCTCAAGATGCTTCAGCTCTCACAGTTGTCCTGAACTGCCAGAGCATTCCTGACTACCTTAACGAGACTCGGCACTGCAGTCCTGATGTCAAAGGAAAGCTTTTGCTAAAGAGATCAAGCAGCATCTAGTGAAGATCTTACTGTGTGCTGTATTGTCAGGAAAAAGATAAATATTTCCTGTAGCTTAAGCAACGACCTTTGCTGTGAACCTAGCTGTTTTCATCGACTATCGGGGACAAATTAGAGATCGTATGTAAGATGTTTTCATTATACCGGTTATTCTTTTAGGTGGCAAATACTCTCTCGTGAGTCCTATCTTCATGAATGCATTTTGTAAATTTTCTCTGTGACTGTAAATATTAAAACTTCACATACACACTATTGTTATGTTCAGTCATTCATTTAACAAAACACATTTATTGTTTCCTGTATGCTAGAACAGTGTTAGATGTTGGGGATAAAAATGACAAAATATAGCCCCCGGACTTTAGGGTCCCTGAAATCGGGAGACAGGTAAAACAGCAGGTAATTCCAACACAGAGTTGGAATTGAGAGGAGAATCTCTCAACAGAGATCTCTCCACAGAGAGGAGAATCTCTTAAGTGTCACCAAAGTAATCCTCCTGGCCTATCTGAGTCACCCTGTTCGTGCTCCAGACATTCCACTCAGAGGAACGAGTGTGGCTTAGCTGATTGGCAGGTCTGTGAGAAGGAGGAGTCTTTGGGGCTTCCCTCTTCACCTTCCGGTCTTCAGAGAACATGTGTGCTATGCTGCCCTGAACTGTGTAGCTTAGCAAGAGACAGATTCTGCCCCAGGGGGAGAGGAGTGGGCAGCTGCCACAGTTATCAAGCCCTGCCTGCAAGGGGCTGAAAAGAAATTTTTTTTTAAGATTTATTTTTTAACAGAGGGGAAGGGAGGAAGAAAGAGAGAAACATCAATGTGTGGTTGCCTCTCACATGCCCCCTACTGGGGACCTGGCCCACAACCTAGTCATGTGCCCTGACTGGGAATCGAACCGGGGGACCCTTTGGTTCTCAGGCCAGTGCTCAATCTGCTGAGCCACACCAGCCAGGGCTGATGAAAAAAATTTAATGCTGTGTTGGATGCAGATGTAAAGCCAGATTTGTCATCTAGCTTTAGCCAGTATCAAGTTGACATTTTGATTTCTGTCTGCCTGTGTCCAGTCACTCTCTCTCAATGATAGAGAGATCTGATCAGATCACTGGGGAGGGGTAAGGAGGGGGTCTTAGGAGGAGGTTGCCTGAGGCAACCTAAGTAAACAGCCTAGGAGGGGACTGGCTGAGAAGCTGACTGCCTCTGGACCACTTGGAATTATGCGGCAGAAGACTTAAAATAAAAGGAGGGCAAAGACTGGCTCTCTGGCTCTCTTCCTTGAGGATGCCTGGATGATGGTGCTGCATCTGCCTGTTTCCCAGAAGATGGTATTTTGGATGGAAAAAAAAAACTCTGGGCACAGCCTAGGATCAGGCTGCCCTGGCAGAGGGAAGCAGGGTGATTCTTCTTGGGGTGCTCTAGAGGGGACAAGCTCTGAGGCAGAAGGCTGCTGTTCTTCTAAAATTGTGTAGCTTTTGTATCTTATGTTGTTTAGTTTGTAAACTAATCCTATAGGAATAAGATGATTAAAAACTAATAGGGGAACTCAGGAGTTAAAGATTTTAGCCTTAATTGATAGGCTTCAGTGACCTGTGGGAAGCTGTTATTCCAAAATCGTGTGGCTCTTGAACAGACTCCTTTCCTTCATCACCAAACCTTTGCCTCTGGAGTTTTACCTCTGGAGCAGCGGGACCCTACTTGCTGTTCGATAACATCAGTTGGTTTCAAACTTTGTAGGAGAATAAAGGGAAGTTAAAACTTCATTTAACCAGTCTAAACTCTAATACAAGCAGCAGGGATAGGATGCTATTTGAGTTTCTCTATTTGTCTCTCTCCATTCCCTTCCCCTTTGTCTCCCCTCTAAATCTCTCTTCCCAAACCTTTCTCCAGAATGAAATCCCTTTTGTCCCCTCTGCCCCGCCCCATCACTATTCTGGACTTTCTCCTCACTCTGTATCAGTCACGCCTTTCTCCCTCTCACCCTAATCTTTCCCCTCAGTGCAGTCTTTCCCCTTCTGCTCTCTTCCTCTTCTGTCCCTTCTTTCCCTTCCTCTCTCCAACCCCCTGCACTCTTGCCCTGACTCTCTTCCCATCTTTTTTATTCCACAAATGTTGACTTAGTGCTTTTGCAAGATTTCACTTTGCATGCCATGTATCCAAGTCTTACTGGCTGGAAAAGATCACCAGAGGAGTTGCGTAGGAGGAAAGATCCTTGGAGTGAGTGTAAGAAGAACCCACGGATCTGAGAAAGGACGGTCTGCCAGGGGAGGCTGTGGCCTGATACCATGACCTTTGGTTGAGTCACTGGCCAGAGGAGTGCTGTCTTGTGGTGAGAGTTTAAGACTTAGGAGCTAGTCTGGAAATTCAGCTCCCATCTTTTCCTATACCGGGTGTTAACAGTCACTTTAACAGTCTAAGATTCAGTAAATTCGGAGTGCTTCTCAGGAATCTGTGTTTTTAAAATAGCCCTCTTTCCAATTACCTCTCATAGTCTATGCATGCTAGGGGAGGAGAGGACTAGATGACTCTCCAGTGTTTTGCAGCCCGGAGCTCCCGTGTTCCTACGCTCACTTTCCTCTACTCATCGTGCCTCCTCTCCCAAAAGGAGGGCACCGAGAGAGGTTGGGGCCAAAGGGAAAAATTAGTGTCATTTCTTCCATTTTTCTTGTGTCGTCCATGTGGTCTAAGATTACAGACTTGTGCTTTATGTTTCTTTATGAGCTAATATAAAATTCTAAATTACTAGCTGAATAAGTTTACTGTTTTACTACTTTGGTGTTTGCAGTAAAATAAAGGAAAATCAGACATGCCCCAAAAGTAAGAACAGAGAAGGAGGAAAGTACTTTGTGAGTCCACAGGTAAGGAATTCAATAACCACAGGTGGAATTTCATAATAAACAAGAGTCTGAAATGAGACAAGACAACGCTCTAGGATTTCATTTGCTCTGGAGTCTTGAGAGCTTTCTAGGAGGCATCAGAGGGCAGTTTTTTGTTTGTTCCTTTTTAAGAGATTTTTTCCCCATGTAGTTGTAGACCACAGTTGTATTGGACTCCTAGAATGCAAAGTCGAACATTTTAATCACCAGAATTATTATCCTAAAAGTTAAGGAAGAACAGGAGAGAGATTGTGACTTTTCTAGTGGAAACAGAAAGGAGGGCCCGAATTGAAAGGAGCAGTTTGCATTTGGCCTTCCTAACCGCAGCTTCAGAGACCTCATCCAGGCTGACAAGGTTGTACAGCTACTGTGGAACTGGGGTTTGAATTTCTTTCAAAGATCTTGCTCTTCCCACTAAACAGGTGGTTCAGTGTTGGAGCAAGCATCAGACTCTCCTGGCGAGCCTGTTAACACAGACCGATGGGATCTGCCCTGAGTTTCGGATTCAGCAGGCCTGGAGAGGGGCCCAGGGACTGGCACATCTAACAAACTCTCAAATACATGCTGACTGCCCCTGCTGGCCCCGGGGCCACACTTTGAGAACTTCGAGGGAACTATAGCCTTCAGGGAGGAATTAAGAACTGCAGCCAAATGTTCCTTCAGCTGAAAGGGTTTCAACACAACTTAGACCAGAAGTTGCAAAGTGATGACACCAGACGTCTTTGTTTAATGTGATTAATCTTAAATTATTTATTCAGTTGTCAATATTATAAATTCAAAGATTTCAGAAAACAATATTTTTCTGGAAAAGATCAGAACATCTGGCATACCAAAAATCAATTGCAGCTTAGTGTTAGCTTGCCCTTTGAACAGAATGGGAACCTCACGGCCATTTCAAGTATCTGCGTTGCCCTGCACATAGTAGTACCTCATAGGGGACGTTTGTTGTGTTATTCAGTTCAGTTGCTTGTCACTGTTCTAAGAGCTTCACCGGCACTGGCTGTGCAACCCTCACAGCCCTCGGTGAGGAGTGTTTTACTCAGAGTAAGTTAAGGCTGAGGGAACAAATAGAAAAAAGAACTATCTTGGCTCAGACACAGTAGTTTATTTCCACAGGTCATGGTTATAAACTCTATCACCTTGCAAATGATAACAGCAACACTAGTTGGACACTGTTGGTGAGTATGGAACATATATTAACTCATTTAACTTTCACAACATTATGAGGCAATATAACTATTAACATTTTATAGAAATGGAAACTTAGGCAGAAAGACATTAAGCACCTTGGCCAAAGTCATCTAGGTAGTGTTAGTATAACAGGTACTCGAATCCAGGCCACCTGACTCCAGAGTCCATACTTGCAACTTCTGCGCTGTGCTGCAGGCACCCAGGTTTGTGACTCTGAGCTAGACTCCTGCCTCCTAGTACAGAGGAGGACATGGACTATCTCAGGGATAAAATGACTTCCTCAAGATTTTGAAAGGAGTTAGCCATAGAGGTCATGTTCTTATTCATGAATATGACCGCCAGGGGGAATTTTTGTTCACTATCATTGTAATGCAAATGACAAAGGGGTTAAATAAATGTTAATGGGATTCCACTCATTATTTTTATGTAAAGATGATCTCAAATGGACACCCCAGTTATCCTCACGTTGGCTGCGTGCATATTGGAAAGTCTCATCGAGAAGTTATAAAGAACATATCAGGCCCCACTCCAGGCCCATTAATCAGAATCCTTGAGGGATGGCTATATACAGATAAATAGATTTAGATACAGGTATTTATTTATTTAATTTTATCTTAGTATCCTTCGTGATTCTAACCTGCAGCTAGAATTGAGAAATGCTGGATTACACCTGCACGACCCGCAGATTAGAGGCCTGGCTGGTTCTTGGTCGTTGATGTTATCTGTTTCTGGAGGTCAGACAGGCTCCTGTAAAGACGTCTGGGTCCAAGTTCCATGCCAGCGGCATCCCCAAAACGAAAGCAATAATTGCTTGTTACTGGGGTGTGTCCATGAATAATTGAAGAGCCTTACTTTGCTCTAGCTCCTCATTAAATTCTGTGACTGAAGGGGCCTGGGCTCCTCCTTTTAAAAATAAACAGAGTTAATCTGCTGGTGCTGAATGGTTTCAGTTAATTTCCATGTTTATGACTCGTGCCCCTTTCCCCAGCTAATCTGACATTCTTTCTGCTGTTTGTACGTGATTGACTCCTGCGGTGACCCTGCAGAAAGTGCCGTTGCCCCCAAACCACCTTTGCTCCTCATGACAACTATGTGATTGGTCACTGTCAGTTCAGTAGGGGAAAAAATTAGGAAACTGTGGACCACAAATTCCACTAGACAAGTAAATTCAAGTGCTATTTCAAGTCCTATTCAACTTTTTAGAGGTAAAAATAATGAGGGTTATCCAAGCAATGCTCTGGCAGCAAAACAGCATTAATGTGAATAAGCATTTTAGAGTAGCTCTTCTCTAATATTTGCCACACTTTATCATCCTTGTGCTTTTTAGACGTTAGGCTCTATAAATACAGGGAGCTCTGTCTTCTTTGTTACCATGTCTCCAAGTTCTAGCATATAATAGTACTAAATAAATACTTTCTGAACTTATAAATAATTAAGTGAATAAATAACTGACTTAGGCATTGAGCACAGAGAGAAAAATAAGACACAATTTCTGTTATCAAGGCATTTACAAGATTAGGAAATAAATAAGAATGTTCAAGAATTCAAATTCAATGTGGTAAGGGAGACAATAAGGTAGGTATGAAGGAAAAAAGGACTCCCGTATGCAATTCACAGAGCAGATCTGCCCCCAGGGTATGAGTAACCATAAACGTTAAAATTCCTTGAATGTCCCTTGTCTTATAGATTTGAACCTGGGACAATGTAAATAATGTACATCATTTTGAAACAAAATTAATAATTTAAAAATGTATCCCTAAAATCAAAACAAAAATGAAACAGCCCTGGCTGGTGTGGCCCAGTGGATTGAGTGCCGGACCACAAAGCAAAGGCCCATCATAAGGCCCAGCTTGCTTATGCTTCCCGGTACCCATGCTCTTAGCTTTCTACTCCCACACTGCCCTGGGCGTGCCCAGTCACTTGCTCCGGCTGCTGTAATAGAGTGACATGAGCTGGGTGGCCTAACAACAGACACTCACTGTGTCACAATTCTGGGGTTTAAGTCCAAGAGCAAGATGTCAACAGGACCACGTTCCTTTTGAAAATGCTAGGAAAGGATCTGTTCCAACCTATCTTTTAGCTTTTAGTAGTTCCTTGGCTTATGATATAATTCCAAATGTCACATGGTATTTTCCCTGTGTGTGCCTGTCTCAAAATTTCCCCTTCTTATGAAGAAATATTGGATTAGGTCATATTTATGAGGTCACATTGAGTAGGCGTCTGCTCTCCTTCAGTATGACCTCATCTTAACGGATTACATTTGCACAAACCTCAACCCCAAATACGTTCTCGTTCTTAGGTACAGGTTTAGGACCTCAACCTACGGATTTTGTGAGGATGCAATTAAACCTGTAACACTTGCTTTGGTCAAGGAGCTAATATCAAACGTGATGAAGTAGAGTTTGAAAAGTGCTTATACTTTGGGGCTTGCTCTCCCTTACTACTTTTTTCAAAAATTTAATTTTTTAATTTTTTTGTTTTTTAGAGGGAAGGAGGGAGGCAAAGAGGGAAGTGGGTGGGGTATAGGGAGGGAGGGAGATAGAGAGGAAGAGAGAGAGAGAGAGAGATCAATTTGTTGTTTAACTTATTGATGCATTCATTGGTTGATTCTTGTATGTGCCCTGACCAGGGATCAAACACACAACCTTGGTATATTGGGACAACGCTCTAACCAACTGAGCTACTTGGCCAGGGCTTCTCTCTTACTATTTCAGAAACTCGTCACCACCACCGTGTGATCACACTTGGACTAGCCTGATGGATACTAATGAGGGTTCCCATTATTATTTCCCATATCCCATGGTCCATTTACCTCCATGAAAAATTCCCATCTAACATCCATAAGCAGAGACATCAGCTGACTGGTGGAGAAAGGCTAATGGAGACTAGCAGAAGAACCACCTAGCTAAACCCAATTCGAATCCTGTTGTGCGTTAAATAAAAGTCTGTTTGAAGCCACAGAGTTTTGCTATGCGTCACAGAGTAACTTGTGTACCAGGAATGTGGGGAGAGAAGGGTCAGGGCACAACTCTCAAATTTTCAAGGTTTTGTCTGAATAACTTGCTGTTACCAACAAAAACAATTGGAAAATTTAGCCATTAGTCTGGTCTCCTTCCTTTTCACTATTCTGCTAAGGGAGCTTCTTAAAGTGACCAGAGAGATTTAAAAATAAAAGTTCCTCCGTAAATTGCCTTGCTGTATTGTTGAAAAGAAAAGAATAAAGTCTTGTTTCTCAACATCACTGTTGCCTTTTATATTCTATAACTTAATGAATATTTATATAGCTATCATTCAATGAATCAAGTATTTGTTAATCAGAGAATCCTTAATTCAGCCAGTTGATGCAGCATCTATAGGCAACGAAATTGTTGACATACAAGATCTTGGGCACGCGACCCATGTCTTAGACATAGACGTCTTTTACTACACATATTTTATATCATAGACTTATAACCTCAGAGTTGAAAGGGCCTTAAGTCTCACTTGTTTTAATCTTTTATTCCAATAGGCAATCTTCCCTTTTCTGCTTGCATGCTTCCCAAGATGAAAGGCTCATTACTTCAAAAGGAAGTCTATTTTATTTTGGAATAGCACTGCTTGTTAGAAAGTATTTCCTGCTTTTGACCTCAAATTGCCTTCTTGTGACATGCTCTGAATGCCCAGTTTCCCTCAACCCTCTTTCTTTCCACCATTTGGCACGAGTCCCAGGAACGGCATATCTATTTCCTCTCCTTATGGCAGAGCTTCTAACGTTGGAGGACACACCACACCCCTGTTCTCTCTCCTTAACTGTAATAATCGACATTCTACAGAGTATAGCTATAATACTACAATACCTCTGCTCTAAGAAGAAAAGTTCTAATCCAGAGCTCACCACCATTCTTAAACAACAATTTCTAAAACAAATGGAGAGAATATTAAAAAGAATGACTTGAGGAAAAGCAGAATTAACTATGCACAAAAAATATAATAATGTGAAATATGACTGCTGATTGTGTTCTTTTATGGAAAATACTAGTGAGGTGTTCAAGAAAAGTGGACTTTAAATCCCATTTAATGTCTTTAACAAGAATTATGTCTAAAAATTTTTAGGATATCTACATGATTTTTTTAAAAACTTTACTTCATTCCGAAAGGTGAGTCTTTTTGAGATATCAGACATTGGGAGTGATACTGATGCAATGATCCTTATTTTCTGTGGACTTTTACTGGACAGTCAGAAACTAACACGTTCCTCCCGCTGTATCTCTCCACTCTCCAGGGAGCAAGCTGACAGGAAGATACTGATTGCATCTGCCAATGGAGAGCACATTAATCATTGTTTCCTCCGTCTCTCACTTGACCTAATTTGCGTCTGGCTGAGGAGTCCTTCCATAGGACATCACAGGGGATAAATGGCCACTTTTTCAGAGAATCAGCAAAGTTTAGTTGGTGGTTTTTCTCATTTCCAGTGACCAAGTCATTTTTAAAAAATGTTCAATTAGGAAATAAACCCACAAACCACCACGTTAAAGGTAAAAGGTCATAAGTACTTCAAACAAGTAGAACTAGGTTCAGATCCTGGTTTCTCCACTTACTACTTCCGTAAACTTGAGCAAATTTCTGAATCATTTTAAGTCTCTATTTTTCTTACATAAAATGCTGATGATCATTACCACAGTGTCTCTTGTGAGAAATGGATTAAGAAAAGTTCGAGTTCACTGAACATGCACGCCCACCTGAAAGCAAGAGGCAAAGGCCTTAAACATCTTATCTATTACCAGTTACTAAATTATAAAACAAAATTATTGAAGGTAAAGATGCCTTCTTATCATAACAAAAAAGTAACTATTCTTCACCAAAGCGGTGTGGCTGTGGCAGGGGAGTGTATTATATTGTTAAAAAGTGGAGAGAACAGAAGAAAACTTGTTAAAGGTCGTAGCTCAAATTGGAGGCAGCTCTGTTTTTTCCTAAGGGGTCCTTATCATCTCATGTGACCAGGATTTGCTTTCTGGTCTTCCATGTAATAGCTATGGTTTTAGGTGAACCTAGATTTCAGTCTCTTTATGCACAGAATGAAAGGATTCCTCTGTATACTATGGTTCTTTTAATATTGTATGAAAATTACATCTTCTTGCTTTCTGAGTCTTTTAGTTAGTCCCAAAGTATCCAGGCATCCCTGCCTTCTTTGTTTTGGGTATATAAACTTCATCTTCTTTGGTCCTTAGTAACAATAACTCTGTTCCATTTTATATTGCCTCTTTCCTGCTGCATTTAGAAATTAATATGCGAGCTAAAAGTTATAGGGATTTTAAAAAATCCCCACCCAAGGGTATTTTTTAAAATTGATTTCAGAGTGGAAGAGAGAGAAAGGGAGGGAGGTGGAGGGAGAGACAAAAGAGAGAGAAACATCAATCAGTTGCCTCCTGCATGAGCACAGACTGGGGATCCAGCCTGAGACATTTTGGTTTACCAGATAATGCTCCAGTCATGTAAGCCACCTGCCCAGGACTTATTACAGCTACTCTATGTGACAGTAGTATCACACTGATTAGTTCTGAAGAGAGAGAACTTAAGCACACATTAAATTCTCCATCCTTTACACTCCTACCCATTGCTTCTAACATATCTTGCTCCCTGCACACACACACACACATACCATGCAACAGCCTCAGAATCAGTTGCTCCATGTTCTGTGTACCTATAAATGTTTTACCTTTAGCAAAGTATGATCTGTCACTCAGTAATTTATCTAGGAGCCCATCACTTCTCCTAGCTTTGAGCACCTTGAAAGAAAATGCATTAAATCCTAGTACCTGAGACTCAAAATATTAAACAAATAGATGATGGTGAGGATGAGAGCAGCTGACCCTTTTGATTATTTTCTGTATATCGTATATTAGGCATTCTTCTAAGCCCTCTGTATAAATGAACATATTGAATGAACACAACAACTCTTTGATATAGAGACTGCCATTTTTACCATTTTATAGATGAGAAAACGGAGGCACAGAGTGCTTGTGAAGTAATGTGCCAGACAGTAAGATCAGTGTGAAGGATTAAATGGGACACTCTGTTCCCAGTGAATAGTCAATGAAGCACTATTCTGTTCTGTCTCTCCTGAACGAGCAAACCAAAAGTTCATAAAGGAATAAAATGGGCAAAGATACCCTTCCAATACACACACATATAATTATTAACATCCTGATCCTATTTCGGACCTGAAATTACCACCTTTATGGGGTCATGTTTACTCAGTTAGTTCAACTTTAATGTGATAAGCAGGATAATGACCTCTAAATATGTCCATAGTCTAATCTCTGGGATCTCTAAATATGTCACTTTTCATGGCAAAAAGGACTTTGTAATATTACTGGGGATTCTGAGATGGGGAGATTATCCCAGATTATCAAGCTAGGACCGATGTAATGAGAAGGATCTTTATAAATGAAAGAGGGTGGCAGGAAAATCAGGGGGAAGATTTGAAGATAGTAAGCAGGGGGATTTTATAACTGAGTATGGGACCATGAGCCAAGGAATGCAGGTGGCTTCTGGGACCTGGGAGAGAAAAGAAGAAGGATTCTTCCCTAGGACCTAAAAGGAAAACAGTCTTTCTTGACACTTTGATCTTAACCCATTAAAACCCAGCTCAGATTTCTAACTTCCAGAACTGTGAAAAAATAAATTTATTTTGTTTTATGTTACTAAGTGTGTGGTTAATGGAAGTTTATTCCAGCAGCAATAAGAAGATAATACAAGGTCTGTCCAGAAAGTATCCAGTCACACACTATGAAAAATAGAGGCATTTACTGAAGAAGATGCAAGAAATGTTCTGTGTAGGACAATGATACCTGAGTCCCCTTCAAAGTAGGCACTTTGGAACCTCACACAGTTCTCCCAATTGCCATCAGCTGCCCCGTTGTATTTTCCTGAATTTCATCAATGGTCTGAAATCTATTTCCTTTCCAAGGTAATTTTAGTTTTGGGAAACGCTAGAAGTTGCAGGGCACCAAATCTGGGCCTCCAGATAGCTGAGTCACCTGGGTGACTTGATGTTTCACCAAAAATCTCTGCACGAGATATGATGCATGAGCAAATATGTTGTGACGAAGCTGCCAATCACCAGTTGCCCCTAGTTACGGCCTTCTGAATCATCCAAATAGTTTCCGTGGAGGAATGTGCAAGCTTAATGCAAAACTTGATGCAGATTTGTTGCTGTACTCGCTCAGTCATTTTGAATGTGATGGCCACACAGTACACATGCTCACTCAATGGCATCTACTGCCCCCACTGACTAGTACAGTGAAGTTGTCATTGTTCACACATGTGCATTCCAGTCCACTGTCCTTGGCTGCCAGGTTACATCAAACCGTTCTCGTTATATTAGCAATGGCTGGACTTTTTCCGGACAGACCTTGTATGTCAGGTAGCGTGGTAGCCTCTAACAAATTATTTAGTGTCAGCCTTGAAGGAATTTTGTATGATAGAGCGCTGCTGCTTGGGCAACACAGAGAGCCTTGCCCTCTGAGAATGGCAAACAGACACACATTTTAATGGGATAAGAGTGAAATAATTAGTCTTGTGTTTCTTCTTGGCCAGAATTGGGAGGCAGTCTGTCCTGGGTGTTTCTGAGTCTCTGCGTGCTTGTGTTGGTTTGGTGGAGGAGGGCAGATCATGGGAGTGGCAGTGTGTTGCCACTTCAGAGGCAAACACTGTTGATAACTGAGAGGAGATACCATGGCTGGTGTTAGAGAGCTAGTCCAAGGGGGCTGGGCAGTCACCAGTTCCCACGGACGGGGCCCCTGGGGAAGTGATGAACTCTGATATGATTCACTAGGCGGCACTGAGCAGGGCTGACTCAGCACAGAGTGCTCTGATACGAGTCTCAGCCCTGGTAACGTCTAAATTTAAGGCAGTAATCCTTTATGTTGGAGCAAACCTCATGTGTTATGGGAACAGTAATAAATTACCTTCATGTAGTGTGTGTGTGGTGTTTTATGCAAGCATTACCAGTCAATAACCAAGAAAAAAATATTCAGTAATTGGTATTGGGACTCTTGTTTAACAGCTGGGGAAGAATTAATTCATTTTGGTTTCCACATTTTATAAAGAATATAAACTCTAGGTAGCGTAAGGGTTAAATACATTAAAAGAAGTCATATAATCTTTGTCTTCAATATGGAGCTTTTGAATACTGGTGTCAGTAGGGACATTTTAAGCCTAAAAGCCACAGAATAAATGCAAAGGAAAAACAAACATTATGTACATGTAAGTTAAAACCTTTCCCTGAAGAAATAACCAAAATTAAAAGGAAGGCAACGAGTTAGGAAACGAAAATACATCAAGTATGGCAGCACACTTCCGCTCCGGAGACACACACAGAGGGAGAGAGTAGGAAGCCTCCAGTAGATAAATATGCAAAAGACACGGACAATTCATAAAAGAGTAAATACAATTAGATTAAAAACAGATGGAGAAATACTCAGCCTCACTAGTAATCAAATAAAGCAAATTAAAATGAAATATTATTTTTGTTTATCAAACCAGTGAATCTTTTAAAAGCCTTGTAGTACCCATTATAGGTTTCATTAACTGCTACTGGCATGTACAACGACACAACTTTTGAAGACGTAGTCTGAGTGAACGTTTTTGCTAAGTAATTGTAATATGAAAGGACATACATAAAATTCCTATCATAGTATTGTTTGTAGTATCAAAACATTTAGAAAACTTGAATGTTCAAAAAATACAATGAATGTTTTAAAAATAATTAATATTATCTAACCTATGGAATATTATTCAAAATTAAATTTTAAAAATGTACTAATTAATTACAAAGTAAAGCATACAGAATTGTATTTCTACAATGATTTAAAAATATTTTTGAAAACTTATGTATAGAAAAAGCTGGAAAAATACATCAAAATGGTAACATGGACAGATTTCTATAAATTCTTGTTTTCTTGTGTTTTCTTTTTCTTGGTGGCTTAATTTTATTTAATAAGCATGAAATTATTTAATTACAATTTTTGTACTAGAAGACAAATATTAAATAAATCACTGCTTGCTTCTATTTAAGAAGGAAACTTTAGATAACTTGAGTATATAATAGAAATAAAAAGATGTGGTTCCATTTAGAAAAAATAGGCTGAAGAATCTGCTGAGAATCACAGCTTACATTTAATGGGAACATGTAAGCAATACGAATAAGGTTCAAGCAGGTATTTAATGGGGAGGCTTTGCTGTTGTTTCCATAGTAGATATCATTTCCTTTCTAGGAGAAAGGGCAGTTTCTTTTACACATGCCAGCGGAATCTGGTGCCACCTCTCTTCTCTTTCTGCTTATTCTAATTAGATTCAAAACACCCAGAAGGAAATAACCAGCCTCTTGTTCACTAGTCCTGCAAATTCAAGCTTATAAATTGATAGCAAACGCCACATTACCAAGTAGGACCCGAGAAAGTTTAATTAAGTCTCTATAAGGCTCCCAGCAAACGGGACAATGTACAGGGACACAGTATTTGTTGTACAAGCAGCTTGATTTCCATTCACCTGTGGCATTTTGTGAATTATAGCAATTTCACTTTGTTATTGCATTTGCTACAATGATTGGAGAGGATTTTTTGCAGTGAGACAGTAGATGTGGAAAGCCAGGTTATTTCAACACCTACCTGTTGCTTGATCCTAAAAGTGATCCAATGAATCAGAACAAAAAGGGATCCAGTGAGTCAGAACAAAGCCACTTTCATTTATGTTTTGTACAGGTGCTTCCTGTGGGTGACTTTGCTTCTTATGGCCTTACTTTCCAAAGGTGAGGAATATACGTAGTTGGGAGCTGGGATTGTTTTTCTCATTTTTATTTTATTTTATTTTATTTTATTTTATTTTATTTTATTTTATTTTATTTTATTTTATTTTATTTTATTTTATTGGCTTCAGGCAGGACAAGAAATAAGGAGCTGTTTGGAGAGATATTAGCCTCATTGGGGAATGGTCTGGAAGTTTTTCGGGTGGGGTTGTGCTGCTAATAATCAGTTGATTCAGCTGCCTGCTTTTATGTCTGGCCTGTCTTCCCCTGCGGACTGTGACAGGTGCCGTGACTTTCAGAAAGCAGCTGTGTCTATGATCATAAACCGCCCGCTCTGCCCCTGCGTAGCTCTCCATGCGGCAGAGATCATCTTCTGTGTTTGAAAGCTGCAGCCCCTTCCAATGCCTCCTTTGCTTGTAAAGAATTGCTTGGCAGAATGCGCCATTCTAATGGGTACACCATACTCAATAAGATGGCCACCATCTGCTCTACCTTCCAATTACAAAAGCAAATGGAGATCAAAGGCAACAGCATCAGATCCCAGATAATATTTTCTGTTTTTATGCCTTTTGCCTGATGTGGGTTTTAAAATTTTCATTTGAAATATGTCAAAGGATGAAGCACATTTTCTTTTCATTACTGAGACACACTGGAATCCAGCACGGAGAGAAAATTAAGCTGTGTGAGATGCAGGTGGGCACACTCAGCATCCTGGTCTCTACTACATATGGAGATTGCCACTCAGGCTTGCAAAACTCACATAATGTGAGGCATGATATGATTAAGCAGTAACTCCCTGAGCTCCTATTGCATGGAAAACAGTAAATGGAGTTGCACAAGTAGGTATTGTGGCATTGATGTTTCCACGTGTCTGCCCGCTAGGCAATGGATTTTCAGCAAGTCTTGGAGCAAAAAGTAAATATTCCCACTGAGGTGTGAGTGCATGCACATGTGTGTGCACAGAGGTGAGCTGAAGGAAACGGAAGTGACAGGGCAGGGGATGTGAAATTAATGATGACCATAAAAGAGAATTAGATGCCAAAGACAGCATGAGCATAAAATACTTAAGTTGAGGACACACAGCCATTCTGGGGATTAACAAGAAATGACTAAGAACCAATGACCATACTAGAGGTCCTGATGGAATAGACCTAATAAGGGGAACTTAGTCATGGGGTATCCACACAAGTGGATACAACATGTTTTTAAAGCTATCTTTGCCTATTTCACTTTTTTATGTGAAGAGAAACTGGAGATACGAGTAGAAACACATTGAATATGGCTTACAGCTGTTTTCTAGTATTCTATACCATCAACATAATTCTCAATACAGTGTCTTCTCCCTCGATAAGTGATTTGGGATACTTCCCAAAGTTCCATGCTAAGGAACCCTCTAGTTATCTATATAATCTATACATTGACTATTATATTTAAGACTCTATTGCTTAGAATGGACAAAACTGGAAATTTTAGCCATGTGCAGTATTAATTTGTTTTATTGAACACTTCCGTGTCCTTACGCACATGAACGGACTATGCATTTGCAACCCACTCAGTGCATCCACCAAGAGTTGGCATTAACTACATTGTCAGAACTCACCCCTGAACTGTGAAAGGTTTAGCTGTCCAGGAGTAACGTAACAATAGGACTGTTTCCCACTGGGGTATGCTTGCTAGCTTTGAACCGCTTATCTTAAGATTGACTCATTTGTTCTGTCTTTTTTTTTTTACATCCTCATAGGGGAATGAAGTGCGTGTATATTTTTGATAAGGTTATAGGTAAAAAATGAGGGCCCAACTGTAGGCTCCTGCTCACGACCAGGTGACTCTACCAGCAGATTGTGTATCCCTGAAACTGCTCCGTCAGCATAGCCAACAGTAGGGGCCCTGGTGCCTCGTATTAAAAATATGAAATGCTAGCCATCTAACCCTCTTTGTTTGCTGACAGTAATAATGTGTTCTATGTTTTCTCTGGATAAAATGTCATTTGCAGCCAGGAATTTAGGACCTGCATTTATCTATTTATTTATTTTAGTTACTTATATTTTTAAAAAATATTTTCTTTATTTATTTTTAGAGAGAGGTAAAGGGAGAGAGAAAGAGAGAGAAAAATATCAATGTGTGGTTGCCTCTCACACAACCCCAAGGAGAGACCCCAGCCCGCAACCCAGGCATGTGCCCTGACTGGGAATCAAACTGGCGACCTTTCAGTTTGCAGGCTGGCACTCAATCCACCGAGCCACACCAGCCAGGGGTAGTCACTTATATTTTTTAAAACAGCTTTATTGAGGTCTGAGATATAATAAAATGCACATATTTAAGATATACAATTTTATAAATTTTGACATATGGATACTCCTGGGAAACTATCACCCCAGTCAAGAGAATAAAGAATCATCATTCCCAAAAGCTTTTTTCCCTTTGCAGCCCCTCTCCTGCCCCTACCCCTCCCCATACCAAACACTGGCTGACCTGCCTTTTGTCACTCTAGGTTAGTTTGCATTTTCTATCGAAATGAGATCATGCAATATGCACTTGTTGTCAGACTTCTTTTTCCACATAAGTGCTTTGACACCCATCCATTCGGTCGCACATCTCAACAGCTTGATGCCTTTTTTTTTTTTTTTTCTTTTTTGCTGAGTGGTATACTATATGGACTTACCTCAACTTGTTTAACCCTCCAGCTGTTGGTGTGCGTGTTCGTTGTTTCCAGTTTTGAACTATTGCACAGAATGCTGCTTTGAACATTCCTGTACAATAGGATGTGCATCTTAATTTCCCATATTTTATATCTCACAGCAGGAACTCAAACTAAATCAACAATTTTCTGGCATCTGGAATGCACATTTAAGGCTTTCCTAGGATTTATGAAACCCTGTAACAGGTGACAAATAAGCAGAAATCTGGCTCATTTACTTGCTAGCTCTTCTTCACTAATTTTTGTTTGCATGATAACACTGGTGTTTAACCAATAACAACTTATAGAACAGCTACTAAATCCAGCCTCCGATTCTATCCTCTAAAATAATACACAGAGGAACACAGCTCAAATAGACCGTTTTTCAGTAAATAATCAGGCTTTAACTTTAAGAAGTACATTTTGCCATATTTTAACCTTTGAGGATGTGGATGCACCTTTCAGTGGATATATACATTTAACGCAGAATCGCTCCTGCTTTGCCCCCTTGTAAACGGCCATCAGCTGATGACTGGGCAAACGTAAACGGTACATACACACAGTGGAGTATTAGCCACAATAAGGAAGGAAGTGTTGCTTCATGCTCCAACATAGGCGAACTTTAAAAATATTATACTGAGTAAAAGAAGCCTGTCACAAAAGGTCATATATTGTATAATCCCATGTATATGAAATATCCAGAATAGGTTAATCAATAGAGACAGAAAGTAGATTAGAGACTAGTAGATTAGGGCCTGAGGAAGTGACTACTTCATAGGTTTCCTTCTGAGGCAATAAAAAAGTTCTGGAACTACATAGTGGTGATGGTTACATAATGTTGCACATGCACTCAATGCCACTGGATTGCACTCGATATGTGGTGAAGGTAATAAATGTTATGATGCATATTTTGCCACAATGAGAAGGAAGTAAAATTATTTTAAAAATGTATTATTTGGTAGTGTGGCGTATGATTTATGAACATTTAAAACCAAGCAAATGGTCTGTCTTAACAGGGCACGAGGGTCAGGCTGGTGCCTCAGGTCACTAAAACACACTCCCGTGTAGGTGTGCACATGGGTATTGCGTAATGTACCTAACTCTTACACACATTCAGTTCATGTCTTTCACAAACTGGGAGAAAGTGGGATGCATTGCATTTGTCTCAATATTTTGATTTAAAAAATAAGAACACGTACATAAATCTAAAATTAGCAGACTTATTCTGGTGCAGTGCGGGGAGAGCATTTTGGAGCTGGTAAACCTAGGTTAACACCCAGGATAAGCCATTTCTAACTCTGAGAAATGGCTAGCTTCTCTAATGTGGTATTTACACTTACAAAGATGACATTAAGCTGGTATCACTTCGTAAGATTGCATGAGTTACAGACGTAAAGAGTCCAACATAATGCCTGGGACGTGGTGGCTGCTTAAGCAATTTTGCCTCCTTCTCCAACCACCACCCCCCTCCAATATATAACCTTTAATTGCACAGGACAATATAAAATGTGAATACCTCTCTTGCACTGAGGATTAACATATGATTTATGATAGACACATTCTGCTTGATTTCCGGAGTCCCTGTTTATCAGGTATATCGTGTTAGCTATTCTCGACCGTCTGTAAGAGTTGTGTCTGCAGTGAGGAAACTCAGAAAACCTATCACAAATAAATAGAGAAAGGTACTTGGATTCAAATATCTATGGTAAAATAGAGACTCCTAAAGGAATCTATTATAATCTAAATCAAAATGGAAACAACGCGAGAATAGGATGTGGCTGTCTCAGCATACGACACATATTCAGTTTCAATAGGGAGTTCACGGCTACGCAACCTAAGTGATGAAGTACCCACGTGTAGAGTCATTTGAAGATCTACTCTGCCTTAGCCTGACGAGAGTGCTCAAACCGATCCTCTTCCACTGATTAGCGTGGGTTCCGTCTCCAGGTGAATGAGAGACTCTATATTTTTGTTGGGGGATTTGTAATAAAAAATCCATTAGTGCCGAATCTCCCTGTCAAATGAGCACACCGGGCATGCATTTCAGATCTCACAGGAAGAGCATTCATTTATTCTGTTTTTCTCTAAACTGGATTGCAGTTTTTCAAAAGGAAAATGTGGGGCAAATTCATTTCTCTCAGGTTCGGGGAGATGGTGGCTATGATCAGAGAAATCCCCCACTGAGTGGTTTTGAAAGCGGAGCCTAAGCACAGGAATGCAAATACATGTAGAGGGTAGGCCGAGGAATGGCTTCTGAGCAGGGCTCAGCTCAGGGCTTCCCAGCCTTGCATCCATGCTGTGAGCTGCAGGCTTTCGGGTCTACGGTACTTGTCACTGTGGAAGCATTAACCTAGCTTCCAATCCCCGATCTTTTGCCCAGAAGTTAAAACTACTAAATCATTTCTTTTCAGCCATGTGTAGGGAAAAATGACATCCTCACTCACAAGACTCTGGGGCTTTAAATAGTGAACCCTGTGTCCCTGAAAGGAATGCTCTATTTTGAGCATCCTGAGGACCACGCCTGCCATTAACTGTGGCTAGTTAGAAAGCCCTTAACAAGTGCTGAGAAAAATCACTTCACATAATTTCCCTTATTTAATCCTCTTATCACCCCTGCATTGGAGGTGGTATTTATCTCCCTTTATGGATGAAAGAATTGAGGTTAAAATGTTCTTTGCTAAGGCCACATACTAGTTAACTTCTGGAGCCAGTATTCAAATTTCAGGCTTGTTTAATTCCAAGGTACTGCAACAGGCAGGCAGCTATCCTTGCTTCCTCAGTGTTTAGCTAAGCTTAACAATCACCGGTGGAGCACTTAGTGTTTGCCACACAGAAGCTTGAGTAAAAACGGTGCCGTTTGTTTTTTATTTATTTTAACCACACAAAAAAATTTCTACCTGCACCTTCCCTGCTCCCTTGGATTTCGTCACCTTGCTCTACTTCTTTTCCCTATAAAAAATGGTTTCTGTTTCAATGTAATGTTACTTCAGGTATTTATTATCATTAAGGTTTATTGCCTGCCTTTCCCGGCACCCCAGCTAGGATATTACCTTCGAAAGGGCGGGGGTGTTTGTCACCTTTTGTTCACTGATGTACTTCAAGTGCCTGCCTGGCACACACCGTAAACAGTAGGTGCTCACTAATCCTTGTTGAATGGATAGTCAGTAAATAACGTAAGACAAAACAATGTGAATTTTTAACTACATTTTGAGTAATGCTCATTATAGATTTTATTTTTTTGAATTAGATCAGGATTCATCACCACTTTCCGTGTAATCACTGGCTCAGTTCAGTATAATAAATTCAGTAGCTAATACCGATATAGTGCTTATTATGAGTTGGGCAGTGCTCCAAGAATTCTATAATCTGTGAAGTAGGAGGTAGGTTGCATTGTTATCCCCATTTCCTGGAGGAGAACCCTGAGATGCAATGGGGTGAGAGAATGGGGTCTAAGTCACAGCACTAGGAAGTGCTGGAGGTAGGATTCAGACCTAAGCAGTTCAGCTTCAGTGACCATGCGCTTGACCTCTGACTCCACAGCATTACTGTGAGCATTGGACATGGCACGTAATGAGCCTTGCGGACTTCTGATTTTGCACATGATAGATATTCCATATTAGCGTCCTTTCCTTATCTTTCTGTTTCTACTTGATACCTACTCTAGTCCTAAAATAACTCATTACTTAATTCTTTCTATATCTATTATCCATATCTATCTAAATCTTTAATATGAAGGCAGATGTACTAGGTCACACACATGTATTTCCAATGCAAGTATTTTTATGTTGATAGGCCGAGGATTCTAGTAGCACAGCTGATTGTTCTCATGGTTTCAGGTCAGCTTCCAGCCAGTTCTCGTGGCCATCAGGGGATAAAATGAGAGGCAGGAGCTCATTTGAGTGATTATTCAGGGGTGGGCAAACGTAGGTTAAAGGACCAACCATCATTACCTAAAAAGATAAGTCATAAATAAGAATACAAAATAATAACAATAATAATAACAAGAAGACAATACAAGCAATATAAAATTAATAAATAATAATACAATAAACTGTTTTGTGTACTCACAGCTGTAAACCTACTTTTACCCACGCACATAGCTCATAATTTGATCATCCTTATGATTAGTGGGATATGAGCTGTGTTCCTTGGGCTGGAAACCAGAATAAAATGCATGGAAATTTCACTGGAAAGGCTTATGGGTTAGTAAGGAAATTTTTCTGAACTGGACTGGTAAAAGCATTAAAATATCCATGAAGCTACTCCTTGAGACAGATGATAGAGGACTAAATGGCACCAGACATACTAAGAATCACGAATAGAACTGATTTTGGCAGTCTCAAGGTTTTAAGAAGAGACGGTGATGTGTATGATGGGAACAGCCACTCTGTGAATTCCTTCTCCTACCATGCCTGCCAACTGTGCCCAGGGCAAGCCTCCCAGAGATCTCTCCCAATGATGCCAGAGAAGGCCACAGGATCTGCCTCTATATAATGGGCCTCATAGTTGCTGGTCATTCTGTGGAACTTCATGTGCACTGTATCCATCCGTAGGAGAGAATCAAGGACTGGGCTGTCTAACATTTCTGCTAAAGACAGTTACAGACCATTGGGTGTGGATAAGAGAAACACAAATAATAATGCATATGTCCCCCCACCAGCATTTCTGAGGTTTGGTAGTTGGAATGGGAGCATAGACAGGAGGGCACCATTGTTCTTGTGAAAGGTGCTGGCAATTCTACAAAGGCTGGAGTCACAAAACTCTGGGAGGAAACATCCTCTGAGGGACAAATTCCAAAGCCTTCCCTCCTGCTGTTCACTGCAGGATGTGGGTGGCCAATTCTATGCCCTCATCTTTCCTGACCATCACTTTAACACAGTCGATCATGCCTTCCTTCTCAATGCAAGTTCTCAGTTAGAGTCAAGGCAATACGCTCACCTAATTATCTGCCTATGACACTGGATTCTTTGATGTTTCCTTAACACCTTCCCAACCCAGAGCCTTTGCACATGCTGTTTCTTATCCAATACAGCCCCTCTCCAGAGGATACCCCCTCCAGACCTTTACTTAAATATCACCTTCTCAGTGACACGTCTCTTACAGCATCCCTCCTCTCCGCACTCCCCTACTTTTCTTCCTAGCATGACAGAGAGAATCGGAAATATACCTTATTTTTGTTGTTTATTACTTCCTTACTCATGCAGAGGTAAGCCCACTGAAGGAAGATATTTTTGCCCCTTATGTACTGATGAATTCTTATACCTAGAACCTTGTGCACATAATGGATTGTCAACACATGTTGGCTCATAGGTGAGTGAACGGAGGGACAAATGACAGTGATGGAAGCGCAGGGCTCGGGGAGAGACACTGTGGCACTGGTGTGTGAAACAACTGTGGACAGCCTGCCAGACATTGGGCTAATACAGGAGTTGGGGAACTATAATGATCTTTATTTCCTTTTTACTCTCAGGGTCCTAAAATGTTTGACATGGATGCCGTCTTCATCTATATGTTACAGTCCTACCCTTGAAATGGATACTGTCTTCATCTATGTGTTACAGTCCTACCCTTACCAGGTCAAATATAGGGGTAGTTGAAGATATCCCCTTGAACAGTACAATTACACCACTATACACATCACAGCGACTTTGGATGGTAACGTGTAAACCTGACTGCATTCCAAAGTTCAGCCTTTGGTGGTTTCCTGTTGCATTTATAGTAAACAGCAAACATTTAACAAAAGGCACAAGATCTTATACTACGACACCTCCAGACCCTTGCTCTCTGTTTCCTTTCACAACACTCTGACCTTTGCCTTCTCGCTGTAGTCGTGATTTCCTGTTGCTGAGGGACACGTGCTCCCTTCCTTCCGTGTGCTTCTCTTGGATTGGAGTGCCCAACTCGGCATCTCCCTTTATTTAAACAACTCCCATTTATTCCCCAAATTCTTCAGTCATCATGTCCCACACCTGTTGATCAAATCCCCCTTACTCTTGCAAACATATCTTCTTTTGGGCCCCAGTCGCAGTTTGGGGGAAATAATTTAGCTATTAAACCTCTCCTTTGCTAGACTTTCAGCTTCTTGGAAGCAGAGGCTATGCTTGTTCTCACTCTGTCCCCACCACCAGCAGAGTGGCTGCCCCACGGCAGTGTGCAGGGACTGTTGAGGGAGTGAAGGAAAGGACACTCACCTGCCTTTAGTACCTGTGGCTACGCACACAACTCTGGTCCTTCAGAGACTAAGGTTGATTAGTCAGGCTAATCTCGCTTTCGAATACTTCTTAGGATGTCCTGTTTTTTCTAAACTCAGGTTTTTCTTTCTCCCTTTAGTTGTTTTTTTAGGGGGAAGCTATATGATCTTAAATAAGTAGCTTATCCTTTATAAGTCTACCTCTTAATATGAACTAAAAATTCACCTCATGGGTTTGTAATTAGATTAATGTATGTAAATGAGGTGATGAGTAAGATTTAAAATAATAATCCAATAATAATCCAATGATATTTGCTCCTGTATTTGCCAGCTTTCTATGTACCCAATGCTGTACTAAGTAATTTATATAAATTATCTTATTTCATCCTTCTAAAAATCTATTAACTAATATAATAATAGCTATAATTTATCGAGTACTTCCTATGTGCCAAAGCTTGCCTAAATTATTTTCTTAGCTCCTTTCATATTGAGAAGTAGCTATTAGTATTCAATTTGCTACTGAGGGGCTTGAGGCTTGGGTATGTTAAACAAGTTTTTAAGGTCACACTGGCTTATCAGTTGCAAGACTGTTGGTGAAAGTAAACTGCATTTCTAAAACAAGAGAAGGAACTATAAGAAGTATTCAAAATTATGCAGCTTGAATACTGATAATGTAAAGCTCACAGTGATGTTAGGGATCATTTAATCCAATGTCAAACCCCTATTTTACAATCTGGAAAATGAGATTAATTGATTTGACCCACTACCACATGACTATTTTGAAGAGGAGAGATATTTCTTTTTTATTCTTACCATTACACTTAGTGCTCTCCATAATGCAGCTATGCAATAATGTTTATGGAAGTAAATTGTTTAAGTCATCAGTCACAACAGAGCCAAGATTAAACCAAATCTCCTGGTCTCTAATACAGGGCCCACTCCACTAACCACATTAAAAAGTGACTAAGCTCAGTTCCGGGCTCGCCTTATTAAACAGCGTCATTATTAACAATAGCAGTAGGACCAGAACACTTTACAGGTGCCAGTATTTTTGGTAGAGATCTGCAGACCCTCTTTCGAATGTTATGGCCAGTCAGCTCTTTGGCATTGGCTTCCTGAAGCCTAGCACCGGTCATCCAGGTTTCCTCTTCAGCTGTCCAAGGCAGAAACGAGGAGACATAGTCATAAACTACTTCAGGGATGACTCAGTTTCCTTGGTGGCTGCGGGTTGCTGCCATTCATGGAATCCCCAAAGTTAAATGCGATGGCAGCTAGAAAAATGAATGGATATGGAAAAGCGGTTGGTGATGGTGGGGGTAAGCCCCTCCACGTAGTCAGTTGTAGGGAGACTGTAATGCTTGCACAGAGGGAAGCAAAACATGCAGATAACATTCCCGTGGAAAACTTAAACAGATGGAGGCTGTTCAGAGATGGAAAGGGACGGGTGGTGAGCAGCCTAATTAACAGTCTTCAAGGAATAGCTTTGCTTTGTGACTACAAACAGTAACGTCCACTGCTTTTTAATTTGTCAGCGAGAGAAGAATATGAAATTTAAAGTGCAATAGGAGAGGCTGAGGTTTCCTCCCTGAACTTGAATATGAGTAGCTGTTAAGTATCTTCCTCTGGACTGCTTTAAAGAATGATACCCTCAAAGGTCTGGGAAGAACAAAGCGTGGTCTGATTCAAAGAAAGGTCTCAATTCACCTCACCTCAATCCCCTGACAGCATTCCTCCTCAATCTCAGATGAGGTAGTTCCAGGCCTTTTATTTGTTTAAATCCCTGATGGAGTTTGCAGTGTATCAGTTCAATCAGAGCAATAATCTACCTGCTTAAAGGATACGTTACTCAGGAAATCCAAGAAAGATCATCAGGATGATTGAGTTTGGTTTCATGTAAATCCCGATTTGGAGTTATGTTAAAGGGAAAATTAGATGACCAGGCTCTTTCATGTCAAGGGCATCAGGATGTCTGGATTCAGGAGCTGTATTGTGCACTGTAGAGTGACTAGGTGGTGCTGGTAATTTCACTGAGAATTCCACCAGCCTGTAACACCCACTGCTCTGTTACGGCCCCTGAAATTCCTGCCATTCATTTCAATTAATAAATTTATTCTTTCATTTCAATTAATTTCATTTCAATTAAGAAATTTATGCTTATGCTTTTGTCAGAGTTATAAATGCTTTGGGGGTTGTTAATCTATTAGACAGTTTTCAAACATAGCTATCACTCCAGGCAATAAAGAAGTGGGGCACTGCATGGGTCAGTTTTCGTGGGAGATAAAGCAGACACACAGGGAACAGTGTGTAGCACTGACTGGAACAGACGGTGGGGAGATGAGCCCAGAGAAACCAGTTGTAGAATGAAGGCATCAGCGTGGGGCGCTGGAGCTGCCTCATGCCAGCTCATAGGAGCAAACTTCAATTTTCAGGAGTTTTACAAGACACGCAGCAAAGCCATGATTAAAAATTAATGTATATAATGTAAATAAACCACATTAAAAACAAAGTTAATAAGTACTCAGAGCTCAGCACCTCCTGATAATTTGACTGTTACCTATGCTCTTTTGATTATGTACAAAGAATTGAGGATCTGAGGAGCATCTCTTCCCACCTTCACATTTAGTGATGCTTGGTGGCAGCTTGCAAGTAGCCATGGCGGGGCGATTCAGACGGTGGCAATCAGTAAATGCTATACATTGCAGAGTTCTTTTTTTTTTTCTCCATAGAATGCATTGATAAGCTTTTACCTGCTCACCGTGACTATGAAGGTTCATGGAATTTATTAGCTTCCCCCAGGAGTGAAAAGGTTTAGTTGGTGGACACAGAGAAAGACAAAGCTCCTGAGCTGAAGCCGTTAATGCCAAACCGTTCTAAATCCCCTAACAGCAAATTAGCTGTGGGTGATAGAGAACAAAGCAGTATTTGTGCTGTCCACCAAGTCCTTGCTGCATTGCCAACAACGTATCTCCCACCAAAATGTCATGTTGGCAACTAAATAGAAACATCTGAAGAATTTTTTTGCATGGTTTCCTCGGAGTTTCAGTAATATTTTCAAATGGCTTTGCTCTGTGTCTCACAGATACACATATTGGAAAGTATGTTTTCTCTGGGTGGAATGTTTCATTAACCATTCAGCAAAGTAATATAGGGAGTTAGAGTGTTTAGAGACACTCACAGCTGTTTCTGAATTTTGGTTCTGTCACTAATAATGACCTTGGATGAGTCGCTTCATCTCTTGAACACTCAACTTCCTCTATTTTAAACTAGAGCTAGTACAACCTACTAGGCAGTGTGAGCATAAAGATTTCATGAGATGATGGATGTAACAGTAAAAGCGTAAGAGTGCTTAGTCTATAAAGGTATTAGTGAAATGTTGATCTTTTTCACTATCCTTTTGTTTCCTTATCTTCTTCACTAAAATATAGAAACATTTTAGGGCTATGATTATCCCAATAGGAGAAAAACCATGAACTCCCCCAAACCAACTCACTGGAAAAGAGAGTATGAATTTCAAAGTCCTCTTTGCACACGCACTAGCTAAAAGTTATGTTTGATTTCACAAAGCCCCAGAGATAGGCTGAAGAAACGTTTTTGAGAAGAACAGGTACTCAAGGATACTTTTTTTTTTATAGTTGAAAGACACTTTTGAATGTGATATGGCTTTTTCTACAATAGCTTGAGGCTTTGGACTGGGAAAATGGAAGGAAAATTAAGTTCAAGTTTCTATATTATCTACTCACCCAGAGTTAGCAGCTCTTAAATATTTTGAACATTTACCTTAAAAAAGTTGTTTCATGTCAGCTGGGCACAGTGAGTCCTTTAACTGCTTTAACGATCTAGCCTCAGAGTTTAAAGGAATAAGGAGGGTCTGGCCCAAGAGATACTGGCCAAAGGGAAGCCTTATTTTCATAAAGCTCTAAATTTCAATGCCTCTCTCCTATGGAGGAAAAGAAGGGGGTGGTTCTGGAAAGTAGCCTCACAGGGGGATCTGATCATAAATTCCTAACTGAGCAGGTCATGGTGGGTAGTCACGTCCCAGGCATACAACTTCTTTAGTAAAAGGCTTGTTTGTCCTTTACCAAAAGGTTTCTGCAAGGCCTGCCCTTTGTTCCTGTGCATCTAGGTTAACACACTTTTGCAATAAGCCATAACCACCCTCAAGAAAGCACATAATCTCCTTAACTATCCTGTAATCCAATTCCCACCTTGCTTTTTCCTACCTCCATGTAATCCTCCTTAAATTCTCTCTTTAAGTTCAAATGCATAAAACAAGCTGCAAAGGGGATATTGGGAGCATTGGAGATCTTGCTCCCTAGCCTCTGTCATCAGTTTGGCTCAAATAAGCTTTTATACAAATTCTGTACAGGTTTGGGCCCTTTTTCCGTCAGTATTCCTCTCTTCTTTCCTCAGCCCTACACCACAGCCTGTGCTGGTTTTTAACAAGGAGTGAGAGGAAAGCTGATTGTATTGGCACATCCAAGAGTTGTCCATGAGGTTCTCATAAGCCTTTGGGGTTTACAAACTCATGTTATTCTTTCTCCCAAATTATTAATGTCAGCTTTTGTTTTGAACAAGGGGTGTCTTATACTGACTGGCATCCACAGAAGGAACACGTTAAAAAGGAAGCGTGTGTGTGGTTTTCTTGCTTACCACTCCAGCCTCCTCCACTTCTCCCCTAAAATATATTGACAAATGAATAAAGCAATGAATATTGCTGATATATTAAACTGTTTTTAGTTTCCAAATTCTTCTATATCCTCTAATACCCTTAAGAGTTGAAAATGCTATTTTCTCTGCTTATTTTTTTTTAATTTAATAAAACTGTAGATGCCTGGCAAACAATGATAATCAAGATGTATATAAGGTGAATAAATGAACAAAATATAAAGATAATATTATCATTGATTTTCCATTTATTTTTATAGCTTTCTTCATTGTTATTCAGTCTATCAGCACTTAACCAATGGTGTTACTTGTATTCAAAATAAAAATACAGTACATATACATTTAACTTTCTATCCTATGAATATTTTTGATATTGATATGGCCACTAGAAATCTCAAAGTCTTGGGATCGGAAAACAACCAGAGTTTAATGTAACACAAGGTAAGGAAGAAAAAGAAACAGAAAGACAGGTACATTAATTTTTCCTTAAAATATTAACAGCTAAAGTCTTCAGATAACAACCATTACCCTGTGGAAAGACCCAGCAGAGGCAGAAGAGCAATCATAAAGACCTAAAGTGGGAAAGAGGTAGAAAGGAACTGAACTAAACAGCTAGTTTGATGAGGAACTAAAAGGCTAGTTTGGCGGAAACCTACTGAGCTTCTCACTAACATTCAAATATACACATCAGATGACAGAATTCCAGAGAAATCATCGTCTGCCTGAAGTTGAAATGCCTGTTCAATAAAACCAGATTTCAGCTTCTCCCCAAATAACGTCTTTTTTTTCTTTTTCTCTCATGCTCTAAAATATTTTGAAACATTCTGAATTGGAATGCATAAGATTTTACTCATTCTCAGTGATGACGATTTTCCTCACTCTCTGCCATCCACAGCCTGCAGCTGGGCAATCTCTCCTGACAGGTCAAAGGCTGTCTCTCATTCTGGGTCTTCTGAACCACACTGGAAATCAGTGAACCACAGTGAACCACACGGGTGTCACTGGTGAATAAAATCTGATCTTTCATGACAGAGACACTGCAGGCAAGAGCCAGAACCTCATTCAAACCAGCTTAAGCAAAAAAGGAAATTTCTTGGATACAAGGGCATTTCATGAACTGCAGGAACAGAAAGGACATAGTCTGGATTCAGAAAGAAGAGGATCAAAGAAATAGGAAGCTTCACACTGGAGTAACTCTTCCCATCCCTCTTCTGTGGTCTCTCATCTCGGCACTCCGGACGTCTGGCTACTCTCCCCTTGGTCTCTGTACACCAACTCCCTTTGCTTCTAATTGTACAAAGGTGGATCTACAGGATTGTGTAGTCCCAATACGCACTGCGGACTAACCAGACTCTTACATCCCAATTCTAAATCCCTAAGGAAGAAAACCTGGCCCATTTCGTGCCAGGTTAGGCTTGTCAGATTTAGCAAATAAGTGTGTGCCGTGCAACATTTGGGACATACACTAAAAAATTACACACTGTTTATCTGAAATTCAAACTTAACTGAGTGTCATATTCTATCAGTCAGTCCTACGTCAAGTGTTCTCTGTTGGTCTAATCAGATGTGGCAGGCATGGGGATGGTGCAAAGGGCACGAAGGATGGGCTTGCATTTTAGCTAGTTAATTGGGTGGTAGAGAAGTCTCAGGAAGGGAGATGTGAGCTTAACATGTGTGTGAAGTAATCTATTCCACGAAGGATAGAGTAGGTGAGAGAGCGCAGTTTGGTTCTTATGTTGACTAAGAGAGAATACAATAGTGTCAATAAAGCATATTTAAATAAGTGATGTATATTTTAAATGATTTATAAAATGGATTTAAAGAAAATGCCATCAATATGGGTGGTTTAGGTTTCATTCCCTAAACATTACCTGAATGCCTACGTACTAACATTTTAACATTATGTATTTTTTTTTCTTTTAATTTGGATAAATATCCTGAGAGGTGACATTATCACTACAGTCTTCTAAGTGGGGATATTGAAGCTCAAAGAGGCTAATTGTCTATTAAGGAAACCCAGCTAAGAAAGCAACAGAAGCAGAATTTAAAGTCAGGGCTGCCTGAAGCCAGAGCCTTTCCACGGAACTTAATGTTGCTTCTAAATATTGTTGTTCCCTTGCCCCAAGACCAGCATTGTGCCAAGCTGCCGCTAAAGATTACTATAGCTCCTCTGCTGGGATCTTAAATCAGCAGTCACATTTTATTCGATGAGAGGCCTAGGGACCACTTCCATATGGAGCTCTAGCAGTAGTGCTCCAATATTTCCCCCAGAATTGCTTTCCAATATCCCTGTCTGTCTTCTAATCCTAAGTGTCGCACTTCTGGAGGTACCTACTATTCGGTACACTGTTGAGAATAACAACCTGCATTACTATGCATATTCATGAGTGGAAATTATAGAAATTTATGAATGCTCTGCATTAGCATCTTATAATCAGTAACTACTTCTTCTCCTTTTGTTGTTGTATAAAATAAAGGAAGGGGAGGATTAGTAAGCTCAGTCACTAATCAAAGATAATTACACCATTGTCATCCCAAGCATTTATCTGGGCCTCTGTGAGACAAGCAGGAGTGACATTTTAATGTAACATTTTAAGACAGGCCCTGTGAAAAGTGTAACAAGGATGATGGTGGAATCTCTTTGTAAAAGTGAATAATCAGCGATAGTCTCCCTGGAAAGCACAGGTGAATCTACTCCAGTGGCTGGCAAAGTGTTTTGTAATTATTAAGTGCTAAATAAATAATATTCATTCGAAAGAATGAGTGAATTGTTCTGAATAAAAACAAGATAGCAATACAATTAAAATATTTGAAGAATGGGACTAGGGCAAGGTTGTGGTCCTTCCCACGCGGTTTCCCTTGAAGCCTACATTATATACCTGGAGGCCAGTTCCTCTCAGTACACACCGGGCACTCAAACACTGTTGTCAATAGACTATAAACTAAATAAATCGTGCCTCTTAATTGTGGCATGAAATGAAGTTAATGTTGATCTTATGACTGGTCATAACTTCTCAACAGGAACAATTTTAAACACGTTTCTATATGTTATTCACTGGCGACCCATTGATGATATAATGGTGCGCAAATACCACCACAGTTCCTATTCACAGGAAGCTTAGGTTTAGTGTGGGGAGAGAGCCTTTAATAGAAAAATCAAACAAACACGCGCACTTATTCAACTGGCATGTGAACAGAAGGAAAGCTACATGGTGCAATAAGAACATGAATTAGGAGACGTCTGACAAACTCCAGCTCATTGGGAGTTTGGGGGACGGCCTCCTGGGGAATTAATAATTAAAGCAGATACCCTTTTAAGTGGGTTGAGATAAATTTTAATGAAAACTTTGGAGATACCCAGCGTAGATAACTTTCCAGATATTTGGCTCTTAAGAGGAAGAGAGAAATAAAGTGGGAGAAAAAAAAGATGGGTTGGACAGGTTGGGTTGATAGAATTGAGGCGACCATTTTTAAATACCAACAGGAAGTACGCATTAACAGGGCAAGCTAAAATTAGAGAAAATTGATCCTGCAAATATCCAGAAAATGTGGAAGGGGGCAGCCTCCCAATAAAGGTGAAAAGGAGGAGGAAGGGATAGATTTATTTCAATATAAAAATCCTAGGAAATAATGTTTTTGGAGGTTGTTAAATTTAAGGCAGTCATAGCAAGCTATGGAGGGTCTCATATCTGATGCCTTCGATTTTCCAGCGGGGGAGGTAAAGACATCTGAAAAGGATGAGCGACAAGGGAAGTAGGCCAGCAACTTGAGAAGAGAGAGCTGGAAAAAGTCATTGCCATGAGAAAAAAACTAGACTTACCAGGAGAACTGAGTGGTAACGCCAGGGAGCGTTGAAGGAGCATTTGCTGTTGGTGACCATGAAAATGTACTGTAATGCTAGTAGGTGCGATGTTAAACAACTTTCTTCCCAGCATCGCTTAAGTCCATCAGTTTAAATACAGCGGGGTTCATGGAGGGGTGAGGAAAATTGCATAGAAATATGAGAGGTTTTAAGTTACTGGCAAGAATCTTACTTAAAAAGCTGAGCTCTGGACTCTAATGTGATTTAAACAACTGCTATTTTATCCCTGTATGAAATTGTAAGAAGGTTAATAACAATTTTTTTAATGCCATTCAAAAGTGTAATAGAAAATCTTCATTTCCTTTTGTTAAGCATAAACTTTACTTTTATTTTTTAATTTTTATTGAATTTATCGGGGTGAAATTGGCACTAAAATTATATAGGTTTCGGACGCACAATTCTATAGTGCATTATCTGTACACTGTATTGTGTGTTCACCACCCCAAGTCAAGTCTCCTTCCATCACCATTCATTCCCCCTTTACCCTCTTCTACCTCCCCCTACTTCCCTTCCCTCCAGTAATCACGACACTGTTGTTTGTGTTTATGAGTTTTTTTCTCTGCTTTCACCTTTTTTCATCAATTGGTAGGCAGATGATTCAGATGAAATAAAATTCCTACTCTGTTCTTTACAAGGATACTTCCATGATCTTATATATTCCAGTTAATTTAGTTTCAATCTTGTTGCTATTGGTCTCCCAAAATTGACATTTCTCTGCCCCTGGCTCCTACTTCTAGTGAATAGTCTGAGTTTTTCCTGTGCCAAACTGAAATCGTAGCTTACCATCTCCTTCTGTTTTGTAGAATAACCTTTTATCCTCTGATAGGCTAGTGTCAATGCAGACTTTACTTAGACTTTTTTAGAGATAGGAGGTAGGAAATTCACAACACAGACCCCACAGGAAACACCTTCAAAATCCCCTTGGTCATTTCTGTCTGCTCCCAGGTCTCTTTTCAGCACCCTGCCCACCGCCTCTTTTCTCCTCTCACTTCTTCACCTAGATCTCAGCTTTTTCTACCCGCTTTTCCTCTCTCTTGGACTCGAGAAAAATCCCACTACCAGTTTCAGAGACCCACGGCTTTAAACTCTAGGCAGCAACGGGCCCACATGCAGACCTGCGAGTCTCAGCTTCGACGTGTGTGGAAGCAGACTTAACAAAACATCTTAACAAAGATGGGCCTCTCTCCGCAAGGAGTTCTCACACCTGTTCACTAAGGGAATGGGATTTTATCCCAATAGAGCCTTCAGAAGAAGTTCAGCCCTACCAATACCCTGATGTAAGACTTCCAGTCTCCAGAACTGTGAGAGCATGCATTTCTGTTGTTTTAAGCCACCGGGTTTGTGATCATTTGTTGCAGCAGCCCTGAGAAAGTAGTTCTCCTGTGAGCTTCTCTCTGTTGCCTTTTCGTTCTCTCACTCCTTGGGGAAGAGAGTAAAGTGTGAATGTATATTAAAAGTACTACCCAGGCAGGCACAGCATCTCCTCTTCCGCTTCTCTTTTTCTTTGGGAGCTAGCTGCCGCCAGGAACCCTGTCTTTTGGCCTCCTCTTCCATGGGCGAAGTTACAGAGCAGAGACATGTGTGGGCACATTATTTTCCCAGCACAGCCCATGAATGGGTATGTAAATATGCTTAATCGCTAGGTCTTGCATGAGGCAGCCACATTTTGCCACACACGCACACCGGAGTCACAATCTCCTACTTCAGCGTTATCAGTAATAAAGGTGATATATAGTTTTCTACATGTGTTGTTCACCTTAGATTTTATATTCTAGTCAATTCTAAAATCTTTTGGAATTTTCCTCACCTGACTCACCCCATCTTTTCTACAGTCCCTTCACGAGCTTCACCCCAACAATGACTGAGAAGAAATAGAGTTGCTCTATTGGAAGAACATTTTATAGACTCATTTAACAGCAATAATAGAAACCTAAAGATAGTAAAGCCATATATTAAAAATTTGGAGGGAAAAAAAATTTCAACCTGGAATCCAAAAACCTAGACCAAATCTCCACTAAGCATGAAGGTAGAAAAAGTCATTTTTCTAGCAGGGGTTGGAGTAAATGAGGAGTTTATCCCTGGGTGAGTGACTATATTATCTGACAGATGTGACTCCATCAAATACTGCATTGGAGGTTTTTAACAGAATTATTGGAAGGTATGATGGTATTTGTCCAGAGTTATAAAAGTAAAAATAAAAATGATCAACTGTAGGAAATAATCAAAAGATGATCAATAAAAGAAAATTGGTTTATCAGTAAAAAAATAGTTACAATGATTAAAACACTGAATATTATAATGCAACTATATTGAGTGGATGAAGACAAGAAAAGTATAAGGTAAAATATTTTTACCTTTTTATACTATAAAACTGTGCCAGTCAATATATGTGATAATTTAACAGGTGAGCGTGCATGTGTCTGTTTGTGTGCATGTGGTTACAACTGAAAAGGTAAATAGCAGAAGAGGCAGCTCAAAGAAATAATGAGAAGGAGCATTTCCAAGACAGGGCGAGGGGAGCGATAGGAACGGCTATGTTTGTTATAAGCTTTTGTGTATTATTTAACTTTTTCAACCATCTGCATGTATTACTTCAAGAATAATAAAAGTTGATTTAAAATAGATAAAAATAAAACCCCACAACATTCACCTTATAAACTTGATTTATTAATATATTCATGAAATAAACCCACTGACTATATAGTGAAAACAAAATAAATGTCACCCTGCAGTTACACATTGGTATGCATCTGTGTACAATTTGGTGATGAGAAACAAATAGGCATGAAATAAAAATTGCAGCCTTGAGCTTCAGTGTAGGAGGGGAAATTAAATATACATGTAAATAAAAATATAAGGAAAAACCATATTAAACTAAACTACCGGGCGACTATAAAGTGAAAGATGGAAGATTGAAAAGAAAGCCATGGACGCTTCTATTTTCTGAGCAGGAGGAAAAAAGACATCGATGAAGTCTTTAAATATGACACAGTGAGTATTTATTAGGCATGCGTGTTTTAAGGGCCTCCGGTATGGGAGGCAGTGTTATTGTTGCTGGAGACAAAACACACAGAAGTCCCTGCTCTCGTAAACATTGTCGTGTACACAGATATTTTTTCAGGTACACATGAGACATCTGCACAATTTACCCACACAGTAGAGCCTAATGGTTAGTCCATAATGAAGTCTGAAGAAATTCTAAAAGATCAATATTGTATTGATCAGGTACCATGACAAAAATGCTATTTTAAGTAAAATTAATTTAAAAAGAGGGACAAAAAAAATCATTGTGTTAAAAAATCACATACCCTTCTAAGTAATTTATAATCTTTAAAACATGTGAAAGTTATAAAAGTGTTAGATAATTAAAACAATGAATGCATTATATAGAAAAACTCTGGGATGTAACCAAAGCAATATTTAAAAGAAAAATATATAATCCTAAATTCATATATTAGAAAGCAAGAATGCTGTAAGCTTTATAATTAAAAAAACCCCAAAATATTAAATTTAAATATGTAGAAGGAAGAAACTAATACATAAAAAATAGAATTTACCAAAACAAAAATCAAAGAAACATTTTAGATGATATGATCAAGTATTATACTTCTTCAGAAAGTATTATAGTTCTTCAGAAAAATGGTGATACAATTGACAAAACCAATCAACATATAAAGAGTGAATGTAGAAATTAACGATATTAGGGGTGAAAAGAAAATGCAATTTCACATGACGTTGAGTTTCTTAATCTTCCTAAGAATAATATGTACAACTTAGCGCAACAAAATTAAAATTGTGATATAGTGGTAATTTCATAGAAAAGTGTGAATTACCAAAACTGACTTAAGATGAGTGAAGCTAAATGCACCAACAGTACCACCAGACTAGTTAACCGTTAGCTAGCTCCCCACTGAAGCCCACGATATATTTTTCATCCACTCTTCATTTGGATCCAACTTCATATTTAGAAAAGTACTGTTCATGCTCCAGGTTTCCCTGATGCGGCTGACTGAAACTACATTTTCAACTTGACTACCATTTGCTTATTTTCTTCTCTCAACTTGAGTTTCTTAAAGTTTTCTCCTAGAAGCACTCTCTTGCACAAGAAGCCCTCCCTTCCTTCCCTGCCTGAAGCAGGTATATGTCTCCCATGCCCTCAAGTCCCTTACAGGTAATGTAAGTCTTATGTGATTTGAGTGTATTAATTCCCTGCTCTTAACTGAGAGCTCCTTGTGACAAGAAACACATCTTAGCCATCTCGATATTCTCAACATTCAGCAGAATTGGCCTCCAGCAGATGTATGCATAAATGAATGGACATGTAAGTGAATAACAGAATTGACTTGACCTCTTTTTTCAAAGTTGAAAAGTTAATTAATTGTTGCCTCTTCGAAATCATAACCTATTTAAAAATATGAATTTTTTTCTAATTTTTCCCCTAACATGAAAACCTCAGGTCTTTATGTGAAGTAGAAACCCCAGTAGACTGGCAACTTAGTCTCTTTAAATGCAGACACTGGTGCAGGACGGTTAGCCTTCTCGTTGTGTTCATGCTGGTAAGTGAGGTTAGGAGGAGCAAGCACTGTGTGAAGGCACAGGAGGCAGCACGCAATTGTAAAGTAAAACCCATCAATTATCATGACTCTGGGACTTGGAAATTAATGGTGGTGTTGGTGGGGGGCGTTAAACACAGACTGCATCCATTAGGGCAGTGCAGGCTTTTCATTGCCATGTTCCACCCTTCTCCAAGCGTGCCTGTTATTCAGGGCATCACAATTAGATTCCACTGAAATGAGGAGAATAAAGAGGGGATTTCAAGAATCAGAGTGGCATCCTTTGCATATGGCTATTTATATTATTTTCCTATGAGTAGTGCTTTTTCAGCATTATTTACATAATTTTTTCCATGACAACAGATTCTGTTGCATTTGGGCTCTTGATGGGTTGGTGAAGCAATCTATTCCTCTTGACATTTCAGAACAATAATAAAATTATTGGATAAAATCCCAAAAATTGGAACAAAGAGGTGCTTTGTTGTTCATGATTTGAAATGTGGTATAAGTGGCTTCCGCTTCAATCAAGGTGAAGCCCAGAAGAGGAGCCTCAAGGAGGTGCAATGTCTCTGGAGCAGATTTTAAAGTCTCTCTTCTATACTGTGAGCCAATGTCTCACCTGGGAGCTGAGAAAATGGAATCCTCCATCTTTTGCACACATTCAGCACCTTTTATTTGGTCCCACCTTTATTGTTCACCTGCTGTGTTTTTAATTTTATTGACATGTCTATCCCACCCACTCACTAACTTGTTAGCTCCTTGGAGGGTGGAAGTCAAACTTACTTCACACGCATGCACATCTTTGGGAACTTGGTGTACCAGTTGTATGAGAGAGGCATCATGTGCTAATTAAAAGAGTACAATGTGCATACAAGTGCTCAGTTATGGTACATTTGCACCGATTTGGATCTTTAAACATGGAGTTCAAGATATGTCGTGTATCTGCATTTCTTTGTCTTGGGCTTTGTATTCATTTTCTATTGTTACATAAAAATTACCATCAATTGAGTAACTTAAAACCACACAAAATTATCTCACAGTTTCTGTGGCTCAGGAGTGTGGCATGGTGTCACTTTCACTGCCTATTTCACGAAGGCATTCTCTTTAGCAAATGTTGGGAACCGCCCTGCCTGGTTTCAGAAGCTATAACCCCCCATGGAGAAGGCTGAGTGAGAGACCTTGGGACCCTAAGCCACTAAGGAGACAAAGCTTATCTCCCTGGCAGGGGCACTGACTCTGCCCCTTTTTACTTTACCCTGCTTGGCCCTGAGCCTGACCAGTTAGCTAATGACAAGTAAGATTCCTCAAGGGAGGGATGACCTAAGACAGGCATGATCACGAAGAGGCCCTCAGGGAAGGACTTGGGGGGCTATAGGAAAAGGGGGTGATAGACCCCCACGCCTCGGCTTTGACATAGCCTGAGTCCTCATTCTGTCTGCAAGAAGTCTCCTAATCTCTTGGCTGCCTTACTTCCCCTGCCTGATTTAAGCCTGAAACAATGACAGAGGGCGGTGCAGTCCTGTGCTGGAAAGGGCAGATTCCTCGGGGTGATCAGGCCTAAGAAAGAATGCATAAAATCCTGTGAAACCTGCTTTGCTAATACCCTCAATTTAAATGATAAGGGTTCAAGCCTGAAATGAGTTTGTTTCCCAAAGTCTTATAGCCCTTTAGCTAACTGACCCTGACTCAGAATAAGCCCTCAGAGTTCTTTGTTTTTTATCTATTGTTTGACCCTTACTGCCTGACAATGATTGATAAGCTTTACCTGTACCCCCGTGCAAATTGAACCCAATAAAAGCCCATTGAGGAAAAGGTTCTTGGCCCTTCTCCTTTGATAGACTGGCCACCTTTCCTCCCCAGGCAGATCACGTCTTGGTAGACTTATTCTCATCTGTGGCAGCCAGGGGGCCCTGAGGGCAGAGCCCCTCCACAAGCAACTAACCCAGTTTTCTGTACTCATCTATCACTGATGTGAGCTCCTGAAAACATTAGACCCAGGAATTTCTTTTGACTGATGCTTCATGGTTAGAAATGCAAGACAAATTTCAATTCAATTAAAAAATTTAAAAATAGCTAAAATAACAATAATTACCATTTTTAAGCAATTACTCTCTGGCAGGTGCTACGTTAAGCATTTTGTATAAATCATACCCTCTTTTAAGATGAGGAAATCGAGGAAGAAAGAATTTTGATTATCTGTGTAATTCACACAGCTAGAGATTAGAGTCTGAATTCAAGACCGGGGCTCTCTGAGGCCAAACTTCGGCTCTAGTGCCATTCTGCCATTCTTCTCCTTTTCCTGTGATTTTCCCCTCTTACTGAATATCAAGATATCTAGTCCGTCCTTTCCCACAGGCATTCCTCAGTAATGCAATTCCTCTTAGTAATGCAATCAGATTCACAGCTGGTTAACTCAGTGAAGTGGGATGCTTTGATTTATACCCACCAGACTTTTCACTCGTGAACAATTCTAGTTATTTGCCAAGTTAAAAATATTTAAGCTTCTAATTAATGTATTTATACATAACTGTATTTAAATATTCAGAACCTGAAATTAGCATTTACTATGACATGGTCATTGAAAATGTATAGTATCCATTTTTCCTTTTTGTATGTATAAAGTAAGGAAGATGATTATAATATACATATATACACTCACCATCATCATCATCACTAGTATGTGTAAGTTCTACTCCATGTCTGAGATAGTGTTATCTTTTACATATATTCTCATTTAAGCATCATAAACATTTTCAAAATACTTGTTCAGTATTTTTCCCAGTGTTTAGCGTGGTGATATGTAAATCTTAGGTGACCAAGAAATATTTATTTGATTAAAATTTAGAAGCTAAAACGTCATAGAAATTAATCCTGAAGAGAAAGAGAACTAGAGAATACTACAGAAAATTTATACCATTTATTACTAAAATGTGTGTTTTGAAAAAAATTATAGAATTCATTTTATATTGACAACCAATTAATTTTATAACAGCAACTTTTAGTGTTGTCTTTGAGGAATGATAGTGAAGCCTTGTATATGGAAAATTCTTTAAATTGTTGACATATTTTTATAGTTGTTTTCCATTGAGGAATGGTTTTTTTAAATAAAATTGTAAATAGACCCTTCCATAATACTATGCTAATAAACAGGAAGGAATGACACCTACACTGAAAAACTTTAATATCAATGCAATTTAGAAAAACTCAGGCAGCAGCAGGATGTAGTTCACACAGTTGCTGTAATGTCTTGTATAGAATGGATTTGGAAGTCCTCCTGCTCAGCTAAGTGGCATATGTGGGTGTGGAGAGCTGTTTCAAGCAAGTCATTTCAATTACTCAAGAGTATAAACTATTCTAGAATTACACTGTAAATAGCATTTTCAATCCTGCATTGCAATTATTCACTGAGTGCAGAATCAAATCAGAATAAAGAAATCCCAATGAGTGCTGGCAGGAATAAGAAAGGGTCCTGATTCTCTAAACAAGAACACAATTTCCCAGCAGCTGGCTTGGTTTCCCCAGCAGCCCCTCAGTTTCGTTCTTGCTGCAGAGGCAAGGTCCACAGACTTAACTGTGAACAACCCATTCATGGAAAATCTCTGGCACTGAATATGTTCATTAGTTTTGTCCTTTTTTCTTACTTTCAGAATTAACACATTGCAGAGTATTAATACACACAATGCATTAAAAATTAATGTTAGTTAATTAATACTTAATCAGAGTGGAGCATGGGAGGCAGCAGTGATGATGTGACCAAAACCATGGGTCAGTCTGGGTTGAAGTCAGAGGTCTGACACCTAACAGAACTCAGGCAAATGACTTAATATCTGTGGACTTAGCTTCATTCTCTATAAAATGAGGAAAATGCTGGGGGTTTTTTATGTTCTACACCTTCTTTTTTTTATTGTTGTTCAAGTACAGTTGTCTCTATTTTCTCACCACCACTTTCCCCCACCCCACCCATCCCCACCTCCCACCCTCATTCCTACCCTCCTTTGGCTTTGTCCACGGGTCCTTTGTACATGTTCCTTGATGACTTCCCCCCATTATTTTCCTCACTTCTCCTGTCTGGTTACTGTCAACTTGTTTTTAATTTCAATGTCTCTGGTTATATTTTGCTTGCTTGTTTGTTTTGTTGAGTAGGTTTCACTTATAGGTGAGATCATTTGGTATTTGTCTTTCATCTCCTGGCTTATTTCACTTAGCATAATGTTCTCCAGTCCTATCCATGCAAAAAATGAAACTCAACCACCAACTTACACCATACACAAAAATAAACTCAAGATGGATAAAAGACTTAAATATAAGTCGTGACACCATAAAAGTCCTAGAGGAGAACAAATGCAGAAAAATCTCAGATATCCCATGCAGGAATATTTTCACTGATATGTCCCCTAGAGCAAGGGACATAATGGAAAGAATAAACAAATAGGACTTCATCAAAATAAAACGCTTCTGCACAGCTAAAGAAAACATCAGTAAAATGAAAAAGGAACCAGCTGTATGGGAAAACATATTTGCCAATGATATCTTGGACAAGGGTTTGATTTTCAAAATATATAAAGAACTCACACAACTCCACTCCAGGAAGACAAACAATCCAATTAAAAAATGGGCAAAGGATCTAAATAGACACTTCTCCAAGGAGGACATACAGAGGGCCCAGAGACATATGAAAAGATGCTCAGCATCACTAGCCATCAGAGAGATACAAATTAAAACCACAATGAATCCCACTTCACATCAGTCAGAATGGCCATCATAAACAAATCAACAAACAGTAAGTGCCAGTAAGGTTGTGGAGAAAAGGGAACCCCTACTACATTGTTGGTGGTAATGCAGACTGGTGCAGCCACTGTGGAAAACAGTATAGAATTTCCTCAGAAAACTAAGAATGGAACTACCTTTTGACCCAACAATTCCACTGCTGGGATTATACTCTAAGAACCCTGAAACACCAATTCAAAAGAACCTATACACCCAATGTTCACAGCAGAGAAATTAACAATAGCCAAGTGCTGGAAGCAACCTAAGTGTCCATCAGTAAATGAATGGATCAAAAAATAGTGGTACATTTACACAATGGAATACTATACAGCAGAAAGAAAGAAGGAGCTCCTACCCTTCCCGACAGCATGGATGAAAGTATTCTCGTATTGTCGTGTATGTCTTAGGATTATTGTAAGTGTAAAAGATGGATAAAAACTTATATCAGTGATTGGAAACAATTTCTCAGCAAATATTAATTGCTCTTAGAGTTGACTTCCATAATAGTGATGTGAAGAGCTTCCCAGAAAAATGACAGTAATTGGTGAAAAATATTTTTTGAAAATAAAAATCTCTGGAAATAGTCCTAAAGGCAGACAGAACATGAAGAAAGATGTATTCAAATAAATCTACTGAGCCAGGGTAAAAACAGTGAGAGACTATGTCATTTGAACCACTAGCAACTTCCACATTTCCCCCTCCCCCATTTCAGCATGATGGAACCTCCCCTCTGGGCAGGCTGACCTAAGAACACTAGACTCTCTCGCACCCAGATCAGAGTCAACAGATGTAGTTTCTCCTTGGGAAAGGGAGGCTAGCAGTATTTCTCAGCTCACTAGTGATGATGAGGTTAAATAAATTTGGCAACTATAGCCAAGAGGTCAAAGCCTCCTTTCCTTCACCCAGCCTGTGTTATAGGGGCGGCTCCCGCACAGCCACACAAAAATAGGCCTACAAGGGCTCTTCTAGGATGCTCAAAGTACAAAATGCAACCATGGTTAAAGAAGTAAAGAAAGCTCCAAGGATAAGGTCTTAAAAAATGGAGAATATCAATAAAGAGATAGATTTATAAAGAACCAAATAAAAAGTTTGGAGCTGGTATTACAATAATACAATTTTTAAGTTATGAGAAGGGCTCCACAGTAAGCTTGACATGGTACAAGGAAACACTACATAACCATCCAACGACAGCAAGATACTCATCCTTCACAAGTGAGCATGGAACACTTTCAGGGGCAGGCCATATGTTAGCCATAAAACAAGTCCAAATAATATACCTATACTTGAAGAAAATTTGATAGAGATTATGAAACCTGAAGTACAGAGAAAAAGAAATGAAAATAAACACATTCAGAAATATAGGATACCATTAAGAAGAACACCATATATGTAATGAAGTGCCATAAAAAAAGGAAAGGAGGAAAAAGGAGAAGAAAGAATATTTTATAAAATAATGGCTGAATACTTCCTAAAATTGCTTAAAAATATTAACCAACACTCAAGAAGCTCAGCAAACTTCATGTAGTATAAATCTAATAACATTAACACCCAGAGACAAAATTTACAACAAAAAATGTTGAAAGTCTAAGACAAAAACAATCTTGAAAGCAGCAATAAAATTAGTATTTCACACTCAAGGAAACCCCAATCAGAAAAATTTCAGACCCTTCATCAGAAGTAATGGAGGCCAGAATGCAATGGGAGGACATATTTAAAGTTCTGGGAGAAAAAAATGACTCTGTAACCAAGAATCTTAATCTTACCAAAACTATCCTTCAAAAATAACGACACTCTAAAGACATTCCCTGATGTGGACACCGGCCTGCAGTGTCCATGGTACTGTGGCTGAGATGAGACAAATTCACACAAACTACTGAGTCCTGTGGAGGAAACGGACAGCACGGCCACTCTCTCAAGAGGAGAGCACCTTGACTCCTACCTTGACAGGCTTTTATTGCTTTTCTGGGTACATTACATTGAGGATGGTCCTCATTTACTATGCACAGGTTCGCTTTAGGTGGTTACAGAAAACAAAGGAGAGGATGTTGCTAATTACATCAAAAAGGAAGGATATTTGCAAAAGTAAAGGGAAAAGTGGTTGAAGTGGTTACATTCCTCCTTGGAAGCTTTAGCACAGAGTTTAGGAAGTTACTTCAAAGATATGCAGTACACGTTTGCTGCCTCAATTCAGGGTGAGGGAGTTTTAGCAAAAAGCAAGTCTCAAAGCCACCTAGGTACAATGCAGGCCTGATTCTCCAAGGGAGAACCTATCCCTGGGTGTGGGTCCTGTGTGCAGGACCTCACTTTCCACTGGCCTTTCTGAGTGGGAGCTGGGCCCACGCCACGCAGAATGGTCTCCTATAATTCCCAGATGAACAAAAGCTGATAGAATATTTTGCTACCAGGCCCATCTTAGAGAAACAGTAAGGAAGTTCTTTAGAAAGCAAGTGACCTCATTCATTTGCATCCAGATAGCATTGGTAAAGGAAATTCTGTGGGTAATTATATGAAACAGTATAATTACTATTTCTCCTCTTTCTTCTCATAAGTTATTTAAAAAGCGACTGCCAAAATATATATATGTTGTTGGGCCTATAACATATATAAGCAGTTTATCTGACAATAAAGCAGAAAGGGAGAGATGGAAGCAAGCTGTACTGGAGTGTGGAAATGACATGGTAACAAGAATTCACAGCAACAATGAAGAGAATGAGATGGTAAATGAGAAGATCAGTATAACAACTTGTAAATATATACATGTTCTCCATTCTTTTTTAGCTTCTTTAAAAGACATACATTTATGTAAGGTAATAATTATAACGTAATTTCGGTTTTGTCATGTATATTGATACACTGTGCATGTAATGGTCATTGTCACAAAAAAAGGAGAAGAGAGACTAGAGCTAGAGGAGTAACATTCCCATGTTTCACTCGAAGTGCATTCTTTTTGATTTAATGTGTGTATGATAGACCATTAAGCAACCGTTACCAGAAAAGTCTTTTAAAAAGTTTTACTCTAGTTTCTTTTTCTCAAAATAGTATTTAGAAGATTCACAAATACTATTTTGTGTTTTAAAAGTCTATTTCTTGTGCTGGCCTGTGTGGCTCAGTTGGTTGGAGCCGCGCCTGACAGATGGAAAGGTGGCAGGTTTCATTCCCAATCAGGGCACATACCCAGGTTGCAGGTTCAATCCCCAGTCAGGGTGTGTACGAGAAGGCAACCAATCAATGTTTCTCTCTCACATAGATTTCTCTCTCTCTCTATCTCTGTCTGTCTGTCTCTCCCTTTCTTTCTCTCTAAAAGCAATGAAAAGATGTCCTTGGGTGAGGACACCCAAGGTGGTATTCCATGTTTGGAATACCACCATGTTTGGTGGTATTCCATTTTATGAATGTACCACAACGTGTTTGCCTAGTCTCTTGTTTACTTTGAATAACATTACTTATTCACTTAATTTTTATTAACTAACAGTTTATTGGCTGATTGAGAATGAGATCAACTTGTCTCTCTGTTAAATGGATCAAAAGTGGTGATTAATAATGCACTCCAGGCAGTAAACTTCTTAGGACTAAATTTACCAGTGTATTTTCTGCAGAAAACAAATTCCTATGAACTGATTTTTCACAAAGAAGTGTCCATTATTGAATAAAGTTTGAAAATGCTGTAGCTATATACCTTCCACTAGAACTCCAGCTTAATGCAAGCCTTGAGTTATCTTGCAGTTCAAGAATCTGCAGTTAAAGATTTGAAAAGTTTATTAACCTTAGGATACCCATTCTATATGTAATATCTATATATACAGATAAATCAACATACAATACTATACTAATACACATGAACACACATATTTTAGAGGTACACACCTGAGTAGATTATTGGGGCAATTATAAGATTAATTTGCCCTGGCTGGTTTGGCCCAGTGGATTGGGTGCTGGCCTGTGAACCAAAGGGTCGCTGGTTTGATTCCCAGTTAAGACACATGCCTGGGTTGCAGGCCAGGTACTCAGTGAGGGGCACATGAGAGACAACCACATGTTAATGTTTCTCTCCTTCTCTTTCTCCCTCCCTTCTCCTCTCTCTAAATAAATACAATCTTTAAAAAAGATTAATTTAATGGAATAATATTTTGCTTTAAGTATAATGCTTCATGGGAAAGAGTTCCCATGAACTTGTAGGAAGAAAACTCATGAAATATGTATTTTGAAGTCACCAATTAATCTCAACTTTTAGTATGAGGCCCAGAGAAGGGAGAGATTTTTCTCGAAGCTACAGAAAAATTATTAGCAGAACATTAGAATTTTTTCCCAATGATCCACTCTATCTTGCCTCTTTATATATAATTCTAAATGCTTCTGATAATAAATATACATATGGATATGGGAGGATCGGCTTTCCTGGGGCAAACTGCTCATTCCTTAGAGATGCTGATAATACATAGCATATAGCATGTTAGTGAAAAGACACTGGCTGGTCCTGGTATGAGCATTTGTAATAATTTTAGTGTAATATTCTCCTGATGCTCCTGGAAGCAAAAAGCACAGATGTGGCAATGATTTAATGCTGCTATTTACTGGAAAGATGCAGCATGAACATAAAAGAGTGTGGAAATTGATGAGTTTGGTGAGAAAGTGACTCAAATACTCAATGAAGTTGAGGCCAGGGAGGGAGGAAAGTCAGACCAGGTGGGAGGCAGGAAGCTGAGAAAAGATGGAATGATTAACCATTAGAGGAACAAAGAAAATAAAGGACTATATAAAGTGGAAGAATAACTCAGTTGGAGAGACCTAGGAAGACAGAGGGTTATAGTTAAATTTTCAAGTATAAATTCTTAAGATTTTGTAGGTTGAAGATGGCCCAAGGATGACAAATTTTAGGATTTATCTGGTTGGATCAGGATGGAGTCTTCAATGTTCAGTGAGGTGTGTTAGAGGGGCACCTGTGAGCTGGGTATCCACATGCCATCCACATGGAGTTTTAAAGCTACCTCCTTCCCCCGAAGATGGGCTTACCCCAGTAGAAAACTTCTTTGGCAGCAAAATATATCAACAGAAGACAGCAATAAGAAGGGGTAAAGGATAGAGAGCATGGCAGCATACAGCTCAAAAGAAGAGGGAGTTTTGCAAAACAGAGGAAGAGTATTGCTCTGGAAGCCAGACTGAACCAGAAGGTATGTGAACCAAGGGAGGACAAACAGCTTCTCCTGAAATGGGTGTACAGGGGAATAGGACTTGTAGAGATGGAGTCAGATTTTGGTTAGAGCAAAATGGAAAGCAGACTTATTATGAAAGATTAAACCATTGGTATTGCTTGCATTGTAGAGCAGGGGTCCTCAACCCCTGGGCTTGTTAGGAACCAGGGGTAGTGAAGGGTAGCTCCCCTGAGTTCTGCCTCCTGACCCCCGCCCCCTGCCCACACCCTCACCCCCACCCCCACTCCCAAGTCCACAGCAGAAGGTAAGCAGCAGGGAGCAAGGTGAAGCTCCCTTGAACTCCTCCTCCTGACTGCCCCCCGCCCCCCAACCATTAGTAGAAAAACCTGTCCCTGGTGCCAAAAAGGTTGGGGACCACTGTTGCAAAGGATTCCAGAGGGCATAGTAGAAATGGATGGGAAGGAGGGGATGAATGGGAGATGAACCAGAGAAGAGGAAAAACAGAGAAGCATATCAGGAGGGAAGTTTAGAGGAGAATGAATGGTAAGTAAGAGACAGTACTGTGGTCACAAGCCTAGGCTCTGGCATTAATCTGCCTTGGTTTGGGTCCTAGTTTTACTGAGCCACTAGCTGTGTGTCCCTTGTCAAAGTGCTGCATTCTCCAAGCCTGTTTCCTTACCTCTCAAATGGAAACAAATTAATGAGATAATATGTGTATAATCGGCTTACACAGTGCCTTACACATAGTAAGTACTCAATTACATTATGAATATATGTACACTATAACTTCCGGAGACCAAGGCTGTCAGGCAGGTGATACACAGCAGAATTAGCTAGCCTAAAAGCTGAAGATTTCAAGTAGACCTCTGATGTGGAGCTGTCTAGATGCAAGCTAAGACCCAGTGAAGAAGAGAAAGGAGCCAGATGAAATTTTGCTTGGTCATACAGGCCCTTTGCTTATTACACTAACGATGTAATTATAATTTTGGTGCAGGATATGTGAGGCTATATTAGACAGTGGATAGGGAAGTACGGGAGCAAAGAGAAGGAATGACTAATTCTACCCGTGTGTGTTAGAAGTCGGGAAGCACCATGCAGAGGGCACACTAGTGAAACTGAGTCAGAGTTATAAAGGTGGAGCAGGAAAAGAGAGGGAACAGCATGTGCAAGGATATTCAGACTTACAATAAAAGGCATAATGTTCTGTTGAGAACAGCAAGAAAGTCGATGTGATGAAATCCCAGGGTGGGGTAGCAAAGGAGTAGGAAATGAAGCTGGGAAGCAAGTTGATTCTAAAGAACAAATAATAAAAAGCCCAATAACAGTTGAACGCATAGTTCAGATAGGAAAGAGAAATAAGCTGTGTAGGAAACACATACTATACTAGGTTCTCCACAGGAAGGATGGTCCTGAAGGAACAAAGAAGGAATTCTGAGCAGACAAAAGCAACAGATATAGTAGATACTTTGTAATAGATACAGTGTCCATAAGCTTTCAAAGAAAGCTATCATTAGAGAGGAACATAACTTTCACATCACTAGTGCACTCAATTAAGGCCTGAATTCCCTCAACAATTCATTGCTCATTCTGATTCTTCTTTAACTTTCAATAATTTACTGAATTCATTTACACTAAAGTGTGAACTACACATAAAAATTTACCAAGTCCAATCCCTCTCCTAAAGATAAGGGCACTGAAGTTCAGGAAAGGTTAAGTGCCTGGAACAAGGGTGCGTTGCTGGGTAGAGGGAGAGTTAGAACTTGAAGCAAGTGCCAGGGGGCTTTCCACAAGACCACACTGATGCCCATTCCTCCTGAGGTTTGTGGTGTGGTGTGCATGTGTATAGGTGCTGGGATGGAAATAAGGGTGGGCAGAAAAAAAGGGTCAAAGAAAACAGCAGAAGAGCCATAGAGAGGAATGGAGAAAGAGCCGATAGGGGGTATATTGAAAACCAGTGTCCTAGTCCCCAACAGAGCATGCCTGTGCATGCTGTGACTACAGCTTCTTGGTGAAGTTATCTAAGATTTTTCAGTTCAAACAGCTAAAAATATGAGTCTTATGAGAAGTTTTCTTTATAGATTTTTATATGAAGGTATGTAACAGGGGGTCAACAGTACGATTCTCCTACAAGGAACTGAAAAAAAGTATGACCTCTGAGAGCTAAAATGTAGAATCTATGTACAGTGCCAGAGATGCAAACATGCAAATACGTGTTAAAGAGATGAGTATATTCAAAGAACTTGACTGAAGAGATTAACTTCTCTGTAGAGGAACTTGTCAATTAGAAAACAGCTCATCCCTGAAGAAGTGAAGAAAGGAAGAGCTGGAAAGGCAAACAATGGCGCTTCCTCTCCTCCACTGTCCACAAGCCACCAGCATCCTAGTCCTTGGAGAAAAATGATCTCTGTTGTGGAGATGGTTTCCTTAAGACAAAACCATGCCACTCACTTGCTGACCTGACCCTTTTCCACGCTCAGCGACCGGACTCAAATGGCAGTTTGGCTTCCCGTGAAGATACGCTTCATGGGAGAAAGAAGTGTTCATATCGACGCAAAGGTGCTCCGCTGTATGACAGTCATGTTTTTCATGGCAAATCAGCATGGTAGCCTTTGCTTTTTACATCCCTCATCCTGAATTTGGTTTGTGGGAATTCAGTCCAAAAAGAAAGACAGGTTCTTAATATGCTAATAGAATTGGACGTCTGAGCAGGCAAGGCTGAATGGCCAACTGTGGACTGTGGTGAATTTTTCAAGCCAAGGACATCGTGTGAACCCCTTGGCAGCCAGCCAGATGTCTCCCTGAGACCCTTGACTCTTTTGTGTCCTTAGCTCCAAACTTCTATCTTCTACCCAGAAGCATGCTTAAAGCAATCAAAAGGTTTCATTTTCTTCCCAATCAAAGATAAAATTCTCATAATAGGGTTTTTGCCCTGCACCCCAAACCCAGGAAAATGCTAAATAAAGATCTTATCAAGGAGCACTTTTTAAAGAAACACCAAGAAAACAAGTGAAATTTTTCTTTCTTTAAGCCCTCAGTTACATTTACTAAGGTATCAAACCAGCCTCCCCCACACCCTGCCATGGTACATTATATAGGAGAGAATTTAGATGTAATAATCTATATTTCCAATGATGTGCTCTAATGATTTTAGTAAACTGTCATGTTATTATTATTCTGTTTTAGTATACACTGTATCTAAAAGGTGTCCTCCGTGTTTCAAAGCAGATGAAATAAGCTCATTTATGCAAATACCTATCTTCTTGACACTCAGTAAATTTTTCTTAATGCATTAATTGTGACTCCAGATAGACCAATGATTATTTCATATATTCTACTTAGGGATACTTTATTCAATCAGCCATACACATCAGTAAACAAGTGGAATGAATTCCCCAGGGAGGTGATAAAAAGACAATGATTTCCTTTCCTCTAAGCTTGGAGAATTTACCCACAATCAAGGAGTAATTAGAGAAAATAATGAAAAGTTAGAAAACACAGTTGCAGGTGTGAGCACATGGCAAGGCATGTTCTTTTGCAAAGACGAAATGAAAATGAACATTCTCATTACTAATCATGGTATCCTTTCAGGACTAAGCAAAAAAATACAATCAAATTAGTTGGGTTTGTAAGAGAACAAATTGGAATGTAATCATCTCAGTTTAAATGCTGGATTCCCAGAAGGAAGACAGATGAAACCAACACAGCACATTTCCAATTATTTATTCTTTCATTATAGAGATTTATCCCCTCAAAGTCAAACTAATGCATATTAATTTTTGATACTACAATATGCAGTAAGACCGCTCAATCCAACTTCTAGTTCATGGTCCAGTGATTAAAATAGTGAGGCGAGGTGGCAGTGGTAAGAGAGTCATCAAACTGTTTTTATCACTGTCTGTTATTTGAATTTCCCATTTACCATCCCTTTTTTAGCTGACAAACACCTTTTCAAAAATGATTGTGTATAGGGCACTTCTGCTCAAGATTGAGGTCTAGGTAGACACACTTTGACTTCTCATGCAACCACAAGAAGAATTACAATTAACCTCAAATCAAATAATACCCAGAACTGCCAGAAAATCAAACTGTATGGAAGTCTGACAACCAAGTATTTAAAGAAGCCATGTTCATCCAGGCAGGTAGGAGGGGTGAAGACTCAGATTCGGGGTGGAGAGGAGAAGAGACTCAGTGTGGTGCGGAGAGGTGGCAGTGGCAGCGATGGAATGAGAGATCCCACATTCATTTGTGGTGGGTGAAAATTGGGAGGGATACCTTGGGAGTGAGCGATCCCAGCCCCAGACCAGACCACACAGCCCAGAGTTCCAATGCCAGGAAGACAAAGTCCCAGAATTTCTGGCTGTAAAAGCAAGTGGGGGTTAGGGCAGTGGAAGAAACTGCTGATTTTTCAGGAGAGTCCATTTATAGGGCCCACACGAACTTAAAACATATGCAAATGCACCCACTCTGGCATTCACCACCAGGGCAACAACTGGAAGGGCACTAGTCGCATACAGGAAGTGGATGAAGTGACTGGAAATGGGATGAGTGATGGGCAAAGCTCCAGAAGCCAGACAGCAGCATTGTCCCCTCTCTGAGCTCTCCCCCAACACAGAACCACAAAGCAGTGAAGCAGGTTGCCCTTCCCTGGTGAATACCTAAGGCTCCAACCCCATATAGCTTAACAGGTGCACTAAGACAGGGAGTAAAAGCAGCTCTACCTAATATACAGGGAGAAACAAACACAGGGAGGTTGCCAAATTGAGGAGACAAATAAATATGGCCCAAATGAAAGAACAGAACAAAACCCTAGAAAAAGAACTAAATGAAACAGAGGTAGCCAACCTATCACATGCAGAGTTCAAAATACTGGTGATCAGGATGCTCAGAGAACTCACTGAGTACGGCAACAACAAAATGGAATAAATGAAGTTTACACTAAGTGAAATTAAACAAAAATCCACAGGGAACCAACAGTGAAGGAAAAGTAGCCAGGATTCAAATCAATGAGTTGGAACATAAGGAAGAAGTAAACATTCAGCCAGAACAGAAAGAAGAAACAAGAATTCAAAAAAAAAATGAGGATAGCATAAGAAGACTCTGGGACATTTCCAAAAGTGCCAACATCTGAATCATAGGGATGCCAGAAGGAGAAGAGGAAGAGCAAGAAATTGAAAACTTAATTTGAAAAAATAATGAAATAAAACTTCCCTAGTTTGATGAACAAAATAGACAAACAAGTCTAGGAATCACAGAGAATCCCAAACAAATGCGACCCAAAGAGGAACACACCAAGATACATCATAATTAAAATGCCAAAGGTTAAAGATAAAGAAAGAATCTTAAAACCAGCAAGAGAACAGCAGAGTCACCTAGAAAGGAGTTCCCATCAGACTATCAGCTGATTTCTCAAAAGAAACTTTGCAGACAAGAAGGGACTGGCAAGAAGTATTCAAAGTGATGAAAAGCAAGGATGTACAGCCAAGATTACTGTATCCAGCAAAGCTATCATTTACAATGGAAGGGCAGATAAAGTGCTTCCCAGACAAGGTAAAGCTAAAGGAGTTCATCATCACCAAACCATTATTACATGAAATGATAAAGGGACTTATTTAAGACAAAGATCAAAATTATGAACATTAAAATGACAACAAACTCATAACTATCAACAAACTAAGCAAACAACCAGAACAGAAACAGAATCATAGATATGGAGATTATTTGGAGGGTTATCAGCTGGAAGGGGGAAGGGGAAGAATGGGGGAAAAGGTGAAATGATTAAGAAACATAATTGGTACATACAAAATAGACAGGGGGATGTTAATAATAGTATAGGAAATGGAGAAGCCAAAGAACTTTTATGCATGACCCATATACATGAACTATGGGGGTGGGGATTGTTGGAGGGAAGGGGGAACCAGGTGGAAGGGGCCAAAGAGGAAAAAGTTGGGACAATTGTAATAGCATAATCAATAAATATACTTAAAAATTATTGTGTATAAGGAAGAGGTGTGGCTTTAAATATATGCATTTGTTAAATACATGTATTTTCTCATCAAGCTGGTATCACAAGTGCAAGTCACATTCTCACATTCTTCTAGTACAGCTTTTACATTTGTTTTGAAGTGATTTGTTCACTTGCTGGCTATTGTTACACAACACCAGTAAATGCAACCTCATAACTAGTAGTGATCCACGTTACATAAGGTGAAACACTCAGAGGTTTTTAGGTTCACATGCCAGACTTGGAGGTGGAACATTTTAATTATCTGGAAAGCAGTCAAACAGCAAATCAAACACTGAAAGACCAAAAGCTTCTTTATAAAATCACAATTCAGCCTTTGGGTTTTCATAAAAATTTGTTTCTCAGACCATGAAAAGCCTTTTAAAAAAGTCAGCAAGTCATTCTATTAGACCTAATGGAGGGATAAAGTCTTGAACTCTTGAACAACAGGCTGAAATAAGGGAGAAAAGTTCCAGCTTAATAAAATTAATGTCAATCAGTTTAGACAGTTAATCAATAACTGTCCACTTACATTGTTCAGCCAGCCATAGTGCTCAGAAATAAGCCTCATATCTATTTGAGTTTCACTGACACTTTACCAGGAGTAAATTGCAGGCGGGGAAGTTAGGTCATTTCAGAAAGTACCTTGGAAAAAAGGTTGCCAGGATACTTGGAAATCTCGTGCATTTACTGTGGTTGTTCCGTTATGCTAACTAACCTGGACTGATCATGAGAAAAAGTTATGAAAAAGTAATTTGGAAGAATAATGTTCAGGACATAAATTTTGACAATATCTTTTGAAGCCGTAAAGACTGTTTTGTTTAAATAGGTTTGGTTATGGCTTATGGGTTTATGATACCATAATAAAATATGTTTCAAAAGCAAAGATTATTTAAAAAACTATCATAATGCTTCTTCTTTAAAAGGTGCATATGTAGACATAGGACAATAATTTAATATTAACTCAATAAAGATTTCAGTATAAAAGTTATGGTAGCTCACGGATGATGTATTGAATAGTTATGCCAAATGATGGTCTGCATATGGCGGCTAGAATATTTCGCCGTTCACTTCCTTTCCAGTGCGAAGTCCTACGTTCTTGATGTATGTTCCTTTAAACCATTAGAGGAAACCATTTGGAAACTGAAATTCTCATCTACTCTCGAAAGGTCTGCAGATGTGAGATTCAAACGAAAGAGAGAGAGGGAGAGCCACAGACACATTTATTATACACTGAATGTCAGTGAAAAAGAAATACTAGAATAGGTGTTGCAAAGGATGGTGGAGCGTCTACTATTCCAATGCAGTGTTTATTTCATTGAGCCCAGAAACCGTAGTTTCTTCTAGTCCTATAACAAGTACTTTTATTTTCCTTTAAACATTAAAAAAAATGGGGGGGAAGTGACACTGGTCAACAGGGTCATATAGGTTTCAAGTGTACATTTCTACGATGGGAATGTCAACTGGTACAGCCACTGTTGAAAACGCTATGGTGTTGCCTCATAAAGTTAGGAATAGAGTTACCATAGGACCCAGCAACCCTTCTTCTGGGTATCTACCTGAAAAAGTCAAAAACATTTATTCACAAAGATATATGCACCCTTTAATCATTTTTGAAATGCAAATAAATTGTTTCAATAGAGACCCATGTGAGCCTGGAATTAGGTCATCTCAAGCTGTGGGTCTCTTTGAAAGAACTGTTGTTTGAGTGTGCACATTTCACCTCACAGATGACTTACATCATAATAACAGATAGCGTAACATATTTCCATAAGACAAAATGCTATCCGTGTTCAATGAAATCCCATCACAACTGCACTTACAATAAAGACACAAGATGCTAAATATTAAGAGATAGGTCCACTGCCACCTAGTACCAAGGTGAAGGTCATTTCTACACCAAAGAGGCAGTAGTGGATAGTGCCAGAGCATTCGGCTCGTGGCTGACAAGTGGCCACACTAATCACACTAGTTGGGTTTGAATCTTGGCCCACTTCCTGGCTGTGTGACTCCGCACAGGTGATATAATCTCTACTTCAGTTTTCTGATCTGAATAATAAAACCAGTAATGGCACCTCTCATTCTTAGGGCTTCTGTGAGAGTTGTGTTAAAAAAGTGTGTAAATAGACACATTCTTCTCTACACCATCCCATCTTTGATCACTTAGAGAGGTCTGATCTTAGCAACAGAAGACTGAGACTTTGGCCAAAATTAATCTTCATATTTCAAAAAGAATATTAGGAATTGCAAGTAAACTGGTAAACTATAGCAAAGCACTGTATTCAGTTGAAAGCAAAGTTATTTTTTTTTCAAGTTGTAATTCAAGTTACTTTGAATTACATATTATGGTGAATCATTGACAAAAATTGTATGGCAAAAGACATAATTCTGAACCCAAATACAAAATTCCTTGGCTAAAATATCAATTCCAGGGTTAAAACTATAGGTTTGCTTTGGGCTTAAGTAGAAAAACAACAGTTTATGAGGCATCTTGCATTAAACAGAATCTAGTTTAAATCGGCGACAATTTAATTCCAGTGCTGCGTTCATCTACAGTCTCAAAAGCCATTTGCAAACATGTACTGTGTCATTATCCTCATTTTATAGAAACTCTAAAGCACAGGCAGAGATTAGTGTTTTCAGGCACCTAACCAAGCATTTTATGTCCTGCTGCTGGGTGCTGAAGACTGTCATAGGAGCTAAGGTATATCTTAAAAGTGTCTCATTTACTGCCATTTTCAAAAACAAAAATACTGATTACAGTGTAAAATGAGTAAGACTCACAGATTCAATTTAACAAACATTTGTAACACCTAGCACTATGCTAGCTGCGTAGGGAAATAGCAGTGTGATTGAAATAAGATGACTTTCCTCAGAGAGAGTCCAATTTTGCTGGAGAGGTAATCATAATGATCATGGCTAATGTATTTTTGAATGCTTACTAGGTGTCAAGCATTGGAGTAAGTGCTTTATATGTGTTGTCTCAATTTATTTTTATTACCACCCTATAGATAGGTACTAATCTACCCAATTCATAGTAAGAAAACTGAGGATTAGAGAGGTTGAGAGACCTTCCCCAGGTTACATGATGGAGGTGAGGGGAGGCTCATAGCTCATCTGTCTCCCTACTACAAATGGGCCTTCTGGGTTCTCCCTGTAAGTGGGGTTCAGAAATCTCTAACAGAATAACCCTGAGCCTCTGGTGACTTGACACAAAATTCCTTCAAGAGCTTCACATTTATAACCTCACATTCTCCTCTCTCTCTCCTTCCTTAAAGATTTCTGCATACAGATGAGCATCTCACTTCTTGACGGTTTCCATAACTTACTCTTACCCAATATTCTCATCCTCTACTCTACTCAGCAACCCATCCCCTGAAGTTGATTCACGGACTTCTTGCTTTCATAATGGCAATTCCGAGCATCACACTCCTCCACCCCATCTCCTATCTTTCTCACCTACTGCCTCTACTTCAGGCTCACAACAATTTTTCAACCCCATACAAATGCAATCCATTGAACCCCCACCTTTTCACCCTCTCCAGACCCCTTATGTTCTACTTCCCTCCTTACCCAGCTTCAATTCTACTGCCCAATCCGACAACCTCACTCCTTCTCCTTCTTGAAACCCTGCTTCCCTAATCCATTCATCTCTTCACTCCGCTAGCTAAGTAATTTTTCACTGAGTTATTTTCTCCTCAAACCTTCAACACCTACTTTCATCTCTTTGCTCATCATTGACATAACTGCAACACATTTCCTTTAACCACAGAGGCAGTCAAAAGACAATTTCCATACATTCCCACCACTTGTGAACCAGCCAACCTTCACCTGTACCTGTATAAACCACCCAGCGTCTGTATCCTAACTTCCCATGCTAAAGCCAATTCCTCTCTTGTTCTCAATACTTCTGCCCTTTTCTCTCCTCAAGCATATTGCTTTACCTTCTGTATTATGTTTTTTATCTATTGCATCATTTCCAACAATATTCAAACTTGTTTCAGAAGATGCCAACATAAATGTTTCCACTTAATTCCACTTTGACAGTAAAACTCCTGACATAGCTTCAAACAAGTCTCTCATTGCTCTTTGAGAGTCTGGTCAACCCTGGGAAATGGAAGCAGCGTCTAAGGCTTGACACAGTGGCCCAGTGATATAAAACTTCCAGTTTCCTTCTAAGAACTTTTTTTTAACTTTCACTGATTTTCACTCATTTTTCATGAAGCCATGTTTCCAAAATGTTAAAGGAATGTTGAGCTGTGTTGCTTTCTTTCAAAGTTTAAGGAACTCCTAACTTTAATTCCTTCGGTAAATAATTATGAGAAGAAATTGGTATTGCAAAAAGGACACCTGAAAAGAAAAGTTTAATAGATGCTTTTTATGATTCAGTCTTGGAAGAGATAAAAAAAGAAAAAACTAAACAGAAATATCCTTGAACTGGAATTCTATTCCTTCCTTGCTAAATGAGAAGACCTTCAAACTTGTGGAAGAGAGAAGTTGACAGAACAAGATAATGGCATTTTCCAAATTCTGTGAATTTCTGGCAACAAGTAGATTGAGGTAAATCTAAGTTCATATGACCCACCATGTTGGAGAAGATTTTTTAGAAAGAATCTTTGGATATCCATGGATTGTCCTTCGGCTTTGCTAACCTTAGTCAGTCATAAAAGAAGAACCCAAACCCGAGAACTTATTGCTTCAGAGGAGTTAGGAATAAGCAAAATCATTCACAAATTTAACTAACATATAACATATGCTGATTACTTGATCTTTATCACCAGTAAGCAGGCACTGGGTTCTATAACCCTATGATAAGCCATCTTTCCAAGCCAACACAAAAACAAAAACAATAGTCAATATCTCTTTGGAAGTGATTTTCAAGCTAGTTTTTGAAATATTTAATATATTTGCATAAAATAACATAAAAAACAGGAAGAAATTTAATTCGGACAATCTGGTAGTTTTACAACAAAATTATTTCTGGGAAAGAGAGAGAGAGAATGTAGGTGTACCTGAAATCCATGAACTCAGTACACTGACTATCCATTTTATGCTTACATTTTGAAGAAATAAGTTTAATTTTTTGGCTAGCTATTTTTTTTCTCTTTTAATGTCTATGGTCACATGCTCAGTTACACGACTTCCTATCGAAAGATATGTAATAAGAGGTGTGGCTACTTTTCCCACCTGTGCTATTGTAGTCAGAGTGGCCTCGGCTGAGCATTTAGGAGGAAATCGGCTTGGGGGTCTACTGTGACTCTCCTCTCCACCTAGAGAATATTTATACTAATGGATTGCATAAGTGCTTTGAGAGAAACCTGTGCTGTTTGGGAAGTTTGTAGTGATAAGAACTCTGGGTTCCTTATCATTGTTGCATTATTCGGGCTGTAGGGAAAAAAGATGATTTAGTGCACAGATAGCTGGGAGAAGTAAGAAAGCAGTCTGGTCTTGACAGATGCGAGACTGAAAAGGAACATTAAAGCAGGTGGCAGCTTTTAGCAGGAAAGCAGTCGTTTTAATAAAAGCACAAATTGGCAGAACTGACAAATGGCTCTGATCAAAGTCATTTGTGAGCCTTTGATGAGATAGCCAGCGTAGAACAGTAGTTTTTGTTTTGCTAGCTCAGCACCCATTCTACCTTCTTCTGGAAATAGCACCTTGAATTTCCTCTCTAACCATCCCAGGTCAGCCTGAGTCAAGGCTGCCTTATCCTGCAGGAGTGGGGGTTTAACCCAGGTCTGACAAAAGAGGACGCTCCTTTAAAGTGTCCAGTTCATTGATCTTCAGCATATTTACTGAGTTGTGCAATCATCACCAGTATCTAATTTCAGAACAATTTAGTCACCCCCCAAACCCTTGTACCTGTCAGCAGTTCTCATTCTTATCCACCATCAGCCCTTGGCAACCACTAATATACCTTCTGTCTCTGGATTTTCCTGTGCGGACTTTTCACATAAATGGAATTACACAAGATAAAGAATGTAGCCTTATGTCTGTCTTTCACTCAGCATGATGTTTCAAGGTTTATTCATGATGTAGTATGTATCAGTATTTCATTTCTTTTATAATAATTTATATTATTATTAATATCCCTGAATAATATTCCATTGTATGGTTGTACCACATTTTGTTCATCTATTTACCAGTTGATGGACACTCCACTTTTTAGCTGTTATGACTGATGTTGCTATGAACAGTAGTGTACAAATTTTTGTGGGGCTATATGATATCAATGATCTGGGGTATATGAAGTGTGTCCAGAAGGTATCCCCTCATGTAATATGAAAGACAGACACATTTATTGAGGAAGATAAAAGATTCAAGAAACATTGTATATAGGACAATGACACTTCAATGCCCTTCAATGTAGGCACCTTGGGACCTCATACAGTTCTTCGAATCACCATAAGCTTCCCCATTGTATTTTTGTGAATGTCATTGATGGTCTGAAATCTCTTCCATTTCAAAGGTGATTTTAGTTTTGGGAAAAGCCAGAAGTCCCAGGGTACCAAATCTGGGCTGTAGGGGAGCAGAGTTGCCTGGGTGACTTGATGTTTCACCAGAAAAACTGTACAACACATGATGCATGAGTGGGCATGTTGTTGTGATGAAGCTGCCGATCACCAGTTGCCCAAAGCTGTGGCCTTCGGAATCATCTGAATAGTTCCCGCGGAGGAATGCTCAAGCTCTATACACAATGTGATGCAGATTTGTTGCTCTACTCACTCAGTCATTTTGAATGTGATGGCCACACAGTACGCATGCTCACTCAACGGCATGCCCCCCCACCCCCCCACCACGGACTAGTACAGTGAAGTCATTGTTTATGTATGTTCATTCCACTCCACTCTCCTTGGCTGCCAGATTACGTCGATGTAGTGCAAGGTGTTCTCATTATATTAACAATGGCTGGGATTTTTTCAGACAGACCTCACTGTACGCTATGAGTGAAATCACTGGGTCACACTGTAACCCAGGGTTTACGCGTCATAGGGGAACAGGTCTCAAAGGAGCTTCAATCTCATTTGTTCTTTCCTGTGGTTTCAGGCTGCTGGTTTTCCACAAGAGGGCGGAGTGTTAGTTGCCTAGTTTGCCGTGGAGCTCAGAAGAGAAGAATAGGAGTAGACATTGGAATACTGTTATTTCTCACTGTTCTTACCAATATTGAGATTTTTTTCTCGAATAAACACTCCCTAAGTGGCTGAAAAGTTTTAGTTAATATCCAGAGTTCTGAAAAAGTTGACTGTCACAATTTCTGCCAGTGTTCTCACAGCTTTATGCGTGATAGGATTTTGGATGTTTATACTCTGCCATTTATAGCTGATATTACTGTACCTTTAGGTTTTGCAATGACTGATTCTGTCAAAGTATGTAACTTAATCTTGTCCAGAGACAAATAATTTCATTTTTGCACATGCTGAGAGTGTAGGGCCTGAGTGTAATAGTTACCGTATTTTGCTGTGTATAATGTGCACCCACGTTTTGGGACCAAACTTTCAGGAAAAAATCTTCCATTTTAATTTTTTAAATCAATTATTATCTATTTACTTATTTATTTATATTTAGAAACAAAAACATATTTCAGGGTATTATTTTTGCATATGAATATCATTATTGCTTTCTAGAATTCTACTTTTAGTGCATAAGCATAAATAAAAGAATTAAAAACATTTTTATAGACATGGAATTAGTGCTACCCATGTATAATGTGCATCCTTATTTTTCCCTCAAAAATGTGGGCAACAAAGTGAGCAAGATACATGGAAAAATAAGGTATTTTGGGTGCACTGCCCATACCTAGGGGGCCTGTGACTTCACTGCATGCCCGCCAACTTCCAGTTCTGGATATTTGCAGATGATTGCAGCCAAAAGACTTTCTCTGCAGCCATTTAAGTTGGCTCCCCTGTCAGGCACATCAGCTTGGGCATTCTTCCCATAAACAATGACCAATAGCTGTTGGTTGGTGTACAAGTGTCCCATCTTTCTGGCCATTTAGGTGGTACAACTTTGAGATCTATATTTGACATCATTGCCCAAAGTCTATCACCAGGTTTAAGCTCCCATTGCCCCAAGTGGTAATTGATTTTATAATGCATTCCTTATTGACCTCTTAACCTTCCTTGCCCTGCTTCCCCCACTTTCCTACTGACATAACCTGCACGTCTCAGATAAATCACTTGAACTTGAATCTTTTTCTTAAGGTCTGTTTTTAGGGGAAAACAACTTAGAGAGAATGTAAGTCTGGAGCCAACTGCAAACAATATGTAGCCTATCATGAGAAAGCTAACCTGGGAAGAGGCCATCTGGGGGTAAAATTAGAGAGGGGAGCTGAGTTCTGGTTACAATGCTTCAACCTCTCTATTACATCCTGATATTTTCTGCTGGCCTTTCAATTATATGAGCCAAAATAATGAACTTGAGTCAGGTGTTCTATTTTCTGTCTCTGAAAAAAACTCTGAGCAATATAATATTATGGAGTTATTATACACACACACATCCTATAATAGCCTTAAATAAGCGAAACTGTTTTTAAAACCATTGATAGCACCCTGATGGAGCCTTAGTAGTCTCTAACAAGGAGCGATCAAAGGTCTTTATAAGGCTTATGATCTAAGCTCCAGTGGTTTATATAATGCTTTTTAAGGTTTGTAACTACTTGAGATTGCAATGAAAATATGATGCAATTGCTTAAGATTGGTAGACACAGCATGGTGACCATCTGGAGCCCAGTCTTGAGAAGTAAACTGTTGGACAATAAGACTATTTGCCCAGTTGAGCAATCCACTGTCCTATGAGACCTATTTTCCCAGAAGAACAAACTGTTTGTTCAGATAAAATAATATGCAGGAATATCTTGAAGCAAACAGCGAAGTTACTTATTGGTTAAAAACCTTCCCGGGATAAAGAGTTGAATCTTATTGACGTAGGTGTTCTTCGTTCTCATCCTGATACTTAAACTATGTTTTAGAGGTGCTCCTAGTTCCCATAAAGATGAGTAGATTTACTTTTATGGGGAAAGGGTCCCTGGCATGGAAGGAATTTTAGGCAAGAAATAAAAAAAAAACATAAAGACAAAAAAGGTGGACAAATATTAAGAAAAATGTTGGAGTGGAGTGAATGGAAAATTAGCTAAGGAGGAGAATTTAGGTGACGGTAGAGAACCAAGAACTAGAACTCTGTCCTCTCTCAGCGCTGTGGCGCCTTTGAAGATTATAAAATACCTCAGCCTTGACAAATGTTTGTTTCAATTTATTTTGCTGGGAAATCTTAGTTTTTAAGTGGTCACACAATATAATGCACCGCCAACGGAAACAGTTTGTTACTTTCAATTTCCTCCGATTATTTAAATCTGCATTTTAACACCAAGCTTTACGCTGTAAAGGCTTATTGGAAAATAAGAGTTAAATTATTATCTGCAAAGAATGATAGCAGGAGAGGGAGACTGTGGGTGTCTCTGCATATATTATAGAGCCGGACAAAGGGCATTGTTTAGTCACTGTGGAGCCAAGGAAGGGACACGGCAAAGCTTGACTTAACATTTGTCAAACAACACAGCTCGGATTTATGACAAAGAGCTCTTACAGTGACTGATACACTTTTTTTTTTCTGATTCTGAGAAAACTCAGCGAGAACACAATAGCAATCTAATATTAGACTAACTGTGAACTTCACATTTCAACCAATCTAGATTCATATCCTGACTCAGACACATGATAGAAAGGTGACTTTGGGCAAGTTATGTAACACCCCTGTCCCTCAGTTACCTTATGCAAAGTTTGGAGAAAGGTAATACTACTTCAGTGTGATGTGAACATCAAATGAAGGGAAAAATAGAGACAAACAGAATTTGGCACAAAATGGGCGACCACTAAAGACCAGTTTTTGGTTTTTGCCTTTTTCCTTAAGGAGGCCTCTATGAAAATATGCAGGGGGCTAGGGAAATAAAAGTCTAGGCCAATTTGTGATGGAAACTAGGGCTGACTTCTGAGCCTTCCAGCTCTGGCGTCCCGTGCTCCTGTGCTTGTCCCGTGCACCTGCTCCCAGACACTTCGTACGAGCGTCACAGGATGCTTCACAATCTCCCATTACTTCTCTCAGGGAGATCTGCCACTTAATCGGAGCTTTTAGATGAAAGGGAGTAATTTTGAATGGACATTTGAAATATGGGCAGAAGCAGACCTTGAGGAAATCACTCCATGGATGTAATTTCTGCATTATGGGTAAGTGTGAGAATTTGGGGGGATGAAAATGGAGTTAGGAGGCACAGGCTCTGCCTTTCTCTGTAGACATTTAACCGTGTGTTTCAACTTCTTGACATCTGTTTGTTCATCCATGAATGGGAGACTTTCCAAGTCCATCATGAGGATTACATGAAACAAAGCTGACTGAATACTTTGAAAATTTCACAGAAATACAGGAGTGTGAATTTCAATAATGTTTCATACTATTTCCCTTCAAGAGACGGAAAATAAAAGGCAGTAAAACACAAGGCGGCAGCAGTAAGGCTAGGCGCTGATCTCAGAGAAGGTACTGCAGAGTCCTCTCTACCGCGGGCAGTACAGCTCTGAAGACTGGCCTTGCTGTCGCTGAAGGGCTTCCTGGAGGTTTGCACGTGCTCAGTGCTGAGTGAGAAAGAAGTCCTCTTAAAAAAAGAAGTCCTCTAGATATTTTTCTCACATATTCTATAAAATGGGAAAAGGCAAATTTGAAAATTTACTCTCAATTTGGGTTTCTTAGGGAAGGTATTTAGCAAGTGTTTATTGAGTACCTACTGTGTGCCAGGATGTTAGTTGTCCTTTATGAAGAGCCACCTATATGCCAGAGATAATAATATAATGCACTTAATATCTTTAAATAATTATCTCAGTTGACCCTTACAACAATTACAAGTTTGGCATTAACGTGCTGTTTTTGAGATATCAGGAAGCTGAGGCTCAGAGAGATAAAGCAATGCATGCAAGGTAGATAGTAGGTAGCTTTCGGCAGACGGGAGAGGCTGTGCACGCAAACACAGTGCTCTACTGACAAGTCTTGAAGTCTTTACTCCTCTTCAGCTGATTTAATTAAAGTCCATGAAGTTCTCTCAAATAAACACAGAATGAAATTTACTTCACTTCAACTTTCATACTGAACTTGCTTCATCCAGCAACTTATAAGCCAGGTTGGAAATGAAAATGGGATAGACAGACAATTCAAAATTCTCATCCAGGATGTTTATGGGCATTTTTTTTACATTAAATCCCAAACAATAGGAACTGAAACACTCTGCTTTACTTCCAAAAAGTAAAGTCAAATGTCAGATGTTCAGAATGTTTTCTTTGTGCTTTAGGACAGAGGATCTTTATTTGGTATTTTTTGCAGTTCAGTCTATTTCACTGATGTATCATAAAATATATCCATCATTTTGAGTCGCAAAAAAATACCATTTATGCTATTCCAAGTTTACATGGGATGGAAAGCCTGCAAACACCAGAGAGCTGTTGGAGGTGTGAGAGTGAAAGGGGAAGAAATAAAAATAAGTAAATGGGAGACAGAGAGTAGGTCTCTCTGTTCAAAACTCTCTCATCAATAATCCTGAGACACTCCGAGGTTAAAGTGGAAAACTCATAAACTAAAAATATTCAGGTCCAGAAACTGCAAGTTGTGATGTCACAAAAAGGTTTTTATCTCGTGTGCAGTTGCACATAGGAAAAAACCTACAGTTGCTACAAAATATGAGTAACTATCGATTTTAAATCTGGTTCCTTAACATTCTTCTTCGAGATGAATATTACGGGGGAAAAGATGTTCCATCTTGGATCAAAAGATAGTTTTGGAGGCCTACCAATGTTTCCCATTGATATTAACATGTCACACAGGCAGGTAGCCATACCCCAGTCTGGCCTTCCAGGTATCTGACAAGATTTTTGTCACAGTGGAGGATCTGAGATGGTGCAGAAATGTTTGTATTCCAGCAGCAGGCAGAAGCCAGGGCTGTCTGGCCAGGTTGTAAACACATGCATTCTGTGGTGTGGGTGAGAGAGAGAGCTGCCTCAAGTAGTGTATCACAGGTAATTCTAAAGATGATGAGGCCAGACTCTACTCTGCATGCACTCACAGCAGGTAAGCCCTGGAATGGATGTGGCTGGCTGCCATTGGTAAGAGATCCTCTGCACTCGAAGCTGAGCTTTTCAATAGTATTGCAAGTGAAGAAGTGCGTTGAAGGAGTTTATGCATCATACCCATAGCAGGAGAGGAATGTGAGTCCATAAGTCTAATTGGAATGGCCAGTTTGCACCAGCATGTCACTAAAACCACAGAAATCATTTTTCATCTATCAAGTTAGCTAGGTTGTGGGCAACAAAGCTGATGCAACCATTCTAGAGGATCATTTAGAGAAACACATGAGCACACAGGCAGACATGGCTCACCTCTTCGCACAACCACATCAAAATTACTACTATGTTACAGACCAGCCATCACTCAGAACCATCAGAAATTGAGTTGAATGGAAGTCGGAGAAGTATGGAAGTAAAGAAACCACATCAATCCAGAAAGGTAGGAGATGCAGAGACACAGAAACATGAAACAGGCAGGTCTCACACCCATATGTAGTGGATAAAAATTTGGAAGGAATATCTCAGGAGCAAGGGGTCCCAGCCTCACACAAGGCCCCCCAACCCAAGTTTCCAATGCCAGGAAGAGAAGTCTACATAACTTCTGGCTGTAAAAACCAGGGGGATTTGAGTCAATAAAAAAACTACTTGACTCCCTGGCAGTTCCTCTTAACGTGCCCGTGCTGAACTTACTCAAACACATTCCCTCTGAGCTCTAGCACCGGGGTAGCAGCTTGCAAGGGTGGAACTGAAGTATCTGGCATCAGGGCGAGGACTAGGGGACAGCTCTCTCATAGACAGAAAGGCTGGCAGAAGCCAATATGCCTTTTCTGAGCCCTCTTCCCACAGAGTCACAGAACAGGCGGCCGGGAGCCATATCTGAGACCTCATCAACTTGGCTTATGCTGTTTACTCTGCCCTGGTGTTTACCTGAGGTTCTGCCCCATGCTAGTTATGGACCTGTGACCAGCTCTCCTACCTCTAAGTGGCCCCAGGCCCGGCATTAGCAGCAGCCAGCTTTGGATCACAGTTTGGCTCCACCTGGAAACCTCCAAGCCCAGCACGAGTAGCAGCCATCTGCAGATTGCTTTGTAGCTCATGCGGGGTGGCCTCAGGCAGAACATAGGTGATGGCTGACCCTGATCTGCACCACCTGGAAAACCCCATCACCGGCACACCCAATGGACAGCTCAGGCCATGTCAGAGCACCACCGCCCTGCCCCTGCACAGCTGATCCTCCATGTAGGGTGGACGTTGATGCTCAGTGGTCACAGCAAGTCCTTGAAGCTGACAGACCTGGGGAAATCCCTCCTATAGACCTGCCAACAGCAACCAAGGCTCAGCTACAAGAGGAGGATGTACTCAGCCCACACAGAGGGTGCACCTGTAATACCCAGTATAGCTGATAGGGGAGCCTGTGCCACTGGACCCTATAAGCCACGCTATTAAGACAGGGAGTCACAGCAGCTCTACTTAATACACAGAAACAATCACAGGGAGGCTGACAAAATGAGTAGACAAAGAAACACAGCCCAAATGAAAGAACAGATCAAGACTCCAGAAAAAGAATGAAACACAATGAGATGAGCAATCTACCAGATGCAGAATTGAAAACACTGGTTACAAGGATGCTCAGGGAATGCAGCGAGTACCTCAGTAGCACAAAAAAGAGCCAGGGAGAAATGAAGGATACACTAATGGAAATGAATGATTTTCAGGGAATCAACAGTAGAGTGGATGAAGTTGAGAATCAAATCAATGATATGGAACATAAAGAAACAAAAAACTATGATATGGAACATAAAGAAACAAGCAGAAGAACAAGAAGAAGAAAGAATCCAAACAAAATAATGAGCATAGTATAAATAGCCTGTAAGACACTTTAAGAGTTCCAACATTCACATCTAGGGGGTGCCAGAAGGAGAAGAGAAAGGGTAAGAAATTGGAAATTTATTTGAAAAAATAATGAAAGAAAACTTCTATGATTTGGTGAAAGAAATAGACACACAAGTCCAGGAAGCACAGAGAGTCCCAAACAAGATAGACACAAACAGGTTCATACCAAGACACATCATAATTAAAATGCCGAAGGTTAAAGATAAAGAGAGAATCTTAAAAGCAGCAAGAGAAAAGTAGTTAGTTACCTGCAGGGGAGTTCCCATAAGACTGTAAGCTGATTTCTCAAAAGAAACTTTTCAGGCTAGAAGGGATTGGTGAGAAATATTCAAAGTCATGAAAAGCAGGGACCTATAGCCAAGATTGCTCTACCCAGTGAAGATATCATTTAGAATGGAAGAGCAGATAAAGAGCTTCCCAGACAAGAAAAAAGGAGTTCGTCATCACAAAACCATTATTATATGGAATGTTAAAGGGACTTACTTAAGAAAAAGAAGATCAAAACTATGAATAATAAAATGGCAATAAACACATACTTACCAACAACTGAATCTAGAAAACAAACTAAGCAAGTAAGAAGAACAGAATCAGAATCATGGATATGGAGAGCATTTTGATGGTTGCCAGGTGGGAGGGGGATTTGGGGGAATGGGTAAAAAGGTGAGGGGATTAAGAAGTGCAAATAGGTAGTTACAGAATAGCCATAGGGATGTAAAGTTCAGCATGGGAATTGGAGTACCCAAAGAACTTATACACATGACCCATGGACCTGAACAAATTTGGGGGAATTGCCTGAGGGGAGTAGGGGAGTCCTCGAGGGCCAAAGAGGGAAAAATTGAGACAACTGTAGCAGCACAATCAATAAAATATTTTAAAAAAGAAATGCATATGAAAAGGGTTAAAATATCCATAAGCCTTCTCCAGGCAATTTCAATCCTAGGAATTAATTTTAAGGAGAATGTGTTCAAAGATTGACCTAAACAAAGAGGTTGTTCGTGATAGCCTTAGTCATGTGAGTAAGAATTAGAACCAGCATCATTTGCCATTATGAAATGCAAGTCAATACCACAAGGAGATAACATTTCACACCCATGGGGATGGCAGTTGCCCTTGCTGAAACAGGTTCTCAACATTGGACCTAGCTTGCTTTGCCACCCTGATAATGCATGGAAATTGGGACTATTCCTTGCACTGTTTTCACTAGAAGGAATGATCTCTTGTCAGAATCTTCAGACAACCCTGCTGAGTGGGTGCATCTGATTAGCTGAGGTTAGGTTACCTCCCTACAAACTTGCTGCCAGAGAGTCTAGGAAAGTGACAAAGTGTCTCCAGCCTAACAATCAGAGGCAAGTTCAGCTTTTCCAAGTTCCAGGCTTTTACCAAAACTTGAAAGGCAAGGAATTCCTCAAATACAGAAGGAGTATATGAACACTAGACAATCAGAGAAAGAATGGCCAACTTGGTACAGATATGGTCGTGGCTACACACATGGAAAACAAGCTGTGCAGACCACCGCATAGATATTCATTAAAAAATTCTCCAAGGTTGTAATACCAAAATCTCATCAGTTGGGGCTTCGTTTTATTCTCCTCTCCTGCTAATTAGTATTTTGTGAGTACTTTAAACAGTGAATCACATTTTAATAGTAAAACCATTTTAATTGTGTTTTATAAAACTGATTAGTAAAGTAATTGTCAATCATTGCTTTGTTTCCTTATAACTTTTAATTCTTCCATCTGGTTGGCGGGAATACCCTATTTGAATACTATAAACATTCCTCCAGTAGCTTGTTTTCATTTTAATTAAATTCCTGATATCATTCATGACACTTTGTAAATGATAGTCTTTTTATCTCTGGATCTGTGAAAGCTTCACACATTATCATATCTGTCATTCCTGGTTCAATCGTATACTCATAAATCTTCCATGGACAGTGTAGTCTATTTCTAATGAAACTCTTCAGCTTAGAATAAGAAGCATTCAACTGAGGCACATTCAATGTCTTCTTTCATTCAAATTGCTGAGGAAGCTTTAAGTACCTTGCTGCTCAAATTACTTAGTGAAATTAATGATCCAAAATAAAAGTTAAAACCTCCATAGTTCTTTCTGGAAACAAAATCAGAGCAGGAAAAGCTGTGAGAAAGTGTGCCAGGCAGGTCTCACTATCGAGTCAGAGTTACCTTTCTAAGTAGCCAATAAATCAACATAATTTCAAATTCTTAGGGTTCACTGAAAAGAGCAATTATGATAGCCAAAATATTAAGGTTGAGGCTGGGATCTGAAGCATGCGCCAAATGCAATGGGAATGTATATGTTGGGGATCCAGGGCAACAGTTCAAGTTTTTTTTCAAATGGGATGTGATTTTGTGATAAGGTTAAAAGCACAGGCAGTACAATTTAACAAATGTGACCTTGGCAACTGTTACAGACAGAAACCATTACATGAAAACAAGATGCATTAAACCAGTTAGAATACTTTCTGCCTCTACCAGAAAGATAAATGCTTTGTGTATGTCCATCAAAAACTTTACTCCACAGACAAATGGTACAATGAATTCATATAACTTAAATATAATTAACTTTCTAGTGGCTCCTTCCTCTGAGTTATTCATGTACTAATTAAATAGTTTTTACCGATATTTAAATATTTTAAATATCGGCAAATATTTACCGATCACCTACCACATGTCTGGCCCTCTAGAGATGTTTGTATGAGTGTGGCAGCAGAATGAGGAAGAGTGGGGAAGAGAAGGTACAAAAAAGATGCTTGTTTTCAAGTAGCTCCTATTACTGAAGCAGAGAGCAGCTCAAAAATGCACATGAAAATATCACACACACATATACTGCTTACTGGTCAAGGTATAAAGTATAGTACCATTATAATTAAGGGTTTGGGTAGCCTAGAGGAAAGTCTGATTCAGCCTCTGAAATGATTTAACAGATTAAAATTTCTAGGGAGTATGTTAGCCATATGACTGTTAAGGTGTTTCCTAACCTGAAGATTTTAAAGTAATGTGACTTAATGTATCAGTCATGGAAATAAAGTGAATAGGCATAAGCCATAGAGTAAAAGAAACATTATTTTCAATTTGGGTAGGAAAGAAAGACCCAATTCTAATCTGTATACAAGAGAATAACCTAAACATTAATTCAGAAAGGCTAAGGAACAAAAGATGGACAAATACATACTAGTCAAATAGAAAAAAAATGGGCATTGTTCTGATGATTTCCAAGTAGAATTTACATTTAAAAGTATCAAATTCCATCAAGCTCACTTAATTAATGTTAAAAGTTACAATTCAGAATGATTATATAATACTTATAATAGTTAAAACATCTGCATACAGAAACGACAGCAACTACCTTTATAAAGCAAACACTATAGGAGAGACAAGAATTCAGAGAGAAAATACACTGATAATAGAACAGTTTTAGACTCCACTCTCTGTGCAACGCGGATCAAGTGCCCAGAAAGTAAATAAGAATATAACATCCTAAACAAAATATAGTCCATAAGGACAATTTTATGGCTATACATTGAACTATACATCTTGATAATAGAGAACACGACTTTATCTCAAAAGCACTTGAAATAGTAACAAAAATTAGTCCAATTAGGGCACAGAAAAGCATTAGCAAGTTCTTTAAAATAGAAATTATACATGTTGATCACAATGTAAAAATACTAGAAATAGCAATATAAAAAGTCCCTTCAATTTAAAAATTAAAAAGACATGTAATAAACAGCTCATAGCTGGATGGGGAAATAAAATTCAAAATTAAAAAATTCCTAACATTTAATAAGAAAACACCATATATCAGGATCTGTGGGACATATTTAAAAATGATCAGAGGAAAATTAAAACAAATGTAAATAAATAAATTCAGGAATCATAAAAAATGAAAGTAATGCATTAAGTTCCCAAATAAAATGCTAGAAAAAACCAAAGGGTGCAAATTTTAAGAGCGTAAAAACCAAGTGATTTAATTAGTAGAAGAAGTAGATGTAATTTAATAAATAAAAATCCCATTTTTTATTAATAAAGTAGACAGATTAATGGTTAGTCGAGAGAAAAAGAAAGTATAAGTATGTAAAATAAGAAATGACTAGGGGAAAATAACCATTAAAACAGAAGAAATTGTTTTAACTCGTGAGACTGCAGATCATTGAGACCCTACCAGGGATGCGATTTCCACTGAAGAAACCCAGTGCGGTAAGAAAACAACAAACGAACAGGGACAGGTTTCACCCGGTCTCCAGACACTGGAAAATCCCAGGGTACACAGATTTCTTCACTGACTAAAATGAAGGGAACTTCCAAATTCCTTTTTAACATGATGCCTAAACCTAATAAAGACTTCAGAAAGAAAGAAAATTACATACCCATGTCACTTATGTAAAAATATGAAAAAAACATTTTTAACAGACCCCACCAACATAAGAAAATAATACCCTATGATCAAGTAAAATTTATTAGAAGAATGCAATTTTTGCTCACTACTAGGAAGTTTATTAATATGATATATACTGTATTAATAGAATTAAGTAGAAAAACTACATGATAATGTTCACAGATGCTAAAACATCTTTTGACAAACACAACCCCACCTGTAATTTTTAAAAACCCATCATACTGGAATTGGCTCTTTTAAAGTACACGGAATGTTATTCCAAATACAATGGAAAGCCCATGGAGAATATTTAAGCAAGGCAGTATAACATGGTCTCATTTATGTTTCAATGATATCACTCTGGCTCTGGTACAGCAAATGGAATACAAGAGGCAAGAGTAGAAGCAGAGAGGCCAGTCGTAGCTACTTTAATAAATTCCGGAAGTCTTGACCTCCCGAACCATGGGGGAATCTGTATTCCGGGGGAGAAAAAACAGGTGACCCTTCCAGAAACAGCCTTAGAAAAGGCCCTAAGCTACTTTTAGGCCACGGGTTGCTATGAAAAGCCACCACAAACCCGGAAGAAGTTAGTTCAACATTGTCAAGTATTCATACACAGGATCTTTTACATAAAGTAATTATGTATGAGCCTTTCATCAGACAATTCAATTCAATGCGTAAGTTTTTATAGTTTTCTAGGACAGAGCCCTCACAATTGCATGAAATATAAACACAAAAACGGCTCTTTTCATTCAATTGCCATTAAGCTGTTTTTAAAAGTGCCACTGCAGCCAGCACTCATTTTATTGATTTGCATTTTAATTACACATTGCATAACTGAAAGTTAATCTGATGATCATTGTCCAGTGAGTAAATACTGGGAATTACTGGAAGGTTAGAGATTCTCTAATAGTGGCAGGCAGGGAAAGGGACCGTCCTCTCCATTATAAACAGTACAGCTGCCATTCAAGGCCATGAAGATTGTAGAATTTGTTAGAGAGCATCCATTCAGGCCTTGTCTGTGCTCCCATCAGAAACCCCTAAGCCTCAGGCTGGAACTTGACAGGCAAGCGTATCTGGAAGAAAAGGCCTGACTGACTGACTGCACGTGGACACTGGGATAGGGAACCTTAAAGAAAATCTCCCACTCATTTTTTGCTTTTAAGTCAGAAAGTCCTTTTCCTTTTTCTTTTTTTTAATTGTTATTCAAGTACAATTGTCTTCATTTTCACCTGACCGTGCCCTCCCACCTCCCACCCTTGAACCTACCCACTTTGGCTTTGTCCATGTGCCCTTTATACATGCTCCTTGATGGCCCCTATGATCCCTCTCCCCACTCCTGTCTGGTTACTGTCCTTAGGGACATCACTTCACTTGCCTTTTACTGGTAACTATGATGTGATCTGGACTTGTTATGTGGCTCGTACTTTCAAGCTCATTCTGCAAGTTCATTTAAAAAATTAGCACAACAAGACTCCCAACTCTGCTTCAAGGAGACCTTTTCCCTTTTGATTGAAATTCTGGTTTCTTTCCCTTAGAAGAGGCTGAGAGAACAGAACCATTCTTTTGTTCTCTCAAATGTCACACAAGCAAAAAAAAATTTTCAAGGACATAATCACACTGCTCCTTCACTTAAAATTCATAGCAGCTACAGAATAAAGTCCATGTTTTTAGCTTTGTTACCAAAATCTCAAACCTCACAGTTATTTTACTCCCCTGAAACTCTCCCTCTGATCATTTTAACAAAAAGGTTATGTTACTCAAAGAAATTTTGGAAACTATTGACCTAAAAGAAATATTTATTTACTGTCTGAACTACAACGTCTCTTTAGGCCAATTTAACATGAACTACACACTTCTCCTGGGTGCACTACAAAAGGCCAGTGCCAGCACATACTCACCTTAAAACCCTTAGTTTTGAATCTTGTTTCAATTTAGTGGTGCAACCTTCCTGACCCTGGCATAACTCACAGAGACAGTGCTTCCACTGGGCCCAGCCCAAGCCTTTCCGGAGGGTGAACGCAGTCCCTCTGCAGCAGGCAGGAGGTTCTGAAATACTGACTTGCTACTTGACCCTCACTAGAATCTACTTGCTGCTTGATCTGCTCCTTACTCTTTTCTTTTTCTTTCCTCGTGTTTTAATTATGAGACCGTGAGTGCCCACTCATTGCCATCGTGGGAACGGTATAGTCATTCAGTGATAGAAACTGTTCAGTTTCCATAATTTGGAATCTTGAACAATCACTGAATATACCACAGAAGCTTTCTGATCTATCCTGTTTCATGATTCCGGATGAGTGACATTGCATGAAGTGTGCGAAAAGAACTTGGGAAATACCAGTTGCTACATAAATGCTTAATATGATTATGTTTTCAGCTATAGACTTAAATATCAAATGATTTCCCTCTATAGGTACATTTTACAGCTGTTTTCGGCCCTTTTTGCCCTCTGAGGACACAGATCAAATTTTTAAGTTCATCTTACTTTTGAAGTTTGGGGCAGTCCCTCCTGAGTATTTATTTAATCCTTTCTTCAATCACCACCTTTACCCACCGCATTGCAGAATCAGGTAGAATGTTGACTAAGTCAGTTCCTGCATTTGTAGGAACAGGGCAAGTGTTTTAATAGTATAAATGAGATAGACCAGTGAACCTGCCTACACCCAGTGTGCATATAGCGCTGCTTAGGAGGAGAAACATTTTGGGAAAATTATTGGAGAGAGTACTGTAATTCATGATTAGAGTCAAATGATCTCTATCATTGTTTTTTTATCTAGATATCTGACTCATTCAGGAAATTACTTTTGTCTTTGTTTCCTAGTACATTTTTTTGAATGAATGTTTACTTGACTAACCTACTTCAACTGTAAATGAAAACCTTTATTTAAAATGCTATCATTTACAAGAATAATAATGATGATGGTAGTGACAAAAACAATAAAAGTTACGTTTACTTGGGGCCTATTATGAGATGTATACAATTGGATGCCAAGTTCACTAATGAGGGAATTGAGACTTAAAGAAGTCAAATCTCAGCAAAGTTTAGAGCTGGATACTGTTACCTGTATGGAAAAACAGGAGAAAGCAAACATGCCATGTCATTATAAAATAAATAATCATTGTAAAATAGCACAAGTATTGGAGAAGTGATTATAACTTTCTATTAAAGGTGTTGTTTTGGATAACAAAGTGAAACAGCTTAGGATAAATCCAGATTTGGAAGGCCAAAACCTCATAAGATTTGGAGGCTTGCTTAAGAAAAATAATATAAGATTATGAACACAAAATTAAGGATGAAGGTACATATTTACCTTGAGTGAATAAAGAAATAAATTATTTTTTAAAAATCTGACAACACAAAGATTGTAGAAACATCAAAATAATAATATCTTGTATTGACATTTTTATTATCTAAAATACTTCTATAATTTTTTTCTTTCATTGTTGGACTCTATACTCAATGATTGCCTCTTGATGAAATGGTGGCTTTATAATATTTTCTACAGAGAAACTAGACAGAGAATTGCTAAAGATAGTTTAGCTTTTCCTTAAGCAAGGCTGATAAAAAAATCTTATAATTTATAATAGTTTACAAATGCTTCAGCTTTATGATTTGTTTTGGTAGTGTTGTATAAATGTTTAGAAATTTTGTCAGGTTTAGGAATTATCAGTCAAGTTTCTTTCATACACGTGCTGGCGTATTTCAAAGCACACCAAGTTTTCTTTTACTGTGACTGATCTTAAATGTTCTTTCAGTTATCTGTCATTAACAAGTTTGTTGTAACATTTTTTTAAAATTTTTTGAGTTTAGTTTTTTAATTATATTTTTTCCATAACCATTTAGTTCCCTTATACCTCTATCCCCTCCACAATCACCACAGTGTTGTCCATGTCCATGAGTCCTTTTTACTTTTCTCAATCCTTCTCCCCGCTCTCCTCCCCCCTCCTAGCTCTCATCCTGCTCTCTGTCTATGAATCTGTCTCTATTTTGCTTTAGTTCAATTTGTTCATTAGATTCCACATAGGAGTGAAATCATATGGTATTTGTCTTTCTCTGACTGGCTTATTTCACTTAGCATAATGTTCTCCAGGTCCATCCATACTGTCACAAAGGATAACATTTTCTTCTTTTTTACAGCTGAGTAGTATTCCATTGTGTAAATGTCCCCTAGTTGTTTAATCTACTCATCTACTGATGGACATTCAGGCTGCTTCCATATCTTGGTGATTGTAAATAACACTGCATTGAAGGTAGGGGTGTTTATGTTTTTTCGAATTAGTGCTTTGGGTTCCTTCGGATATATTCCCAGAAATGGAATCATTGGGTCAAAAGGCAGATCCATTTTCAATTTCTTGAAGTAACTCCATACTGCTGTCAAACTCTTTACATCACACTCCTAGGTGAGTTAGCAGAGTGGGTGGTAAGAATGTACCCAGAAGCTACTGTTACACTGGGACGAATTGTAATAATGTACAGACATTAGTGTAAGCCACGTAAATATATCACACTGAATCCCAAGTAAATGGGTCCCCAATTCAGCTTGCACTTCACTGTATTCAAAAGTTGCTCATAGCTCCTCCATGCCTCCCAAGGAAGTATAGTTGAGGGGAAGGTAGAGTGAAAAGAGTCATTAGTTTTAACTTATTACATCAAAATACCTTATTTTAAAAATTTTATGAAAATCGATGACCTGTGTGAACAGAGGCCTCTAGGGCCTTGGAAGGGTCAAGTGAAAGGTCCTACCGTTTAAGCTTCTTGAGCTTGATAGTAAATCTATTGCTGGGGAGAAGAATGAAAGCCAGGGCAGATATGAAATAGTCATGGGCTGATGACCTCTGAACCTTGAGACCAGTGCAGTTCACTCAGATGCTAATTGAGTATCTGGGTAGACAAGGGTCTACCCTTGTCACAATTCAGCCTCATTGTTTTATTTATTTTTTAATTCCATGATGAACATTTATGTATTTGAATGGAAGCTAAATGAGAGGAGAATATATCCTGTAACAAATGTATCTACCCACTTTCATAGCCAGAAATGATACAAAAATGTCAGTCCATGATCTATTTCTCATACACTTATGGTTATTTCTGGAGCTTGAAAAATTCTCTGTCCTTTCTCCAGTTTAAACCTATCTAGATTCCATTACATATTGATTTCGTTGAACAAAAATCCATTATGTAATAATGCTTGGTTATTATTGCTTTTATAAACCTAATTTTAACCTATTTTATTCAGTGCCTTCCCAAATGTACTGAATGAAATGAGTTAAATTTTCTCCTCTTATTTTCACCTTGCCCCAAGTTAAAATAAAGCATAAGATGGTGTCGAAAAAGTAATTGATTCTCTTTGGTAGGTAAAATTCTAAAAAAGACCCTCAACATTTCTGCCTTCTCTGCACATACAATAGGTAATCCCCTCTCCTTGGACCTAGACAGGACCTGTCAGGATGGTGGGCTGTTACTACCTGACTAGGCTAGGTTACATAGCAATGGTGAAGTGATTTTGTAGATATAGGAGGCCCCTAAACTGTTAAAATTAAGTTATCAAAGAGAGATTACACTTGGTTGTCCTGAACTATGCTAGTAAAGACTTTAAAGGATGTTTTAGAGGTCACAGGTGGAGGAAGCCAAAACTATTGCAACCACCAAACACTCCTGCTGTCGTTGGAGAAACAATCTTCTGTGTTGTAAAGATTTCAGAAAATAGTGGGCTGGTCTAGAAGCCAAAGACCTCAGTCTTACAACAACCAGGAACTAAATTTTGCCAACAAGCAATGAATTTATACGATAACTCCCAAATCCAGGTAATATCACAACCCCAGACAACGTCTTGATTTTGGTCTGATGAGATCCTAAGCTAAGGTTCTGTCCTGAGACTCCCAACCCACAGAAACTGTGAGATAACAAGTTTTGTAATAATTTGTAATAATTTTCTTTGCAGCAATAGAAAACTAATATGATCTGGTTTAATCTAAAAGGTAACAAGGTGAGCTAATATACTATATAATGACTATATATTACCCATAACTTATTAATAAAGCATATATTGGGGCCTAAATATCCTCCCATCTGCAAAATGGGAATATGAGGAAGAATAATATGCTTTAGCAGTGGTTTCTATACTTTTGGCTTTTATGGACCAGTAAAACTTTCAGAAAATTGTTTTGGATACCAATTTATAATTTCCAATTTTTTATTTTAGTAAGAAAGTATATAAATCTGTTATTATTAAACTTATGATGAAAAATAAAGGATGGTGCAACATAACGTGATGGTCAGTTTTGTGTTAGCTTGGCTAGGTGACAGTCCCAAGTTACTCAATCAAGGCATTGCTATAAAGGTACTTGGTAGATTAAAGTCCATAATCAGTTAACTTTAAGTAAGGGAGATCATCCTAGATAACCTGGGTGGTCCTGAATCAATCAGTGGAAAGGCCTTGAGAGAAAAGGTGAGTTTCCCTGAGCAATCCAAGAAATTTCACCTATGGCTAGCACTCCAGCTCATCACAGCATGTTCCAGCCTACACTTCCTGACAGCCTGCCCTCTAGATTTCAGACTCACCTGGATAGTCTCCATAACTCAATGTCTTGCAATAAATCTTTTAATATATACCTCCTATTCACTATGTGCATCTGGTGAAATCCTGACACAAAAATATAAAATAATAAAACAGTAATAAATTTAATGTTAGAATGATCTATTACACCATAGTTTTGTTCATTTCTTCATGAATTGACATTGAGGCAGGGTTAACCTAGACATTTGATGATTTCATAACACACCTTTGTTTTATTCTTATCATTTTGTGAGTCCATAAGCATCACAATAAAAATCAAACAAAAAAACTCCACCCCATATATCCTATCTTGTCTAACTGGCAAATAGGTAAACTGGGTAAGAAAAGTTGTATGGATACCCAAGATTTTATATTATAGAGAAAAGCAAGAAGAAGGATAAAGGAGAAAAGGAGGAAGTTATTATCCAGCTGCCTTATTTCTTCACTTTCTAAATTAATCTTACCAACATTTGAAAGGCTGTATCTTGTGAGTCATAGTTATATAAAACTCTACCTCTGGTTTAAACATGGAAGAGCGAGATTCACAATAATTGCAATTATCATTTTGTAAGCCGACACTTGGCAGAATTGCTATTAGAATTGCAATAAGCAATACCATTCTCCACTTTCGAGAACTATCTGTCCTACTGATTGCTTAAATTATACACATTACTTTCAAAAGCTGGGGTTGACTTTTGTAGGATCTGTATCACAAAAATAGTGTTATTTAGAGGAAGAGCTGTGTCTTCTTAACAATTACATTAGTTCTCAGTAAGTGCTTTGTAAGAAAGAGTACCTGAGAGAAGCACATCTTGTTTAAAAGCATAACATTTTATTGACACCTTTGTATTCCTAGAACACTATTGTGAAGACTTGGTAAGCTAGATTTCCTGGTCAGTGCCAGGCACTGGCCTTGGCAATGGTTTTAGGGCTACGTGGCAGTTCTTAAACTGTGCTAAAATCCTTCAGGCCATGAAAACTTGGTTCTGCTCCAGGAATGTTTATTGGTCACCTTACTATCCAGAGAGTAACTTGTAAACAACTAATTGCAAATAAGGATAATGGGTGCAATAATATGGGACCCAGAGGGGTAAACTCCTGAGAATCCTGGGGTGACAATAATAAGAACAACAACAAAAATCCAAGTGAATTTCTATTCATTGTATAAAATTATTTTTATAGATCTGAAATCAAAAGAAACTACAGGGGTACTTCTCAAGATTTTTGCAGAATTGTTCCTTTTGATCAAGTTTAATATAGTTCACAGAAATCAAGTTCATCAATAACTTCCAGCAAGAGGAAGTTATTTTTATTTATTTATTTATTTATTTATTTTTACATAAAAAGGTTCACTAAACTTTTTCCCCAAAATCAATTAAAAAATTTTTTTTATTGTTCAAGTACAGTTATCTCCATTTTCCCACCACCATTTTCCCCTGCCCCTCATACCCTCAATCCTACCCACCTTTAGCTTTGTCCATGGGTCTTTATACATGTTTCTTGATGACCCTTCCCCTTCTTCTTCCCATTATCCCTTTCCCCACTCCCCTCTGGTTACTGTCAGTTTTTTTTTTATTGTTGCTCAAGTACAGTTGTCTCTATTTTCCCCCCTTCCTCTCCCTCGCTGCCGCACCCATCCCCACCTCCCACTTTTAATCTTACCCTTTGGTTTTGTCCATTTGTCCTTTATACGTGTTCTTTGATGACCCCCTCCTCTTCTTTCCTATGTTATCCCCCTCTTCCTTCCCCTCTGGTTACTGTCAGTTTGTTCTTTATTTCAATGTCTCTGATTGTATTTTGCTTGATTGTTTGTTTTGCTGGTTAGGTTCCACTTATAGATGAGATCATATGGTATTTGTCTTTCACTGCCTGGCTTACTTCACTTAGCCTAATGCTTTCCAGTTCCATCAATGCTGTTGCAAAGGGTAGGAGCTCCTTCTTTCTTTCTGCTGCATAGTATTCCATTGTGTAAATACACCATAGTTTTCTGATTCACTCATTTACTGATGGTTGCTTCCAATACTTGGCTATTGTAAACTGTGCTGAGGAAGTTATTTTAATGTGTGTAATTTCCAGAATCATATTTTTTATTATATTTGTGGAGACTAGCACCCTTACACTTCTATCATTATCTTGATTTTCTGGAAACCACACCAATATCCAATTTGTTGGAGTACTGAAAATTTAAAAATGAAATGGGTTATTTACATTTTTCTAAGGTATACACAACAGGATCTGCCCAGAAAGTATCCATCCATGTAATAAGAAAAACAGAGACATTTATTGAAGAAGATACAAGATACAAGAAACATGGTACTGTACACAGGACAATGACACTACAGTCCCATTCAAAGTAGGCACCTTGGGACCTCACCTCACACAGTTCTCCCAATTGCTATCAGTTGCTACACTGTATTTTCTTGAATCTCATTGAGTCTGAAATCTCTTCCCTTTGAAAGGTGATTTTAGTTTGGAAAAAGCCAGAAGTTAGAGGGTGCCAAATATGAGCTGTATTGGGGCTGAATCACCTGGGTGATTTGGTGTTTTGCCAAAAATCTCTGCAAGAGATGTGATGCATGACCAGGCATGTTGTCATTATGAAGCTGCCAATCACCAGTTGCCCATAGCTGTGGCCTTCTGAATGATCAATTATTTTCTGCAGAGGAATATTCAAGCTTCATGCAAATTTGAGGCAGGTTCCTTGCTCTACTCACTCAGTCATTTTGAATGTGATGGTCACACAGTACACATGCTCACTCAATGGTGTCTGCCATCCCCACTGACTAGTAGTACAGTGAAGTCATCATTGTTCACGCATGTACATTTCAGTCCACTCTCTTTGGCTACCAGGTTACATCGATGTCACACAAACCATTCTTGTTATATTAACAATGGTTGGGCTCTTTCCAGACAGACCTCATAGATCCCTACCCAGCCCATAAGAAATCCAAGAGTAATATAAAAAGCAGTTAAAATTCCCTAAAACAATTAGCCAAACTAGAGGAAATTCAAAAGGAAACTCATTGAGCAGATATCTTCCTATCAAAAACAACTAAAAAAGTACAATATATATTAATATATATTTATATACATTTATATTTATATATTAAAAATATATATATATTAAAAGTAAAACATATATATTATATAATAACACATATAAGACATTGGGCAATAGCACAGGGATGCTTGAGAGAAGGAAAGCACACAAAGTTAGCCCAAATAGAGGGTGTGGTGCTTCCACTTAGTTGTGCAAAGAAGGATGATAGTTTAGGTGTCCACATATTCAGGTAGCCAGAATTTGCAATATTAGGCAACATAGAAGATAATTCTGTGCATAAATCTATATACATGGCAGTGACTTTATGGTTTTGGCCAAATATAAAGCTGTGTATTTGCAGAGTGAAACTGCATGGCATGGCAGAGAAGGTATACTGGGAAGCTATGAACTGAACAGAGGTTGTGGAATAGTGCTGGAATCATCAGCTGGAGTGGAGAGAGTGGAGGGACCTAACATAATATCCCAGCATTATTCAGTTCATACCCTAACATGGCCACACCTTAGTAATAGTGCTATATTAGCATTAGAATAAAGGCTGTTCGAGATTAATGCTAACAAAGATTCAAACCAAGCCTCAACAATATAAAGTTAATCCTCTACTAAATCAACAGTTTGTCAGAGTAAATCTCAACTCTAAAGGAACAAAGTAAAATTCCCTCTCAACAATGCGGTACTCATTATGTCCACTATAAAATTTAAAATTACCACATATGCTAAGAACAGAAAAATGGGACCTGTAACTAGGAGAATAATTAGTCAACAGAAACAGATGCATTTCTAACACAGCTGTTGCAAGTAGCAGGTAAGGATATTAAAGTATCTTATATTCCTTATATAGTATTATATATAATGCATATTACTTATATAGTCTTATATGTATTATGTACTTATATAATACTTACATAGTACATACTTAAACATATATGAGTATTTTTACTTAAGTGTGTTCATAGTAAAGAAATGAAAAAATCTCTGTCTAGAAATAAAAACTATAAAAAAGAAACCAATGGAAATTCCAGAACTGAGAAATAAAATGAAAAACCCACTGACTGAGCTTTTGGGGAGATGACTGGACACTGCAAAAGAGAAGATCAATGAATGTGAATACATGTCAGTAGAAACTATCCAAATTATAGTACGGAAAATAAAAAAATACTGATTTTTAGGAGGGGCTAGCTAAGCTGCTGTACAATTGTCATGCTACGAACTTCATATATCAACAGTTGACAGGTGGGCAGCCACAGAGGTGGGAAGGGACCCAACTTGTGGCTAAGGGTGAGCTGCTGTTTTTCCTCTGTGGCCAGAGTGGTTTCCTCCCTATCTCTGTTACAACAGTTCATGATTCTAGGGTTGCAGTAACAGGTACTCATTTATTCTCTAAGGACAGCTTCCCCGAACTTAATTAACCCATCAGTGTGGTGGCTGGGGTGGGAGTTGGCCATGAATCGGGTGGTCTCCATGGCAGATGCCGGCTGCTTGACCATTGGTACATCTGTGGACTCTCAAGTGTCCACATTCACACCTCAGCAGCCCCAGCAGCCCCCACAGACAGTCCCTGTGCATCCCCTCTCATCAGACTGCACTCAGCATGAACTATGTGAAGATTTCAGTGCAGCGGTCATTAGAGTCCGAGTCATAGGCAGGGGGCGAAATGAGGTCCAGCAGAATCAAAGAACTGATAATAAATGCACCTGAGGGAAAAAACCAGATGTCAAAAACCTGAATTCCACAGGCAGGGTCTTGGCCTAAGGGGAAGGTTACATTTAAAGTACTGAACATGTTGGCCTTCAGATCTGGCTTGAAATTGTAAAATATATACTGGTCTTTGATATCAATAAGCCTAGGAAAACTAAATGCAAAGCCAGGGTCTTGGCCAATGAGTGACGTGGCTAAAGATCAAGCCAGAGGTGGTGAAAACTGAGAAAACAGACCCGGTGTCACATGAAGTCCTGAGACGAAAACCAGAGTGAGAGTGCAATTTGTTAGAATCACACACAAGGTGGTGGCACATAACGTTCAGAGTCTAGGTCGGAAAGTTGAGGTAAGCTTTCTGAATTCTAAGTCAAGTTCACATTCTAGCATAAGAGTTAACCAAGCCATGGCCAGAGATCCGGGCCATAAAGAGCTGAAAAATCTGAGTGTAGGGTCAAAGAGCTACATTGAATCTCTATTTGGATGAATAGTAACAAGGAAGAGAGTTTGGGATATAACAGTGACTTTTAAATTCTTTTTTTAAAAGCAGTAAAAACTTTTTATTTAAATGAAATCTCAGTATAGAAAGAGACGAAGGTTCTGGTTGATGTAAGGGCCATATTTCAGGAGGCACATGAGCTCTGCTGTCTCAGCTTTCACTATACTTTTTGTAGGAGAACTGTAATCATTCCCGCAGAAACCTACTTCTTCAAGGACCACAGCTTTGAAAGGTGCTGGACCAAGACACTGATGTACCATCTCAGAATCTGGAAGGTGCATAGAGATAAAGTCAACAACCTTAGTGTGACAGAAAGAGCAAGGACTATGGAGTTGGATAGACACCCTTTTAAATAAAACTCTCAGGCTGTGCTTTGGGGCATTGGAACAGAGGCTGCTCTCTGGGATGCAGTGTGTGTTCTTTGGCTTGTGGTAAAGTGTCCGGAGAAGTATTCCTTCATCAAATTTCTCCCAGTGGTCTTTTCCAATGTTATTTCCTCCTGTTTCCTAAACTTGGGACTGCTGTTCAGCCAGTACAACCCACCAGAGCTGTCTCAGTTGTTTAAGGTTGGCACTTGTACTGACTGGATGTACCTGTGTCATTGACCTGTGTCAGTATTGATATGGAACGTTTTGAACATCATTCTGGCCAATAGTGGGCTAATGGATGCCAAGTGCTAAGTACATATGCTAGTCAGGCATTGTGCTATTGTAGTGGGATATACACATGAACTCAGATTCTCCTTGCATTCATCCTCTTAAGGAAATACAAGTACCAGCATCATTTTATAGATGAGGAAACTCTAGTTAGATGCTTCTTCAAAGTGTTATAGCTAAGAAGTAACAGTGCTAGAATATTCAAAATTTAAACCCAAATTTCAGATATTCCAAATTATTTGATCTTTTCACTAAACTATATTCTCTCCCTTAGTGTCACTATTCCATAATGAAGAGGCCCTGAACCAAATGGAAACAATATGGCCTCTTATATAGTATTCAGGAAAACGTGACTGCCAAATATACCTACTAATGCTGAATTTCAAAAGCTTTTTCAGATGGTGTCCAAGCAAATTGGAAAAAAAAATAAGCAAAAACTGTACAAGCATGGCAAGATTTTTTTTTTGCATTAATTCAAATAGGCTTAAAATACGAACAGTGTCAAACCTTTAACAAGAGCAGTAAGAAAAGGGTCTTGGTAATTTGTTGATTTAACCAGCTTTTGCAACATTAATTGGATGAAGATACAGAACTTATCTAAAATGGCAAGGGAGTCGAAGAAAGCTCTATTACTAGTTTTAAATATTGACGTAGTGACTAGGATATAATTTTTTTTGTCTGTGGGTTCATAGAGCATTGGTTTTATGGTTATTAGTTTATCTACCTTTGAGCTAAATGGATTTTATATTTTTAATTGTATGTCCAAATAACGTTTTATGGTGAAATGATGTCCCATCAGAGTGTCTGCGAGTTATTTTCTTGCACCTGACGGCTAAGGATAGGGATGAGCATGAACTAGAGCAAAGAGAATAGTAACAATTGTAGATTTTCTGCTCAGTTGAAGAGATGATCTTTAGGGTTTTTATTTTTCTGAAATAAATACAGTTGTCCTTCTATAACTGGAGTTTTTAAAAGAAACTCAGTCCCTGACTACCTTCTCTGATCCCTTCACACTCAAGTGGACATCTTAAAGATATTTGACTTGGAGATATGAGATAATCTACTTTCATTTAATAGAGTCCTGGGGAGTTTTTTGTTTTGTTTTGATGTAGACAAGAGAAGCCTTGTATCATTTTATACAGGCAATAGGATCAGTGTATTTGGTCAAAGGCACTGAGTTCAGTAAACTGGATTAAGGTTCCTTGTAATTGTGTTAAATCAGCACAATCCCAGATATTATGAGTTTCCTTTCTTGAGTTAATATCTAGCTGCCCCCAGACTTGCAGAATTCTATGACAGTTTTCCTCTCAACTAAAATCTTCTTGCCAAACCGCACACACACACATGCACACGCACACACACACACCACCTTCTTCCGATTTTGAAGGTCTCTCAAGATGGCAGCACAACTAATCATCTTAGTTCTCACATAGCACTAATTCTTCTGCCTTGTCCAGCTTATTTTGTGTCTTATCTTCGGATTCTTTTTTGTGCTCCACAGGATTCAGATAAGGAGAAAAAAGAGAAGAAAATCCTCTTTGGAAAAAATACATGAATTTCTCTATTATGGCAGGGATAAGCATCCATCGGGTTGCCACACAGAGTAGCAAGACCTCCTGGGGAACTAGACAGAGTTCAAAGAGCTTCCTCACCCCACCCACTGAGCTCTTCAAAGTCATATAGCACGTACTTTGCAATGCAAACAACATCCTCCTGACTTAGCATGTTTCAACATAGACTCAGGTGAAATCTGCAAGCCATGTGCCCTTGTTTATGCAACATGACAAAAACGGCTTTCCGGTTTATTTCTGACTGTCTCTAGTTCTTAACTCCTTTGCTCAGCTCTTTTAGTTTAGGCAGCTAACTAATATAGGGAAATGCTAACACCGCTAGCTACTTTGGTCTAGTAGTCACCTTTACTTTTTTATGTTGATTGATTTTTCATGTGTATGATTTTTAAAATCAGGAATTCTCCCTATGAACCCATATTCCTAAACCAATTAAAATTGGTGTTCCCACAATAAGAGGTCTCTATTAGTAAAAATCTGCTTGTCACAGAAATAACACGTTATAATGATGACTTAGAGGCTTTCAAAAATTCCCATGTGCCATCTGAATCATCAGAAACATTAAATTACATTCAAAAGAGATTTGACTGTCTATTATTAAATGTTTAATTGATCTCTTTATACTATATAATTATACTTTATTGAGTTTATGTTTAATTCACTAGGAAATTCCTTCCCTTTTCCATCAACCCGTATAACGGCAAAAGTACTGAATTGAATTTAGGCTATGTGTGATGTAGCCAGATGATAAAGGGAAACTAGTACTTCTTGCAAACCTATTATATTTAAAATCAGGGTATTTTTTAAATAAACGTGATTTAGAACAGTTTTAGATTTACAGAAAAGTTGTGACTGTAGTACAGAGAGTTCCCATATGTCTCAGATCCAGTTTCCCTTATTATTATCTTCTTATATTAGCATAGGACATTTGTCCCAGTTAATGAACCAATAGTTATACATTACTAATAAATAGAGTCCATGGTTGACATTAGGGTTCACCTATTGTGTGGTTCTATGGATTCTGATAAATGTATAATGCCATGTACCATTCTTACAGTCTCATACAAATAGCTTTACTGTCCTAAAAATTCCTTGTGCTCCACCTCTTCCTCCTTCCCTAACTCCCTTGGAACCCCTGGTAACCACTGATCACTTCATTGCCTTTTATAGTTTTGCTTTTTCCAGAACATCATATAGAGGAAATCATGCAGTATGTAGCTTTTTCTGACTGGCTGGTTTATAGCCCATTTCTTTTTGTCACTGAATAATATTCTATTGTGTGCATATACCACAGTTTATCCATTGATCTGTTGAAGAACAGCTTGGCTGCTTCTTAGTCTAGGCAATTGTGAATACAGCTACTTTAGATTATTTTGTCAACGTCCACAAAATAACCTGATGGGATTTTGATGAGGGTTGTATTGAATGTATAAAAGAAATTGCGGAGAATTGACATCTTAACAATAGTGAGTCTTTCTACTCATGCACATGAAATATCATTCCATTTATTTAGGTCTTCTTTGATTTTTTAATTAGAGTTTTTCAGTTTTCCTCATATACAAGGTCCTGCAGAAATAATGCCTGCTTGAATATGGTTGGTAGGGTAACAATATGGGTATAATAATTTATACTTTTCATTTGAACATCTCACCTAAAATATCTGTGCTTGAGTGTGATACTGTTATGTTACAGAATTACATGCTTATGATTTTGAAGTAAAAGGTTTTGTAATAAAAACAGGGGTGTTATTTGTGCTGGACCCTTTATATCTTGATTATATTTTGTTAGATTTGTATTTAAGTATTTCATGGTGGGGCTAAAGAAAGGATGATGTGTTTTTAAAAATGGTAATAAAATTAATTTTAAAAATCCAATTATTCATTGCTGATATATAGGAAAACAATAGACTTTATATATTAACCTTGTATCCTGCAATCTTGTTATAATGACTTATAAACAATCATGTCACTTGTAAAAAAAATTAAAAAAGACATTTCTTACTTTCCAATTAGTACTCCTTTTATGTCCTTTCCTAGAATTATTGAACTAGAATTTCAAGTATGATGTTGAAGAGAAGTGGTGAGATAGAACATCTTTGCCTTTTGCTGATCCCTGGGCAGGTGGGTGGCAGGAGGACGGCAGGTGGGTGGCAGGTGAGCAGCAGGTGGTGGGGGGCAAGCTTCAAGTGTCTCATAATGAACTATGATATTAGCTAGATTGGGGGTCCCCAACCTCTGGGCCATGGACTGGGCCATGGGGACTCTGGGTGGGGACTGTCAGGAACTGGGCCGCACAGCAGGAGGTGGACTTGAATGTGCTGCACTTGAATCACCCCGAAACCATCCCCGTCACCCCACCAATGCTCCTACCCCCATCTGTGGAAAAATTGTCTTCCACAGCACTGACACCTGGTGCCAAAAATGTTGGGGACCACTGAGCTAGAGGACTTTTGTAGAGACTCTTTTTTAAGTTGAGGAAGTTCCCCTCTCTGGTTTGCTGAGTTTTAAATCACAAATGGGTGTCAAAGTTATCAAATGCTTTTTTGTTATCTGTTAATATGATCAGATGATTTTTCTTCTTTAACCTATTGATTTAATGAATGACATTAACTGACTTTCAAATGTGGTGCTAGCATTGTATACTAACTTGTAATGCAGAATTAACTTTATACTTTATTGTATTTGATTTGCTAATATTTTGCTGAGGATTTTTGCATCTATGTTCATGACAAATATTGGTCAAGAAATTCTTTTAAATGTCTCACAAGGCAGGTCTGTTGGTAATGAATTTCCTTAGTTTTTGTCTGTGAAACTCTATTTAACTTTTGAAAGATAATTTCACTGGCTATGGAATTCTGTTTTGGGTAGAATTTCTTTTTTCTTTTAATACTTTAAATATTATACTCCATCCTCTATTTGTTTGCATGGTTTCTGATGAGAAGTCTACTGTTGTTTTTATCCTTTTTTTTCATAGGTAAGAGTTTTCCCCACCTGATTTCTTTCTAAATTTTTTATTTTCTTTGGTTTTCTGCAGTTTGAATGAATTATGCCTAAGGCTGTGTTGTGTTGTGTGTGTTGGTATTTATCTTCATTGGTGGTCTCTAAACTTCCTGAATCTGTAGTTTGGTGTCTATCATTATTTTCTGAAGTTCTCATCCATTATGACTTCAAATATTTGATCTTCCCTATGTGAACCTAAT